>NC_142888.1:24856590-25160227 GCF_051225735.1 Oryctolagus cuniculus
AGTAGATGCGTAATGGGGAACCATTTATAAGGACATTTTTAAAAAGATTTATTTATTTGAAAGGCAGAGAGAGAGAAGGAGAGAGGGAGAGGGAGAGGAAGAGGGAGAGGGAGAGAGAGATCTTCCATCTTCTGGTTCACTCCCCAAATGGCCACAACAGCCACACTGGAATCAAAAGCTCCATCCTAGTCTCCCATGTGAGTGGCAGGGGCCCAAGCACTTGAGCCATCATCCTCTGCAGGGAGCTAGATCGGAAGCAGAGCAGCTGGGACTGGAACCTGGCTCCGATACAGCAAGCTGATGTTGCAAATGGTGGCTCAGTCCACTGTGCCACCATGCCAGCCCCTGTGCACGTTATTTATAATCTGGCACACTCAGCATAGATTGTGGCTTGCTCATTAGTATTCTCTTCTTGTCCATTCTGTCAGGGGAAGATCTTCCTCCTTGCTCCTTCTCCTTAATTCAGATTCTGCTTCCAAGGGTAACTTGCCTCCTTTTCGAACTCTGCTCTGAGAAGCCTGCAACAAGCGACTCCCTGCCACTTCAGCTGTCTGCACCCTCGCTTCCTTTTTGCCCTTTTCTGATCATTTCTTGAACTCATGTCTGTCTTCCGAATTAGAACACAAATCCTCCAGAGAACAGTTTTCGTATCTTTATTTATGAAATATATATTTATACTTTACATTCTTGTCTAGTGCAATGTTCAACATCTGGGAGGAGCCAGATAATACTCGTTGCTTATTTACTATGGAGAAATCTCAGGGACTTCTCCTGCAGGCCAGTTTTCCCTCTTTAAGTTTAAACACTACACGTGTGCCTTCAGCGCTCCTCAGAAGTCAGTAGAAACAGCTCAGCTGGTGTAATGACTTCAGCTTCCTCGCCCGATGCTCCTCCTAACCTTGAACTCAGTGAAACCTTGTGGGCTTCCTCAGACAGTTTTCTCCAGCCCTCTGGTCCAGGCCCACTCCGAAAAACTCCCCCATTTTCCTGGGCCGCCTCGGGGTTCTCAGCACCTTCGGCACGGAGGTGTAGGTGTCAAATCTGCCTTCCAAAGGCCTCTGTGCAGTCAGGCCTTCCCTCACGTGGTCTCTGCCTTCTCAGCTTTGTTTGTCCGAGGCCCAGTGTGCCCATTGCGTCCGGCCCTGGAGCATGTCCCTTGGGTCCCATGTCAGCCTCAGAAATGCCATGTGCAACCTGATCCCCTGCCCGCTTCTCTCATTGCCCTTTCAGTCATATTGAGCCACTGATTTTGTTGATCCTGCTGTCAAAAATAAAAACTGTCACCAAACACCAAAACCAGGCTTCATTTCTGGGAGGAGACATGGCGTTACGGATCTGGCCCACAGATGCTGTGTTACTGGTAATCCTGATGCTGAGTTTGTGCCTTGAGGACTCTTCCTGCTGATACAAGCCATTGTGTGCCTCTGGAAAGATGGAGAAGAGCGGATGAGGAAGTGTGTGTGTGTGTGTGTGTGTGTGCATGCGTGCATTAAGAAGAATTGCAGATTTCCCAGTATAAGAAATTTCTCAGCAGTGGGACAAGATTTGCATGCCCTTCTGTGTCGCAGAGACTCGGTATGTTAGCAGCACGTCGTTGGGGTGCCTGTGTCTCAAATCACTGGCTCTGCGCAGCCTTGATGAGGCACCCAATTTACATATTCTCAATTTAATCTAAAGTAGGTACTAATTGATTACTGCTGAATGCCTGCACGCTCTGATTATCTGTTCAGATCCTGAGGGGGGTGGGGGACTAGCAAGGGATCTTTTTGCCACTAGTACGACTTTGTTTTCCCTGATCCAAGGCACATGCGTTTGCTAGGCTCCAGAGGCCCGGCGAACCACCACACCCCTCCCCCACCCTCTCTCCACCTTCACCTCTAACTACTGAGAAAAAGCACCAGTAGCTCTGCTGTTGGCTCATCCTGTGTTGTAGAATATACTACTCCTTAGTCAGTCATTCAGCATTTACCAAAGAAATCTTGTGGGGGCCAGCATGGTGGCACAATGGATGACGCTTCTGCCTGTGTTACTGGCATCCCTTATCAGAGTGGTGGTTCAACTCTAGCCTCTCCACTTCCAATCCAGCTCCCTGCCAGTGTTCCTGGGAAAATAGCCGAGGATGGCCCAAGTCCTTGGATCCTCTCCACTCATGTGGGGGACCAGGGTGGAGGTCCTGGCTCCTGATTTGAGCCTGATCCAGCCCCGGCTGTTGCAGCCATTGGGAGTGAACCCAGCAGATGAAAATGTCCTCTCTCTCTCCCTCTCTCCCTCTCTCCCTCTCTTCCCCATCACTCTGTCACTCTGTTTTCAAAATAAATAAAAGAAATCCTTAAAAATAATATGGATATGACTCATGAGTGTATGTTGTTACGCACCTAAGAACAGAAATCCTTAAGGCTTGAGAGGATGGGCTCTAGAGTCACGTGGCTTGGTCAAATCCAAGCCCTGTCACTTACCAGCTGTGTGACTTTGGGGGAAGTTGCTTCTCCGTGACTCAGTTTAGCCTTCTGCAAAATGGGAAGTTGCCCCCTCATCAGGCTACTGTGAAGAGTCAAAGTGAGGGTGTGTGAAGCAGCCTCCCCCTCCCAGCACCACGTCACTACAGAGAGCTGACTCCTCAGAGCTCTGGGAAGAGTTTACTAGGGAGGCAGGCAAGGATTGAGGTTAAAGTGCCCTTTGGAATTTCAGGGTCTTCATTGATCCTTGCCTTAACTGTCCCACATGATCTCAGATTATCGATAATAGCAGGGAGCAGGTATAGCAAAGTATGGATCTTGTTACAATAGGGTATTATTAACCAAGAACTTTCTGGAAAAGCTTGTCCTGACTGTTGGAGGTAAGGAGCAGAAAAGGAGGCTAAAGGTGGTGGGTGAGTGAACATTCATTGGACATCTTCTGTATGCAAGGCTGTCTGTTGGTACTTATGGCCTAAACATGCACGCTGTGGCCTCTTTTCTAAAGGACCTTGCTGTTGAGTGTCCCCATTCCACCTGCTTCTCAGCTGTTTATTTTGGATTTCATCCCCACAGCTGAATTGCTGGTCTGATGTTTTTCTTTTTATTGATGTGTAACATACACTCAGGAAAAGTGCCCAGGTCTTAAGTACACAGCTCAAAGAGTCATCCGAGAGTGAACACACCGTGTAAGCAGTACCCAGTCCAAGAAGCAGAGCATGACCTGCTACGTCCCACCAGTCACCACCTGTCCCCAACAGGGAAATACCTGCCTGTGTTTGATGTGGCTCAGCTGAGAGGCCCACTGTCAGGTGTCTCAGCCAGCCAGGTGCTGGTCCCTAGGTGTGAGAAGCCCAGGGGGCCCAGCTTGGATATATCACAAAATCAGGTAGGGTGGGAAGCATCTGGACCATTACAATAGCAATACAGCCCCTGGTACCGTGTCTGTGTGGATCCACTGAGGATTGCTCTTTTTCAAAGGAGAAACCATTCCTAGCTGTTTGATACCACAGCCCAGCACCAGGCGAAGCAGGAGCAGCCTTGCTGTTGGTCTGAGTAGAATCCCATCGAAGAGTTTACTCTGGGGCCTTTGCATTGGAGAACCAAGAACTCAGTGCTTGCTGGCTTGCTCCTGGGACTTTTAGGAAGATAGATGTATCAGCAGAAGATAGCCCACTGATGCCTCGGAGGGCTGAGCATTAGCCAGGAAATAGGTCAGCAAGGATGAATGTACTTGATATTCTCCATGCTTCCCTTCCCTACCCAGAGATTCCAATCTTGGGAGAATGGGAAACAGAGTAGGTAGGTTTCTCCAAGACCATCCAGGACATCACAGTGGGGAATCCTGACCAATCAGGAGGGAGCTTCCTTGAAGGAACTCATTGAGAATAGCAGAGTGGTTGTTACAGGTCTCTATTGCTATCAAGCAACCCACCCCAAACTTCCTGAGGTCAAGCACCGCCCATTTTAGATGCTCGTGAAGGCCAAGGATGAGGAACTCAGACGGCTAGAGCAGGGGTGGCTTGTCTTTGCTCTCCAATGTTTAAGGCCTTGGCTGGGAAGACCTGAATGGCAGGAGGCCAAGATCACCTGCAAGCTTCCTCACTATGTGGCTGGCACCAGACCTATAGGGTGATGCACAGGTAAGGCGCAGCTGGGGCTGTCACTAGGGAGCCCACACATAGCATCTCCACGTGGCTTGAGGTTCTCACAGCATGGAGGCTGGGTTTTAAGAAGGAGCATCCTCAAAGAGAGAGTCTTCAAAACAGGTCTCCCAAGAGATCTGGACCTCACTCAGAAGTCAAATGGCATCATTTTCACCATGTTCTACTGGTTACAAGGGAATCATTAAAGGCAGCTCCCATTCCAGGGAGGGGAATTACACTCATCTAATGGCAGCTTCTGTTGTAACCTTCTTTGGAGAATAGTATCTGCCGCAGCAGTTAACAGTCGGAACTCTGGAGGAAGACCCACCTGGTTTCATTTCCGGGATCTAACACTTTTAGCTGTGTAACCTAGACACTCTGTGTCTCACTTTCCACATCAGTGAAATTGGAATAATACTAATTCTGTCTTCCCAGAGTGACTGTAAGAATTCAACGCCATGATGAGCCTTGTATACTTGTTGGTAGACTGCCTGACACATCACACGTACTCATAAATGTTTGGCTTTAGCTAAGACCCAAGAAGGCGAATGCTCAAGCCCAGCCTTATCTGTGATATCCTTGATTCGGTCTGCCAAAGGTGACACACAACAGCCCAGGACTCGGGCTGACTAGCTGCTGAGCACTAGGGCACAGCACTTTACAGTTTGCAAAGAACTTCATCTGTGTCCTTCATTTAACCTGCCAATCAGCTCTGTGGGGTACATAGGACTCCTATTCCACAGATGACGTTTGTCAAGGTGTGCATGTGGCTAGTAAATCAGAGAGAAAGGCCATGATCTCAGAGTTCCACTCTAAAGCCCCCTGCTTTTATCTCTCCTGATGATCTCAAGGGCACTGTAAAGTTATCAAAGGAAAAATACAATTTAATTAGAATTTAATTAATTTGAAAAGTGTCCTGCAACTCTACTTGCAATGGAGAGTGAAGAAAGAGATCAAATTTTCCACAGCTGCAGAATGTCATAACCGGAGCAAGGAGACGACTACGAAGCACAAGAGAAGACCTAAACTTGGCATTTTCCTCCATAGAATTCAAGGGCATTCTTAGAAACGTGTCCCACAGTGCTCTTCAAACTTCATAGCTAGTCACTCGGCCCAACCACACCTTTTGCTCTGAGAACTCTGAATTCTCCTTAAAACCGTGAAACCAGCGGGGCCCTCTTCCTTCTGTCTCCCGTCAGATTACAGTCCACCTGCGTCAACATCAGGGTGCACAAATGCTGGGAAGGCATTGTAACTCCTGCCTTCCTGGTGTTTTCCATTTCTGCGACAGGAGAAAGGATGGTGCTTTCATCCATTTTTGGAAACAAACCAAAATACCCATAAATATTCAGGCTTATAATATTGACTTAAAGTTCAGTTAGAGCCCGGGCTCCAGTCAGCTCCTGGTTACCCATGTGTAACTTATCCAAGGCTAATTTTAAAATTCAAAATTACTTCCTTCTAACTTGTTTTGCACCCTCAGCCCCCTCTGCGGGCATCTGCTCAGGACGCATTGAGACAAGGCAGAACGATGCCAAGCCACAGGTCTGACGACCCCACTTCTGCTTTTGATACAACTCCAGATTAGCTAGGTGACCTTGAGTCCCTCCTGGGACTTCCTAGGTTTTTCAGCTGTAAAATGAAAAAGCTTGGCTTTATGCTTTTTGAGATCTCTTCTCACTCTAAAATTCCATGAGGTAGCAAAGGAGTCAAAGAAATGGGAAGAAAGTCTATTGCAAAGCCCCTGCATTGAAATCAGCGAGTAGGACAAGGTAGCCACTTTCTGGATGAGATGCTGTGTGGCCTCAGAGCTGCTGAGTGGTAGATCCAAGCTTGACACCCAAGACTCCAATGGCTATGACTCAAAGTCTAAAACCAAACACACAAAGTCTTTGAATTTTCTAAAGTCTTTGTACTTTCCAAATTATTATTTCCTTCAGTGAGCACATATAGTCTGCTCTGGGTTTTGTTTTTTGTTTTTTTGTTTTTTTTTTTGAGAATCTTGGACTTCCCTTTTGAAGAGCCAAGGTGAGGACCCAGAGCTACATGTCTGTGGGAACCAAGGCCACTGCCTACTCTCTTATTGTCAATGAAGCCCAATGGATCAATTGGCAAGCAAGCTGTCAAGTCCCCTGCTCTTCCCTTCTTCTCCCTCCCAACCCTCATCATTCCCAGAGATTGGAAAAGATCCTGTCTGTCATACAAAAGAAGCAGCTGGAGTCTTCTTACTCCCTGCCTGAAGTTCAAGCCCCCAGACTCAGGCTTTCCTTGTAGGAGGAAAGAGGAACTTTGCACAGTGCTGCTGGGAAGGGACTTGGAAGCAGGGATGGGAAGTGGTTTTGGCAAGATTCCACCAGGGTCCCCTTCAACTGAACATATCTCAATTGTAAGCTCTGTGTCTGGCACCAGGGTGCACCCATCCTGCTTGTAGAAGGTCTTAGGTTTGGGAGAGCATAGGGAGAAACATGTATGAAAATGAGTTCCATAAAAGAGCTGTAGATGCTACGAGAGAAAGATGTATAGAACCAGAGGCTGTGTGGGAAGTAGCGAGTGGGCACAGAGGAGGATACACTCAGTCTCAACAAGAATAGGTGTTATCAAGAACTGCTGTCTGGAGGAGGTGGCGCTTTGTCTTTGAGCTGGAGTGTATAACATCACATGAAGCAATTTTTTCAATAGCATTCAGTTCTCAAGAAGTTTGGCAGTGTTGGCTCTGTGTCTCAGTTTGATCAAGGGTTAGGAATCATTGAAGGGTTAGTCCGCAACTCCAAAGACTCCTTAAATCATTATTTCTGTGAGACAAGGTATTCTGGGCTCTTGACAATTTGTAAACAACCTTGAAAGCACAGTGTGTTCGTTAGTTGCTCACTACCTGTGTGTGCAGAAAGAGCCCATCACCTACCCGACCCATACATGCTGTGAAATTGCAAAACCACAATATAGTTGACATTAGATGCTTCCAGGTCTTGACAAGGACTCCCCTGTCTGGGATCCACACTTGCCTCCAGCTAGGTGCAGGTTGCCTGGAATGAACTTCAAATGAAAGAACATACTTGGTGGAAATTCTACCACCCAGGAGAAATGTGAGAAGGAAGGCTCCCCCTAGTCTATTTGTGCATTTGTTTACACTCCTGCTGGTGGCTGATTAGACCAACATATTCCATCCCTTTGGCCTGTGAAGCAACCATGCCCCGCCTGATTCTAGAACTCCAGAGCACTGGGATCTTGTGCATGTTCACATGAACAAAGGCAGAAAGGTACATCACCTATTTGGGTTTGAGTTTTAGCTAGCTATTGGTTTTGGCATCTGGAAACTCTTGGTTAAATTAATGTATCTTATTCTTGTGCCTAGTATATAGTGTGCACTGTATAGCCTTGTCAAACTTGATAGAACCATAGCCTTCACGTTCCTCTTCTAGTGAGGTTCTTTTGGGTTTCAGAGGCAACAACTGAGTATGGCTACCTCAAGAGTACCTCAACGGGATAAGGATGCCCATGCCCAGGAAACGCTGCATTCCAAAATGGTCTTGGGAAGTGCAGAGTTGACAGAAGGTTCTAAAGCCAGTGAGTATATGAAGGATCTGCAAAAAGTATATAGAAAATATGTGTTCTGAAAAAGTATGCATGGATTTCAAGTTATTTTTGCACCACAGAAAACTGATCTTTTAACTCTACTGTCCATGTGCTTTTTGAAGTATTCTTGTAAGCCCAAGGAGCAGGAATTTGGGGTTCTGCAAACTCCCATCCTAATTCCATTTCCCTCTCTCTATGGATTTCCTTGTCCTGCACTAATCCCTCTCGCCCAGCTTCTGCTTGCTCGTGTTTCCTGTTCTCCCCTTGCTTGCACAGGGCCCACCTTTTCCTGTGTGACTTTCCTCTACATAATGCCCCTGCGGCTTCAGCCCCCTTTGCAAATGGATCCCTTCTCTTGGTGTTTCCTGAGTTTGTATTGAGGGAATACCATCAGCTGAGCTTGTCTCCCAAAGTGAGGCCATGTAAGACCACCAACTGGCTGCCCTTGGTCAAGGGCTTACCACGGTGTGCGTGGGCTGGTCTTTGAATTGGCCAAAGGCAGGGCAACCACCATAATTGAAGTACATAGTACACACCTGGAAGGAAACGTGGAACTCCTCTTGTTCATCATATGGGAAAATTGGTACCCCTGAGAGCTAATGAGATTACCGAAGATTACACACAGAACCAGAGAGTAGTGGCAGCAGAATGAGCCCTCAGTTCTCCTACAGTCTCCTGAGAGCAATGTTACACTAAACTGCATTGTCTCCTGTGTCGGGTTATGTGGGAGGAGGGTTCCCATACGTGGACTTTTTCTTATTTACTTATTGTGCTTGTAATTTGGGGACAGCATTTCTGCCTCCTTCCCCCTCCCTACGCACTGCTCAGGCATCTTTACTGCATATGAGAATTTTTCCCTACTAGAATTCATAGCTAGTTTGTGTGCCAATGATTTCAAAGTCACTAAATGCAAACAAAGATTGACAGTAAAGATTCATTCAGAAAAGGGAACTTATGCAGTGCACTTCAAACGAGGACACTTGAGAGATGAACAAAAGTCTGAATTGGTGAAGCCAACTAGAATGCAGGTGAGTTGTCCATTGAAATATGTCACACTTGCTTTCCCTTTGTCTGAAGATGTTAGACCACTACATTTAGGTCACGCAGAAAACCTGGAGTTGCTTTCAGCAAGGGGAGTCCTTAGACAGGGACTGAGGACTCAAGTAGCAGACTCAGGCAGGTAAGGGAAAGCTTTGCCTCTCCTTTGTCTTAGGCTTAGGAGCATCTGGACATCTGGCCCAGGATGCTAGGAGGTGCATCTTAGAGGTCAGAAGCTGTTAGCACAGCACTTTTAGGTCATCCAGATTTAGGGCATAATATGGGTACTTGCAATAGGCTAGACTTGAATTTGGATTTAAAAGCCTACACTACTTAGGGTTTATCTAAGACTTGCTTACTCTAAGAGAAACTTGGAAAATCTTCATGCAGCCATCAGTTTGACACATTCCTTCATTTTACTGGCAGTCTGCAATTTATGCAATGGGAATCAGGAGACTTTTCAGTCTCCTGAATTATATTTGCCCTCATATTTACCAGGTTAACATAACTCAATAAACCATCTATGCCATTCTTTGTTCATTCATTAACCATTTGTTGAAAAGTTCCTCTAAGATAAGCCCTATGCTGAAAATACAAGAATGAAGGAGACAATTTTGCTTACAAGAAAAGTACCGTCTAGCAAAGGGTATAGATGAATAAAGAGAATTATGATGCCACATGTAAAGAGCTTGGATGTATCCGTCACACAGGAGGCCGTGCTAACTTGCCTGACTGTCCTGTGGTGGGACTGACTTGGCTGTGTGTCACATCCCATCAAACCTTCCGATAACACTGTCCAGACATCATGACCTCATAAGCAGGTGACCCTTATACTGTATGCCAGTCTCCTTTGAATAAATGTTTCAGTAATTGTGCTATATTATGTCAAGACTCCTCTTCTGAGATCTGCAAAGTAAAGCAGACCCATGGGCAAGAGGGACGCCTTTTCTGAAGACTTAAAGTCGTTTCCAGAAGGGTGAGTCCTTAGATGGGGACTCAGGACTCCAACAGAAGCCTCAGGCAGGTAAGAGAAAGCTTTGCCTCTCCTTTGCCTTAGGCTTAGAATCATCTGGACATAAGAAACACGATGCTAAAGGGTAGACTTTAGAGGTCAGACAAAAAAAGTAAGAAATCTAAGAAAAGAAGGGTCCAAGGAAGATTTCTTCCTACTCCTGGCTGTGACATGAATGGGAAAAGACAAGTGAGTTCCAGAAGCGATGTGTGCTATGCAGATGAGCTCATGGAGTTTTATGGTACTGCCTGCGTACAGCCCTCTGACCAACCTCCAGCCTGGCATGCTTCAGAGTGATCAGGAGCCACCCACATCAGGTTCCCTTGGGGACTGTGCAAACGTGCACATTCCTGAGCTCCACCTCGGATCCACACCACTGAATCAGAATGGAGAAAGAGGTAGAATTTGCATTTTTGTAAGCTGCTTTAAGTTTGAGATCGCAAGGTCTTGCCATCAGTGAGGTTTTTGGGAATACTTACTCTGGCCAAGAAGGTCCTGCTCACCCAGAGTGTCTTTCAGGATCATATTTAGAGATCTGAGAGCTTATTATCATTTGTGTCTGTGTTTTATGTTATTACATGGACTCTGATAATTCTTTCATCATATTGCCCCAACTACAGTAGGTCAGGGGTTAACAAACTTTTTTTCTGTAAAGGGCCAGAGAGTATATATTTTCTACTTTGTGGGATCTATGGTCTCTGTCATAACTACTCAACTGTGCTCTCACAGCACAGAAGTAGTCACCAACACCATGTAAACCAACAGACATGATTATGTTCCGATAAAACTATTAAAAACCGGAAGTGGTTAAGATGTGGCCTATGGGTCATTGCTTGCGGAGTCCTAGTCTAAGCTATTAGGCAATTAAATGTGGACTTCCTGGTAGCACGCCTTTATGTTGGAATGCTCTGCCCTGTATTAGTGGATTCGTTGCAAGGAACCAAAGTGTGCTCAAGTTACCTCAGTGAGGTGAGAATCCCCTAAAGGTTTCCTGGAAACACAGATTGCCGGGCCCACCTCCAGACTCTCTAACTCAGTAGAAATGGAGGAAAGCCCACGATCTGGCATTTCGGACAAGTTCACCAATGATCCTGATGGTGCTCGTCCAGGGACCACACTCTGAGAACCGCCACCTTCAGTAAAGGGGAAAGAGAACACTGTTGGGATTTGTGAGGGAATTAGGAGGCTCAGCCACGAGGCCACGAACACAGGGGCAGCTCCAGAGAGCCCCTCCCTGAGACCGAAAGGATCTCTACCGTTCCTGGAACCAGGTAACCGCAGGGCCAGTCCCGCTTGCCATTATGTGGCTCTCTGTTCTCTAGTTCTCTGCTTCCACGAAAGCGACTATCTAAAACCTCAAATCCGATCACACCACTCCCCTGTCTAGACCAGCCATTATTTCTGCGTGTATCCTTAAAGCACAAATTTCTTACCCTGGCCCACAGGCCCCTTATGATCTTGCCCCTTCTTTCTGCCCTTCTGTCCTGATTCTTGCCATTCTCTGCTGGTCTTCAATAAGTGCTTTTCCCTCCAGCACGCGACAGTGTTTTCTTGGGAAAATAGTCCTCCTCCCTGTTGACTGTAAGCTTTATGAGGGCTGGGACTGTGTATCTCTTGTTTACTCTCCAGGGTCTGGCAGAGCTGGTGCTCAGCACATATTAGATGAATGTGTAAAGGAATACTTCCTTCATCAGATTTGCTGCCGGATAGAAGGGAAGAGGTGCACACAGAGGCACAGTAAAGGTAAAAGCCCTTAGGGAGCAGATGGCTTGGGGATATTTATAGCAACAATGCCTAAAAGTGAAAGGCAGCACAGGAGTTTGGCCCACTGGTTAAGACACGGGTTAGGGTGCCTGTGTCCTATATTGGGGTGCTTGAATCTGACACCCAGCTTTGGCTCCTGAATCCAGCTTCCTTCTAAGGCGGCTCCTGGAAGCAGCCAGTATGATTTAAGTAGTTGAATTCCTGCCTATCATGTTGGGGACCAGAATTGAGTTCCCAGCTTCTGGCTTAGGCCTGGCCGGGCCCCATCTATTGCTGTTGTTTGGGGAGTGAACTAGTGAATGGGAACTCTTGCTCTCATTCTCTCTCTCCTCAAATAAAAAAAAAAGTGGAGAGTGACTTCAACGAGATACCATGTCATATTTACTAAGATGGGTGTTAATCAAACAGAGAGGTAACAATAAGTATTAGAGAGGATGTGGGGGAACTGGAACTCTCATATGATGCTACAGGGAATTTAAAATAGTATACTCACTTTGTTAAAGTTCGGAAGCGCCTCAAAATGTTCCGTATGAAATTACCATATGATCCAGTAATTCCACTCCAATGTATCTATCCAAGAGACATGAAAACACATGTTTACACAAAAACTCATACTCAAGCAGTCATAGCATCATTATTCATCATAGGCAAAAAGTAAAAACAACCCTAATGCCCATCCACTGATGAATGGATAAATGAAATGTGGCCTATCAGTGGAAAGGAATAGTATGTCATAAAAAGGAACAAAGTAGTGATACCTGCTACAACAGTCATAAACCTTGAAACTATTGAGCTTGGAGCTGTCGCTGGGATACAGTGGATAAAGCCACTGCTGCAATATTGGGATCCTGTATCAAAGTACCAGCTTGAGTCCTGCCTGCTCCATTCCTGATTCAGTACCCTGCTAATGTGCCCGGGAAAGCAGCCGCAGATGGTTCAAGGACGTGGGACCCTGACACACCCATGGGAGACTTGGATGTATTTACAGGCTCCTGGCTTTGGCCTGGACCAGCCCTGGCAATTCGGGCTATTTGGAGAGTGAACCAGTAGATGGAAGGTCCTTCTCTCTGTCTGTCTTTCCTTCTTTCTGTGTCACTGTGCTTTTCAAATAAACAAACGTTTTTTTTTAAAAAAAGGAATTATTGTGCTTAAGTGGAAGAAGCAAGAAACAAAAGGCTCCAGATTACATGAATCCACTTATAAGACTTGTCCAGAACAGGCAAATCTACAGAAGCAGAATGTGGATTAGTGACTGCCAGGGGCTGGAGGGAAGGAGGGCTGGGATTTGCCATTTCATGGATACAAGACTTCTTTCTGGGGTGATAAGAATGTTCTAAAATTAGGTAATAGTTGTACTTAAACAACTATAAATATACAATGATGTGTAAACTATTTCTCAATGAAACGGTTTAGAAAAAGCAGAGGGGAAAATGCGCAGGGCAGTCTTGGAAGAAAGAGTTGGCTCCACATTCAGAATGTCTTCCTGTATTTGCAGTGTTAGCCTTGGACAGCAAAGCACAGCTGTGGAACAGCTTGTCTGACCATGGAGACGCTACTGTATTTATTCACACCCTCACACCACTCAAAGCCCAGTAAGTTGAGTTGTCATTAAAGGTTTTCAATCTGACAAAAGAAATTCTTTATTTTCTTTTTTTTAATTTTCTTTTTCCATATAAAATACTGAATACCTTGAGAACCCAGCACAATTTCATGTATCCCATAACTCAGCTTATTCTTATTGATGAAAATGATGAATTTCCTTGAAATGCTAGCATTGCTTTTGTTGAAAAACAAAGCAAAACATAGCCTAAATTTATTTAGGACATTCATTGAAGGAGGCTTGCATTGTTTACAGATCCGCATCTGCTTTGTACACAAAGAGCTTTTATATCAAGGCCAACTGTTACAGTTCTCTTTTTTATCATGGAAGTGTCCTGAATTCTTGGCTCCAAGAATACATAGTTTAGTGAATAAGTGTACATCAGCAAGCTTACTTTATTTTTTTGATGTTATATGATGCTAAAATTCCCATTAACTTTTTTCCCATCAAATGGTATTATAGACTAATTCTTATCACTTTCCTAAGCAAATAAGGGATGGCTTGTGATCAAAAACATTTTACAGAAATAACACAACCAATTCAGAGAAACAACATTATTGCCAAATAAGGATGTAAGCGTGAAAATAGTCATATTTGGGGAGGATTAAAGGCTTAATAGAATGGAAAAGAAAGGATACAGCAATGTCAGTTTGATGTCTGATTCTGCATCTGAAAATTGATACTAGGATAGGAGAGTTAGAAATTTGCTCAGTTGATTCTTGCTGCATGTGGCCTAAGAGTTCCCAACTGGACAGTGGTTTACCCATTATTTTGAATCCCTTGATCATGTTTCCAACTTGGACACCAGTTCCAGGAGTCATAGGCTTTTGTCTCTGAAAAGCTCTCCCTATTCCAATCAAATTTATCATTTTCTGGAATTCTGCCTTTAAAAATTCCTATCTTTTAAGTCTTTAAGGGTTTTTCTATTTACCAGAATCCACCCCCCCCCTTCAACCATAAATTGAACCTGATAGGCTTAACTGGCAGCCAGTTTTGTGCCAAGAGAGGAGTACAGAAAATACACAAGACTCTAGTTGACCTTACGCTAAATAATGCTTTTCTTTCATGCTCTCAAGCTACCTTAAGAGCCCTATCTATTCAGTCCATTGCCAAGCCCACTCACGTTGGTGAGAGGGAGCCATTTTTGAGTATCCACCTTGCTGGAATTTCTTCTGACAGTTGTCACAGATGATCGATGTGAGTGGAGTGCTCTGTGATTTGTGTACTGTGAAGATGAAGAATCTAACCTCTGCTCAGGTGACTGTGGCTTAAGCTTCCCCCCACAGAAGCCAAGGAAATAATGAAGATTGGCATCTTGTAAGTTTCGTTCACAATTTATTAAGCAAAACCTGGCATTTAAAAAAGGCCATTGTAAAGGTGATTAGGAGTCATATATTCAGGCTTTTCATAAACCTCTCCAGTTCATGCCGAATGAACAGCAACTTAAACAAAAGTAGCTTACCAGCCTTACGATTAAGATCTGATAAATTTTTCTGCTGCAGTTTCTTTTTCTCCATCCCCCTAACTCAGCCTCAGTCTATCCCCTCTGTCAACCTTCTGTTATACCTTTTTTTTTTTTCTGGAAGCTACCTTAGTTGTTGTGGGGAGCAGCCCGGACTGGACTGAGTTACTGGAATTAAGACTTATTCTATGCATCTGCTCTCCCACAATATGGCGCTGGGAGAGAAGTAAACAGCTTCCGCACAGCTGCCTCCAGTTCAACCAATAAACTGTAGGACTTGCTCCTGATTGGAGAGCAGCGTACTCGGCGTGTGGGCAGCCGAGTTGGGATTGGCGGAGGAGGACTATAAAGGAGGAGAGAGACGGCATGCACCGGGAACATCTAAGGGGAACATCTAAGGGAACACCTGTGCAGCCCCCGAGAAAGCCGGCCGGCGGTGTGCCGCTCCCCTGCGGAAGTGGGGAATGTGGCCAGGGGGAACTGCCCTTCCACGGAGGTGGAAGGGATAGTAGCCAACCCGGGAAGAACCAGCAGCAAACCCGGGAAGGGCCGAGCAGACAAAAGAACAGCGCAGGGTCCTGTGTTGCTCCTCCACGAAGAGGGGGAGCGACATAATGGTGCCGTGACTCGGATAGGAAACCTAGGACGGATAGCAAACTTAGGAGGGAAGAAACGGGAAGAACTGGGAAAATATCGGAGAGAGAGACTAGCAAACAGCCTAGGGAAAAGCCGGACGAAAAAGGTGCCGGAAGAAGCTATTGAAAGCCTAGGCATAGATTCAGATATGGACTACGGGGGGAAGCTGGGAGAAATCTCTAAGGTCGAAAGCGAAAGTGAAAGCTAGAACAAACAGACTCGGATGCAGACTGTGGGGAGAGGCCAGGAGAAATGAGGGAGGAGTATTGTTGGAGGAAAGCTTGGGGAAACATACCGGGTAGAGAAAAATGTTAGGGAAATTGAAGCCGCGGGGGGCAGGCCAAGGCGGAAACGAAAGCCACTTTGGGATTCTCAAGTTAGCCCGGGAATGGGGGGCGAAAAGTTGAAACCAGAAGCTGAAACGTAAGCCAGATTGGGATCCGTCTGATTAGCCCGGGAAGCAAAGGACGGGAAGCCAAACCGTGGGGCGGAGACGTAAGCTGGGTTGAATTCGCCAGGCTAGCCCGGGGAACTTAGATTGAATGCTAGTGGCGGACACGTAAGCTACGCTGTGTGACTCGCGGAGGCTGCCGCGCGCAGACAGAGCGTGCGGGGCTCAAGTACATAGGGAACGCGGGGCTAGCGCGGAGACCGCGGAGTGTGCGCGCAAAGCCGAGCCGCACAGATGAGAGAGGCGCGGGCTGAAGCGGCTCAGAGCCGGCGAGGCGCCGAGAAGCAGCCTCGGGGCGGAGCCCGCCGGCGGGGCGAGGCGCCGGGAAGCCGCGCGGAGCCGTGAAGCTGCCGGCAGGGCGAGGCGCCGGGAAGCTGCAGGGATAAGAGAAATAGAAGTTTAGAAGTAAAGTGAGAGAAATAGGAATGCTGGAAGATAGAAGTAAAATGGGAGAAATAGGAATGCCCGGAGATAGAGAAATAGAGAAATAGAAAGGCCTCCCCTCAACATGGCAACGAGAAAGCTTGGATTCGGTCTGCCTGATTAAGTGAGGCGATGAGCACCTGCGGCGGCTAGCAGCTTATGCGCCGCAGGTCACCGAAGACAGGCACGAATTAACATCAGTAAGGCTTCCCCACAATACAACAATTAGGAGGCTTGGATTCGGTCTGCCTGATTAAGGCGGTAAGCACCAGCAAGCAGCTCGACCAGAGTATGAGCTGCAGGTCACCGAAGATAGGCACGAATCAACACTAATAAGTCTCCCCCACAATACGGCAATGAGAAAGCTTGGATTCGGTCTGCCTGATTAAGGCGGTAAGCGCCAGCAGGCGGCTCGACCAGAGTATGAGCCGCAGGTCACCGAACACAGGCACGCATCAGCGCCTAAAAACCTCCTCACAACATGGCGAAGAGAGGACCCGGATTCGGTTTGCCTGATTGATAGGACTTGTAAGAACCTGTGGCAACTCTAGCAAGTAGAGCAGAGTGTGTGCCGCGGGACACCGAAGACAGGCGCGTATCAACGCCAAAAAATAAAAAGAAAGGGGGATCTGTGGGGAGCAGCCCGGACTGGACTGAGTTACTGGAATTAAGACTTATTCTATGCATCTGCTCTCCCACAATATGGCGCTGAGAAGGGAGAAACAGCTTCTACACAGCTGCCTCCAGTTCAACCAATAAACTGTAGGACTTGCTCCTGATTGGAGAGCAGCGTACTCGGCGTGTGGGCAGCCGAGTTGGGATTGGCGGAGGAGGACTATAAAGGAGGAGAGAGACGGCATGCACCGGGAACATCTAAGGGGAACATCTAAGGGAACACCTGTGCAGCCCCCGAGAAAGCCGGCCGGCGGTGTGCCGCTCCCCTGCGGAAGTGGGGAATGTGGCCAGGGGGAACTGCCC
Source organism: Oryctolagus cuniculus (assembly GCF_051225735.1). Classification (NCBI taxonomy): domain Eukaryota; kingdom Metazoa; phylum Chordata; class Mammalia; order Lagomorpha; family Leporidae; genus Oryctolagus; species Oryctolagus cuniculus. Next base: position 24,873,627 of record NC_142888.1, read on the forward strand.
TTCCACGGAGGTGGAAGGGATAGTAGCCAACCCGGGAAGAACCAGCAGCAAACCCGGGAAGGGCCGAGCAGACAAAAGAACAGCGCAGGGTCCTGTGTTGCTCCTCCACGAAGAGGGGGAGCGACAGTTGTAACTCTTGTTTTCTTCTCCAACATTTTCTTTTGGCTTCCCCCTTTCTCTATGCCTCTTCTTTCTTTCCTGTCACCTTAAATGATATATGTGAATCAAATATACTTAGAAATAGTAGCTTGATAAAATTTGTCTCGGGGGCTGGCATGGTGGCATAGTGGGTAAATGCCACTGCCTGCAATGCAGGCATCCCACATGGGCACCCGTTCAAGTCCTGGCTGTTCCACTTCTGATCCAACTCCCTGCTAATATGCCTGGGAGAGCAGTAGAAGATGGCCAAAGTGCTTGGGACCCTGCACCCACGTGGGAGACCCTGAAGAAGTTCCTGGCTCCTGGCTTCAGCCTGGCCCAGCCCTGCTTGTTGCAGCCATTTGGAGAGTAAACCAGCAGATGGAAGACCCCTCTCTCCGTCTCTTCCCCATGCTCTCTCTGTAACTCTTCTCTTCAAATAAGTAAAATAAAATTTGTGTCTTTTTCTTAATTTTTGTTTCAGATACTGTGTGTTGCAGTTCCAGAATTTTTATTTGGTCCATTTTAAGAATGTCCATCCTGAGATTTTCTATCTTTCATTTATTGCAAGCATATTTTCCTTTAAGTCATTCAGCATAGTAATAACAGCTGTTTTAATATCCCTGTTTGTTAACTCCAACATCTGGGTTTATCTTGGGGTTAGTTTTCATTGATGGTATTTTCTCTTGAGAATGGTTCACATTTTCCTGGTTCTTCATGTGTTCAGTAATTTTGAATTATGCTCTGGACATTGTGAGTGTTATGGAGACTCCAGATTCTATTACATTCCTCCTTAAGAGCAATTTTCTTTTTAAGCAGGTAATCAAATTGATTGGCTTCAGACTGAAAGCTATCTCTTAGGTGATAGCTCAAATTTTATATCATTATTTTGGGTTCAGGTTGCTCCAAACTCTTCAGATTTGCTTATAGGAGTTTCAGTAGCCTCTTACAGTCTGTAACTTCAGATTAAATACTGTAAAAATCAGAAGCTCATGCCATTTCCCCCCTGCTTCCCCAGGTTGACTCCCCTCAAGGTTCTGCTCACTGTTGCTTAATCGTCAGAGCCTTCTGGGAGCTGTGTGTTTTTAGTATTTTGTCCAGAGTTTGTAGTCATTAGTTATGGCAGAGTTAGCCCAGTAGGAGCTTACTCAGCCATACTGGAAGCAGGACTACTCTTTCTTGATGTTTGAAATGATGTCAGTTCAACCTTTCCCTTGGCTTTTGCTAAAAGAATGATAATTTATATTACAGGTCAGAGCCTTTGATTGATTTTTCTGTGTGGGCCAATGACCTTCAATGGAAAGACAGTTCTGTAGCCCAGTCATAGGGGAGGATGTCACACCAAGCTTCATTTCCATTTATTTAACAAAATTTACTGTCCTCCTGCTATGAGAACAGGCCCGGGTTGCCTGTTGTGGCTGTTCAGGTGGCATTCTTTAGCTTCGTGGAAGGGGGATAAAATTGACTATCGGAAGGATTATATGCCTAAGAGGGAAAAAAAATTATCTCTAAGGCACACTGATTCTGCATTGGGTACTCATTTTACTAATGCTCTCTTCTTTAACCCTTGCACTTCTGCTGGGTGGATATTATTGTCCAGTTTTTAGAGCTGAGAGAAGTGAAGCTCAAAGGCTGTGTAGCTGATGATTTTTCAAAGACTTTTAACTTTAAAAAGGAGTTAAGGCTAAAAAAAATTAGGTTGGCATCTCATCATGTTCTCAAAATAATAATAATAATAGTAATAGTAATAATAATAATGACAACAACAATACCCAAGTGCTACTTTTCCTTTTAGCAAAAAAGGAATCGAAGGAATTGTGACTCGGTATAGCCCCTGACTTTTGACTGACAAGGTTCTATAAATGCTAAGTATAGTTTTCTATTAAGATTGAAACCTATGTGAAAAAAGCCGTGGGCTGACCCATCTTCAAAGTGTCCATTTAAGATTATTTTCTGTCAGCCAGGTGGCTAATGGGCTGTGTTAGACAATGGATAGATATTGTATTCTGTCTGAAACCATAGAATTGGAGAAAAAAAGAGCAATTCCGCATTTATTTGGCTTGTCTACTGCCCGGGAGCCCAAGCTGCAGAGAACATTTATTTCATTTTAACAAATGGATGGCACCTCCCTGTTTTAAGCTGGAAGAAAACCTCTGCTCTGGCCTCAGTGTGAACAGGGGCACTGGTGATGGAATATCCAGGGTGAGTCATTGTCCCCACACTGGGCAAAAATTGTGAAAGCATTCTGGACCAATTCTAAGAGAAAATGTTCAGTTAATGGTAGGTTTATCTATTGCTGGATTTATATATATATATATATATATATATATATATAGACTGCTTCATGTTTTACAGAGGGAACTTGCACACAACAGAAAGCAAGCCCCCTACCGAATTGAATAACGACTCTGTTAAGAGATGAGAACACAAGAAGAGATGTTTAAAGCACAGTTGGAAGAAGAAAGTAATAAGGCTGACTTAGCCACCAGGCATCAGCCTCAGCCTGAGCTGCTAGTTGGAGAGACTGGGAGAGCATTGGCTTTCAGTCCCCAACCTATTTGGTCATGAAAGCACTGTGGCCTGCATTTCTCTTCCAGGGTCTGCAACTCACTCTCTGGTTAGTCATCGGACCTTGGCAAAGTCATTTCACCTCCTCGGACCTTTGGGTTTTTTTAAAGAGCCAGGTTGTTGGATTAGGTTATTTATTAGATCCCTTCTGGATTTAAATTTTAAGCATCCAAAAATCTCTCTCCATTTTCTCGCTCAGGCCTTTTCCAACACCATGTAAGAGTCAAGAATTCTACATGGGGGCAAGTAAAATGGGATCCCAGTAGATGGTAATTTGAAACTGTTGAATTAGAATGGAAACAAATTGAAATAGCAATGGAAAATACATCTTTCTCACCTGAACTGGAAAATAGATGGCAGGTGACAAATGAATAGACTTTGGACTATTCTCTGACTGTAAACTTTCCTGCACTTTTATGTGAAACTAACAGTTCACTTTAAATATCTACAATGAGTTCTGACAGAGAAAAGCAGGCAGCTCAAATGATGAGGGTCAGCAACTAATGCCCAAATCCCATTGCTTTCCAGTGTGCTCAAAGACAGCCTCAGATGCATCAAGAGGAACAAACACATTTGTCCCACCCATGACCCTGTCAGTAGTAGGCTGGGCCAGTGGTGGACATGACTGGAATCCAAAGGTCAAATAGACCCAGAGGAAAGGACACATGGTTTGGGGAGGTCCCAGCATGACCTTAATGGAATAAGCAGTTCAAACTTAAAAGCCTAAAGTGCTGAGATCATGGATTGCTTTTGAACCATTATGGCTTTGAGATGCTTTGGGGGTAAATAAACTGGAAGTATCATTGAAAAGAAGTAAGATTGTTTGTTTTGTTGTTTCCTAAGGAACTGGCCTTTTTTAGGACATCCCTAGAAGCCAACCCTTTCTTGTCTCAATTGTTGGTATTTCTGGTGGATGGATCAAGACTCTCTGCAGTCGTATACAGTCCGGAATTGTCTAATGATGGGGCTATGTTCTGAGAAGTGCATTACTAGATGGTTTCATCATTGTGCAAATATCATAAAGTGTCCTACACAAACACAGTTATGACATCACTAGATCGACCATATGGTCTAATGGGATTGCCATCATACATGCAGTCTGTCACTGACTGAAAGGGTGTTATATGGTGCATGATTGTAATGACAGTGAATGATTCAAAAACCACTGACAGAAAGAAACCAAACATACGTAAAAGGAGAAGGAAGAGGAGAAGAGGAGGAGGAGAGAGAAGGAAAAGGGCAAAATGGGCTAAGTCAATGATGGAGCATCTCTGGCTTTTCAGCCAGGGCAGCAAATCCTCCTAAACAGTACTGTTCAGATCTTCCAAATCAAGGTATTGGTAGGCCAGCTTCCTTCTAAAGGCTCTGAACTTGAACTGGTTCCAAGACTCTGCTAGCTTCTGGTGGTGGCAGGTAATTCTCAACATTGATTCCCTTGTAGATGCATCACTCCAATCTTCACCTCTGTCTTCACGTGACCTCCTCTGTCTTTCTTCTCCCAGTCTCTTGTCTTATAAGGACATTTACTATTGAATTTAAGGCCCACTCTAATCCAGAATGATCTCAACCCGATGCTCAGAACTTAATCACAACTGTAAAAACCTATTTTCCAAATAAGGCCACATGCACAGGTCCCAGGTAAATGTATCTTGTAGGGGGCCATTGTTAAACCCTCTACAGTACTCCTTAGAATGAAGTAGTTGGGGTATGATGTCCACTGACTTTGATCCTCCATTGGTTAAGATTGCCCCTCTGGGCTCTCCTTGCTTGGAACTGAGCAAACTTTGTGATGTTACTGAAATCCCGAGACAGCAAAGCAGGGAGATGCAAGTACTTCAAGTGGGAAGCAGTTGGAGTCATAGCCCATGTGCTTGAGAATGGACAACCCCTGTGAAGGGGGCTTTATAGGTGAGCGGGGTAGGGATGGTGTTGTGAGTAGGGGCAGCAGTAGTGATTGCTATGGTGACAGAAAAAAATAAGGACACTGTAATAAGGTGACCACCAGGTGAGTTGATGGGAATGGATGAGGACAATGTGAGAAGCCTGGGGCAACACTGGAGACAGCAGAAATAGGCTAAGGCACTAGCCTGGTAAAAATGATTTGACTCAAGTATAAAGTCACTAGGCGGAGCTAGCCCCCCAGAATGTGGTGAAAAGTATACTTGAGATTATGACCACCTACCCTGGGAAAGAGCCCTCTATCATCAGTGAAGACCCAAATCAGCAAGCTGGGTGCACAGAGACAGATCCTAGCCCTGGAAAAGGATAGCAGAAGGCATACAACTATATTATGGTCCCAAGCAGATAACCTTGAGTTTACCGTAGGGTTTCGGTCTGGCTGAGTAAAGAAGAAGCTAGAAGACAATTGACCAAAAATAATGCTGGGCAAGATTTCCATCCTGCTGATTGATTCAAGTGCCTGAAACAGGGAGGAAGAGTCAACACAATAACCCAGAGGCTTTGTCAGCTAGTCTGGGCAGCAGACCTGGTCTACATCAAAGGCAGGTCAGGGAAGCGATGGCTGGGCCCCCAGCATAGCAGATTCCGAACCCCACTGCATTGAAGGCCATACTCTCTGCCTCCAGCAGGATCTTTGCAGACTTGTGCTGACCTTTATCTGCAAGTGGATCCAATGGTTAGGACCAGCTGGTGCTTGAGGCAGTCCTAGGCCTACGCAGACTAGACTAAATGGGTTTACTTAATTTAACTACTTAGTTATTCTGGCTTAAATGTTCACCACATTGCTCATGGAAAGTCATTACCTTTTGCTTTCTGTTCCAATTTAAAGATCCTAAAAATGCATTTTTGCATCAAAAATACCTTATTTAAGAAGGTAATGCTAACTGTTTTAAGAAGAAAAAACCTAACGTGAAATATTCAAAAAAGGTAGAAGGGCATTTCTAAGCCACTTAGTATTTAAAACAGATATTCCTGATCAATGGGAGGTTTTCCTCTAAGTGGTTTCAGAAAGCCAGTGGCTTCTGTCTCGTGATTCTACCATTTTCAGCACATGACTTCCGAAGTCACTCATTTCCATCAAGCTAGAATTGGGGGAAACAACTTCAAGAGTCCCTATAAGAAGTCTTCAGGGCACAGGCCTGGAAATGACAATGTATTGTTTCTCTTTTAGCCCATTGGCTAGAGTTTTAACCTGTGGCCCTGTCTAGCCTGGTAAGTATTGCCATGTGCCCAGGAAGTAAAGGAAATGAGGCCTGCAAAAAGCTGGTCAGTTTCCATCAGTCCTGAATGGTGAGCATCAGGCCACTACCCTAGCACACAGGCATGAGCAAGAATGGAGACCCGAGTGAGTTTATCCGCAGAGAAGACTTGGGAGGAATGGCTTGTCTCCACTCCACATGGCATGGGCCAGGCGCACTCATGTGGTTCCAGCCTCTGCCAGGGGCCCGAAAACTCCAAGATGGCATCAGTCACATGTCTGCAGCCTTGGTTCTGGCTATGAGATTCATCACCTCAGGCTTCCTCCACAGGGACCTTTGCTGTAGCCTCTCTGACTCAATGGATGGCCTGGACTTCTGTACATATGGAGTCAAGGTAGCAAGAAAATGAAAGCCTGGGCCTGGGGCTGGCACAGCATCACTTTCACCACATTCTGGTGGGCAAAGCAAGTCACAGGCAAGTCCAGGGTCAAGGGGAGGGGGAATAGTCTCCCTATTAATGAGGGGACATGATATGCTGTAACAAAGAACATCAACCAACTGGTTGGCTAATAAAGAACAGACATTTATTTCTCACAGTTCTAGAGACTGGGAAGTGCAAGATCAAGGTAGCTTTGGCAGCTGGTGAGGGCCCTTTCTTCATAGATAGTGCCTTCTTGCTGTACCCTCATATCGCAGAAAGAAAGAATGAGTTCCCTTGGGCTTCTTTTATAAGGGCATTAATCCCTTTTATGAAAGCTCAGCTCTCACAGTCTGATCACCTCCCAAAGGCCCCACCTCTTAATACCACTACATTGGGGATTAGATTTCAACATAGGAATTGGGGGACTGAGGGGACACAAACATTCAGCCCACAGCAGGCATGCGTGTATAGCATGGGGGCAATTGTCGGCGGCCATATTTGCAGGTGCAAACAGCAAGCAGTGGGAGGGCATCTAGGCCTGCAGGCAGTGAGCTTCAGAAAGTACAGCAGTGACAATAGGCAGATAGGTTCACATTTGAGAACAAAGGTGACAGGGAGGGCTGGCAGCAAGCAATGCTGGCAAAGTCACAGGGACTGGCATTACAGATACTCCTGCGATCTCAGTGGTCAGAGGCCTCAAGGTTAGGTTAAGAGCCCTCATGCCTGTGTCTGTTCACGCCCCCCAAGAGGTCTGCTATAATAGCTGACTTTTTTTTGTAAATCGTAGCTTATGGTTTAAAAAGGAAAAAACACTTTTCTGTGTTGTTCTCTCAGAATTTTAAGGCACTTAAAGGTTAGGTGATGTCTTCTTTACCAATGTGTCCCTAAGCAATTAGCATAGCACCTGTCACATAGTATAAGGGCATTCAAAAAGTTCAAGGAAAAAATGGAATTAAAAGATAAGTTAATTTGGGGCTGATGGTGTAGCACAGCTGGGTGAGTCACTGCCTGTGATGCTGCCATCCCATTTGAGTGCCAATTTGAGTCCCAACTGCTCCACTCCCAATCCAGCTTCCTGCTAATGCACCTGGGAAAGCAGAGGAAGTAGCCTGAGTGCTTGGGCCCCTGCACCCATGTGGGAAACCCGGATGGAGCTCCAGGCTTCCGGCATCTACCTGGCTCAGCCCCAGTCATTTGGGGAGTGAACCAGTGGATGAAAGATCTCTCTCTCACTTTCCGTGTCTCTCCCTCTGTGTCTATGCCTTTCAAACAAAATAAATAAATCTTTAAAAATTTTTAAGACAAGTTAATTTTAGCGCAAATATTTTAAAATGCATACCTAGTTTCTTTATCATATGAATTTCCATGAACTTTTTGAAGACCTCTCATATGCATGAATTTTGAAAAATTTTTATGCCAGGGCCGGCGCCGCGGCTCACTAGGCTAATCCTCCGCCTAGCGGCGCCGGCACCCCGGGTTCTAGTCCCGGTCGGGGCGCCGGATTCTGTCCCGGTTGCCCCTCTTCCAGGCCAGCCCTCTGCTGTGGCCAGGGAGTGCAGTGGAGGATGGCCCAGGTGCTTGGGCCCTGCACCCCATGGGAGACCAGGAAAAGCACCTGGCTCCTGGCTCCTGCCATCGGATCAGCGCGGTGCGCCGGCCGCAGCGCGCCGGCCGCGGCGGCCATTGGAGGGTGAACCAACGGCAAAGGAAGACCTTTCTCTCTGTCTCTCTCTCTCACTGTCCACTCTGCCTGTCAAAAAAAAAATTTTTATGCCAAAATAAATTTATCTTTTAATTCCACTTCCCTGAACTTTTGCAAGTGGCCTCACTGATATATAATGAGGGTTTGCAGAGCTCACTAAATGGGCAAGACCTATAGAACTCGGCATGTTCTAGGCAGGGCTGCCCCTCCACTGGCCTTGAGAAGACATTCACAGAGCTCTGTGGGGTCCTAGCCCTCACCAGCTGATCTGCTATCACATGTCCACATATGATGCAAGAAAGGGGTCACAATCACACTTGGCCATCCACTCCTTCCCCAAAGACCGTGGGCCCCACCCATCATACCCTAAATCCCCACTCAGCTTGGCCACCACCAACTGTCCTGTCTCTCCAGGTTTCTCATCCCCGTGGCCCTGCTCCCCAAATAGCTCTGAATGTTCTCCAAGTTCATGCAAGCTCCCAACCCCTCCCTTTGAACCACCATCTGGACCCTTCAGCTCTGTCCTCTGGGGCTCACGGATCCTCATCCACAAGCTTGCTTGTTCTCAAATTCTTTTATAAACTTTAAAATAAAAATAAAATAAAGTGAGTATCAAGTTTTGATCTCGTCATAGAGAGGTATCCTTGCTAAGTGAATAACTGGATCTGACACAGTCTAGGCTCTAGGGAATGAGGTACAAGGAAAGGGAGATAGGGGAGGTCTTTTTTAGATTTATTTTATGTATTTGAAAGGCAGAGTGACAGAAAGAAAGTAAGAGACAGAGAAAGAGAATTTCTGTATGCTGGTTCATTCCTCAAGTGGCCTCAATATCAGGGCTGGTCCAGGCTAAAGCCAGTGGTTTGGTCCAGGCCAAATCCAGTAGCCTGGAACTCCATCTGGGTCTCCCATGTGGGTAGAAGGGGCTCAAGTATTTGGGCCAGCTTCCATTGCCTTGCCAGGTGCATTAGCAGGGAGCTGGACTGGAAGTCGAGCAGCTGGGGCTGCAGCAGGTTAAGTGGTTATGCTACAACACTGGCCCCTTACAGGGTAGCTCTTTTAAGGCCAAAAGACTGAGGATGTTTCTGGTCTGTGCTAGAAAAGCAACATCTCTTATTGTGGCTGACTGGCTGGCGATAGCTGGGCTCATCAGACTGACAAGCTCCAGGAAGAGTGGAGGTGGTTTACTGGGCTGTGAATTAGGCTACCAACTGTATCTGTTGTTGTCTGCCACTTGTGTGAACTTTGGTTACCGCATCCTGTAGGGGACAGTGTTGGCATCAGGCTAGGGGGGCAGGTCAGGGATTGCCAGAACATTCCCTTCACTTTTCTCTCCCTGAATCCTGTCTAGATCCTGAGGATGCTACCCCCGACCCAGCCCTTGCAAAGAGTGGTGCAGTCCCACCCCATCCCTGGGCCTGGAGGAGGGGTAAACACTGTCCTTAGTCCTCATTGCTACTGGCAGAATGTGGTGCCCCCTCCCACTCCCTATAGCACCCAGCTCCTTGGACGCCATCCTCACAGCCCACACTTCCCATTTCCTCTCTCTGCTACTTAGCTCAGGTCGTCTGAGAGTCCGACACCAAGACACGCGAGAGGTTGATTGCAAAACCCTCTGGCAGGGGAGAAATACAGACAGGCAGCTGGAGAAGGCCACAAGAGCCAGAAGTGCACCACACAGGCCCAATTCTGCCGAAGGAAGGGTGGCTGATTAGAAAAAAGTCTTGGAGTTCAGTGCGAGTCTAAGAAAGCTCTGGCAAAACTGACAAGGCGTCTCCTCAAGCCCAAGTTGCAATCCAGAGGAGCCCCGGACTTCCTATGAAGGTGCTTGCCTTGGTGTCTTGTGCGCACCCACTCATGGGCTATAAGCAGTACTCGGGGGCATGGTTTCAACACAGCGATGAATTTCGGAATGCAGAGGGCTGAGTGTCGGTCAATGATGCTCTCAACAGTCAGAAGGCTGGGAGAGGCATTCTCATGGTCATCACGGCTCCTTGCAGCAAGCATCTTCAATCTTCCCGCTGTACTGCACTGCTACTTTTCACAGAAGATTTTACCACCTGGAGCACCGTCCTTCCCTCCTCCACTACCATTCTCTTAACCCTTGGCCGCTTTAACATATGCATGGACAGCCCTGCCAACATTCTGACCTCCCAGGCATTTGACAGCCTCATTTCCAGTGATCTCTACTCTCTCCATCTCAGCCACCCATTGCCAAGAACCGCTCCATTCCCAAAGCTTACTGTCCAGCTTCCCAGAATTCCATTTCTGACTCCAATCAGTCTTGGGCTCTGTTAGGTCTCCTAGTCCTTTGCACTACTTCTCACCTTCTGCCCTGCATACCTCTTCTCCTTTCCCCCTCAAGAGTTCACAGTACAGGGTCTGGTGCTGTGGTACCGTGGGTTAAGCCACGGCCTGTGACTCCAGCATCCCATATAAGAGCATCAGTTCTAGTATCTGCTGCTTCTCTTGAAAATGCAGCTCCCTGCTAATGTGCTTGGGGAAGCAGCAGAAGATGGCCCCAGTACTTGGGCCCCAGCACCCACACGGGAGACCCAGGAGCTGCTGCTGGCTCCTGGCGTTGGCCTGGTCCACAGCCGTTGTGGCTATGTAGCGAATGAACCAGTGGATGGGTGATCTCTCCTCTCTCTTTTCCAAATAGAATAAAATCAATCTTTAGTTTGAAAAAGAGTCCAGAGTCCATTCCCAGAACTGTGGCTTATACACAGTCAGCTCCTTGTGCATTCTCTCAACCCCGTGGTCTCCCTTTCCCTTCACAGGCAAGCTCAGCTCAGCCTTAATTAATTCTGACCAGCCGCGTCCTCTAGCCCAGTTAGCCCAGCTCGTCAGCAGCCACAGGTGCCTGGTGAGAAACAGGCAGCCTTGCTGACTGCTCTCGCTTGAAACGTATGGTGACAGACTTCAAGTGGGCCCTCAGTGCAGCCGGGCAGTCGCGGCCCGTTTTCCCCACTGATACACCTCCCCTCTCTCTGACATGATGCTTCCAGACTTTTCCCCCTTTCCGCAAACCTCCAGTAACTCCCCCCCCCCTTCCTCCTTCTCAGCTGATGACCATCTTTCTTATTTCCCTGAAAGAGAAGGAATCAGGAGAGAACTTTGCCCTCTTCCACGGCCTCATCTGCCCACCTACCTGCATTTATCTAAACTCAGAGACTCCCAGTAAGGCTTGGTGTCCTTGTATCCAAGGCCAACTCCTCCAAGGGTGAACTGGATCCCATCCTGTTGCTTATCCAAGGTTTTACTCCTGCAGTTATCCCCACCCTCTCTCTCCCCCCTGCCCCTCCCAATTTTCTGTTTCCACTAGATCATTTCCCTCAGCACGAAAACATGCTGTCATACTCGCCATTAAAAATACATAAAACCTACCTGGTGCACACACCCCTCCAGCTACCACACACTCCCCCCACCCCCACTTTCCCTCTAGAGTAAAGCCCCTTCTCTGCACACCTGCCTCCTCCATGTCCTCATCTTCCACCGCCTTTGAAGCCCCTCCAGTCTGGTGTCAGGAAATGAGAAGCACTTTTCCAGCCCCATTGTCGATCGGCAGCGAACAGTTCCCAGTATCGGGGGACTTTGCTGCCTCTGGTGTTCTTCTGAACACGTCACTCTGATCCCAGGAGACTCGCCCTGAGTGCTGATCTCCTAGATTCTGGCATCTACCTGGTGTGGGACTGGGTTTGTCTGGGCTCTTCTCTTCCCAGAACTCATTCTTAAGGCTTCCGGGGTGTGTGCTGGTATACTTGTGAACTTGACGGAGCCCCTCTGCGGCTCACCTAAAGTCATTGTCAGTCCCCCTCTTACCCATCCCTTTGCTCTGGTGTCTAGAGCCTCCCCACCACTCCAGCAATGCAGAGAAACGTGTCCTGCTGGAGGTGCTGTCCTCTGAGGTCCCCTCTTGGTTCTCAGTCCCAGGAGCTGGGCATCATCCCCAGCCCCAAGCTGAATGCTTGTTCCACCCATGTCTAGCACAAACCATTATCCAGGCTACCTTGATTTCTCTTTGAGAAAACACAAGGACTCTCCTTTGGGGATTGTCTTCCCAGCTCTATGAACTGGGAAAACAAACATTGAAGAAATAGCAAATAATTAAATAAATATTTAAGAGCAATCAACTGTGTTAGGTGTGTGTTTATTGCAATAAGCAAAAGAAACAGTTATGTCCATATGACCTTCTAGTTTAACTTTCATCTGTTCCTTTATCAATTCTATATCTTCTTTACCTATTATCCATCTAGAGCAGCCTACATTATAATTTTCCCAAAGGGCAAATACCTCAAGCTAAGAAGGAAAGCATGCCTTCTATTCAGTCACCCTTCCCTCAGCTTTCAAACCAGTGTTGCTAAGTGTAGGGCTTCCAGCAGCTCTAGGAGAAAGGACTCATTCATTGATGGGCACAAGTGAGTCACAGTTTCCAGTTGTACGCATTGTCATTGTCGCAGGGGATACTCAGCAGCCGTCCTGTGAGACACAGAAGCATGACTGTCAGCCCCACATCCCCGTGAAGGGATTTCTGGCGTGATCACTCAGCTCTACAGTGCTTGAGTTGAAACTTGACATTCAGATGTCTACAGCTCAGGTTGGATGGTGTTACAGGCCTTGTAGGTTGTGAAGATTCTTGCTATCAAGATCATTTTTACCCACTAGAAACAGGACGAGTACCCAAGGTTTCTTCTGTGGCTGCAGTGTTTTCTGTTTCTTTTTTTTTAATAAAGATTTATTTGTTTTACTTGAAAGTCAGAGTTACACAGAGAGAGAAGGAGAAGCAGAGAGAGAGAGAGAGGTCTTCCATCTGCTGGTTCACTTCCCAGATGGCCGCAACGGCCGGAGCTGCGCTGATCCGAAGCCAGGAGCCAGGAGCTTCTTCCAGGTCTCCAACGTGGGTGCAGGGCCCAAGGACTTGGGCCATCTTCTACTGCTTTCCCAGGCCATAACAGAGAGCTGGATCGGAACTGGAGCACCTGGGACTGGAACCGGCGCCCACATGGGATGCCAGTACTGCAGGCGGCTTTACCCGCTACAACACAGTGCTGGCCCCAGCAGTGTCTTCACAGAGGTATTTTTTGACTTTGTGGTGAGCACAGGAGGTAGCATAGTTCACATATGCCTGTCTTTGTTCATCTTTAACTCAAGATGGTGACTAGGTAAAGACCCATGCCCCATTTACATGTATCCCAAGTAGTAGGAGATAAGAAATATGGTATTGCCTTTTAGTTGTTTCCCAAGTACTTATCAATGTTACTTTATTTCCAATTTATAATCATACATAGTTTTTCCAGAGGGACAATGTGATTGTCTTTACTGAGAGACTCGGCTATTGTTACTTTAAGCACTGCACTGACAATACAGGTAATTCTTCATTTTTAATCATGCTAGGATCAGCTATGCAATTCTGTTGTACATTTTATATATATATATATATATATATATAATCAATTTGTGACCCCTATATAACTCTGTTCACTGATAGATACTTTTTTTTTAAACACGGAGATGACATCTCTCCTTTTTTTATTTTCATTTATTTGAAAGACAGAGTTACAGAGAGAAGCAGAGACAGAGACAAAGGTCTTCCATCCACTGGCTCACTCCCCAGATGGCCACAATGGCCGGAGCTGCACCAATCCAAAGCCAGGAGCCAGGAGCTTCTTCCGGGTCTCCCACGTGGATGCAGAGGCCCAAGAACTTGGGCCATCTTCTACTGCTGTCCCAGGCCATAGAAGAGAGCTAGATCAGAAAAGGAGCAGCTGGGACTAGAACTGGAGCCCATATGGTATGCCAGCACTTCAGGCCAGGGCTTTAACCAGCTGCGCCACAGCGCCAGCCTCCTAGATACTATCTATTCTTCATGCTCTTCCAATACTTGATGAAGAAGCAATAAGTGGAAACATGCAACCTCTAGGGGGAGCTCAAGGCTTCTCTTGCCTCCCTTTATCCTCTGGGGAGGTTGAAAGGACAAGAACTTTATGGAGATAGATCAAGGGCAAGGACATTATCGGGCCCAAGTGTGGGCAAGCGACCTTCGACTGTGCCTAACTTGGAGGTTAGAAGACTTTGCACATGCATAATGAGAGTCTTTTTGACCTTCCATTGCCCTTGGGACGCAACATTTTGAGGATTCCTTCATGTGGCTGATGTCATAGGAGAGGCCTCTCCTCCATCCAAGGAACCCCAGCAGGAGCTGGATGGTGCAGAAGAAGAGCTGACACATGTGTGAATGTCAGTGTGGGCCTTGGGCCAGGGGAGCAACAGAATCCTGGGGCTTGCGTGGCCCAACCCTGCCCTCTGTATCCAGGGATTCCACACAGGGGTGTGTGGAAGGTTGATATCAGAACCAAATAGTTATAAGTATGGGGGGGTGGTCTCCCTGGCCAGCTCTGCTCATCTCCCAGGGGACCCTAGCAGGGTTGTGTGTGGCCACCGCGGACCAATGTTTGTGAATTTGGGGATCAGGAGGCCTGACTCACCACTTCATTAGTAACATGAGTAACATGAACTAGCACAGCAATCCAATTTATGGCACAGAGAATATGTCCTGAGAAAATATGCATGATCGAAACATAAATATAATACTGTGTGTTTATGCAAATAGCTTATTAAAATTATATATTGAGGAAAGTTTCAAGGAAAGCATACCGAGCAAAGCAGAAGCGTAGTTTATGCAACACAACGAATGCATGTGGTGGAGAAGCGCATCGCAGACCCTGGCCTGCAGTGCAGGGGGCAGAAGGCTCGGGATCTTTGGCTGCAGAGGCTTCTGCCAGTGCAGCGGATCTGCAGGGAAGAATTTTCCTTGTGGGAGGAAGAGGCTTCCGCGGGGAAAGAACAGAAATCCTTTCCCTTCTCTGGGTTAGTCTGAATCTCAAAACAGACACTGAGATGAGGGCTTGGGTATTAGGTCAATTATTTGTGAGACGTCTCAAGAAACACAGGTGACAGAAAAGTGAGAGGGAGATAATGAAGAGAGAGAAGTTAATAAATGCTCATTACTGAGTAAATTATGGCTCAGGGCAATTAGGATTCACCCCTAGAATCAGTCTCCTAAGGGATGAGGAAGCGGGGGCATTTATGCACCAACTGCTATTCCCCGCTCATCCATCAGCTTACCCTTGAACACCAGCTTACCCACACCTCTAGGTTATGCCCATGGTTCTGGAGAGTGATGTCAAAAGTGATGTGCACAGTGGTTAAGATGCCGCCTTGGAGCCCCGCATCCTTTACTGGAATGCCTGGGTTCCAGATCTGGCTCTGTTGCCCATTTCTGCTGCTTGCTGATGCACACCCTGGAAGGCAGCAGATGATGGCTCAAGTATTTGGGTCCCTGCCACCCAAGCGGGAGACTCACACTGAGTTCCCAGCTCTTGGCTTTGTCCTGAGCCAGCCCTGGCTGTTGCAGGCTTTTGGGAAGTGAACCAACAGATGGGAGCTCACTTTGTCTATCTGTATGTCTCTCTATTTGCCTCTCAAATAACAAAAAAAATAAGGAAAAGAATGTTTATCCAGAATATATAAAGAACTCTTAAAGAAAACAAAATGAAGGGCAAACTCTTGAGGTGAGAAGCTGTCTGGGTGTCTAGCGTGCACATCCTCACTTAAAACTCAGGACAGAGCAAGATGACCTCAAGGCTGCTCCTAGCTTTTCTGTTCAAGATTCTCTGAAACATGGCATTGCCCGCCCGTTGAGTTTTCTGTCCCATGCGCCTCTGGGTTGCTCATCCCTGGATAAGCACTGGACGGGGATGCTGCAGCAGCAGACAAGCCATTGAAACAAAGAACTGTTAACATAGCGTCTTAGAGTGAGTTCTTTGAAAACAGATGAGGATTCAGGCGCAGGGATTTCTTAAGGAAATGCATCCTTGGGAAGGCAGAATGGGAGTGGGAGAGGCAGGACAGAGAAGGAAAAGAAGGAAGGAAACCTTCCACGTCAGCGATAGCCCAGCCTCCACCTGATCCCACAGCGGTAAATTACGTCTCCGATTGTGCTGGGAGCCCAGGCAAGGGAGCAGGGCGTCCACACTCCTTCACCTCTCAGTCCTTGACGAAGGACCACCCCAGGGGAACAGAAACTTCAGGCATTGCCAGCCCTCCACAGATGTAGGCAGCGTGGTTCCAGCTGCCTGAAGAGGCTTCTGAGGAGAGCAGGTGTAGGCGATTAGAAGCAGAAGCAGGATGAAGCCGGAAGGGTGCGCAGGAACAGCGGGGACCCATGGGGCCGTAGCCAGTACGACAAGGACGGCAGCCACACTCACGTGGCGTTCTTCTCTCTTCCCATACAGATTTACAAGGATGAGCGCTTGGCCCTCAGGCTCCAAAAGTTCTGTCCTTGACCCACTCTAATGCTGCCGAGACCCCTGACATGCGCAAGACTTAGCACTCCAGAACTTGAACTCCCAGCATCCCCCGACGCTGAAGTTGGCAACACGAGGGCTTTTTGAGAGGCTGGCAATTCGAGCTGATTCAGTACAGAAAGAATGACCCCAAACCCACATGCAGACTGTGTGGAGTCTTTTCAAACCAATGTAGATCGGGACCTAAAGACAGTAAAAATATTTCTGAAATGAAGGGATAAATCTAGCTATGCAGAGATGCCGCACGATGCCATCATAAAAAATCCACTTTTGTCCATGCCACAGCCCTGAACCTCTTGTGCGCTAGATCAGAGACCCTGATAAATCTGGGCTGCTAGAAATGCCAACCAGCTCATCTGTTTTCAGTGAGCAATGACAGGGAGCCAAATTGCTTTATTCCGATTAGGGAAGGGCTTCTGACTGTAAAATATACTGTGTGAAAAAAAATATTGAGTTTTAGTTCGCTGACACATCAATTTAAGAGAGTTATGGCTCTCACACGGAGGCCAAGCAGGTATCTCCCCACATGTATGTGCAATAAAAATTAATTGTGGCCTTTTATACAGGGCGCTGTTCTCACTTGGGGATCAGAGGGTGACCTGAGTGTCACCTCCAGTGGCAAGCCATAACACGGGAGGTGTTGGTTTCTTTTTTAGGGAAACCACAGAGGGAAATGAACATCAAATTCCACATACTAGCTTCGTGTATAACTTCCTGAATTTACGAGAACATAACGCAGCCATGGTGTGGTCCTGTTTTTCCCCTAAAGTATTTACATGTTTTATGGGTACAAGGTAGGCTTCCAGCCAGGGGCCAGACAGGAAAGGCGAAACTTCTCAAAGTCTTTAACTCAGGGAATCTGCTATTGCAGAGGTACGGAAGAGGGACAAAGCCAAACAGAATGATGCGGCAATGCAGAAACTAGCAACAGTGGGAAGCGGCTGCTGTCTTGAAGCGTCAAAGGGACCCAGGGAAGGGGTGGCTTTGTGGGGCTCAGAGGCAGGAGCCACTGGAGGGGAAGGGGCTTGAAGCATGGTGTGAGCTCCCCAGAGGGAGCTGTGACCACGGAGCAGGGGCTGTCCTGCGGGGGAGTACGTGCAGCTAGAGATGCCCAAGAAGCGTAGAGTGACAAGGATGCTGTGTCTCTCCCTTCCTTCTGCCCTCCAACCTCTCACCAGTGCCTCTCATTGGCCAAAGTGAGCTGGAAGCCAGAGGACCAGGGAGCCTGGGAAATGTAGTTTTCTGTGACCCAAGGCACAACAGAGGAAAGTCTGGGGATAGGTCGGGGAGCAGAGGGGCAGTTGAGAGGAGTGGCATTTATGTATATCTCCCTTTGTTAGTTCATATCCCAACAGGTCTGTAAGACTCTGATGACTGTAATGTGGAAAGAAGAGGAGCTAGCCTGGTGTTCAATCCTGAGCTGACCGTGCTACCTCCAGATTAAGAGTTTGTTATGGCCGGCGCCGCGGCTCACTAGGCTAATCCTCCGCCTTGCAGCGCCGGCACACCAGGTTCTAGTCCCAGTTGGGGCGCCGGATTCTGTCCTGGTTGCCCCTCTTCCAGGCCAGCTCTCTGCTGTGGCCAGGGAGTGCAGTGGAGGATGGCCCAAGTGCTTGGGCCCTGCACCCCACGGGAGACCAGGAGAAGTACCTGGCTCCTGCCATCGGATCAGCGCAGTGCGCCAGCTGCGGCGGTCATTGGAGGATGAACCAACGGCAAAAGGAGGACCTTTCTCTCTCTCACTGTCCACTCTGCCTCTCAAAAAACAAACAAAAAAAAAAGTTTGTTATGTCTGCGTGGAACTGCACAGTGGCAAGGCCCTTCTGAGAAAGGCCTCCAGGCCTGTGGATGACAGGCCTACCATACACCACAGAGAGAATATTGGAGCAGGACTAAGAATCATAGAGCTTCCTTCCTGGCCAGCCCATTTCTTTGTACTCTCTTCAGTGCTGAAGCCAGGAGCTTCTTCCAGGTCTCCTACATGGAGAACAGGGGTCCAAGGACTTGGGCCATCTTCTGCTGCTTTTCATGAGCCATTAACAGGGAGCTGGGCTACAAGTGGAGCAGCCGGGACTCCAGCTGGGGCCCACATGGGACCCTGGTGTTGCAGGCAGCAGCTTTACCTGCTATGCCATCACACCAGACCCTTCACTTGTCTTTCAGTTCAGTGTGATCGGGAGGCTGAGTTTGGCTCAGAGGGATGGGAGTGCACGTTAAGAACATTGACTGTAGACCTGGTTCAGAAAACCTACACAAGCTCCTGAATACTTGCTCTTCTCTCTTTTGTTTTTGGAGACGATGAAGTGGAGGCTTCTGAGGCCCTCAGAGATGGCAGAGCAGAGCCACAATGCAGAAGGAGCATGGGTCCCGAAGTCAGATCAGGAACACTTTGATTGGACTGCTTCATAGGCAAGACACAAATTTTTTCTTGTTATGGCTTTGAAACGCTGCAATTGTTTTTTTTGTTGTTGTTGTTGTTTGTTTGTTTTCTTTTGTTTTATTTTGATAGGCAGAGTTAGACAGTGAGAGAGAGAGAGACAGAGAGAAGGTCTTCATTTTCCATTGGTTCACCCCCCAAATGGCTGCTACAGCTGGCGCACTGCGCCGATCCGAAGCCAGGAGCCAGGTGCTTCCTCCTGGTCTCCCATGCGGGTGCAGGGCCCAAGCACTTGACCCATCCTCCACTGCCTTCCCAGGCCACAGCAGAGAGCTGGAATGGAAGAGCAACTGGGACAGAATCTGGCGCCCCAACCGGGAATAAAACCTGGGGTGCCAACGCCGCAGGCGGAGAATTAGCCAAGTGAGCCACGGCGCTGGCCACAATTGTTTGTTAAGGCAGCCAACTTGACTAAGACAGCCTATCTCCTCATTTTAGTTATTATGAGAATAAACAAGAAAATGCATGTGAGAGTACTTTAAAAGCCTAAGAGTTGGGGCCAGCGCTATGGCGCAGTGGGTTAACACACTGGCCTGAAGCACCGGCATCCCATATGGGTGCCGGTTCGAGATCCGGCTGCTCCACTTCCAGTCCAGCTCTCTGCTATGGCCTGGGAAAGCAGTAGAAGATGGCCTAAGTCCTTGGGCCCCTGCACCCACGTGGGAGACCTGGAAGAAGCTCCTGGCTCCTGGCTTTGGATCGGCGCAGCTCCGGCCATTGCGGCCAACTGGGGAGTGAACCAGCGGATGGAAGACTCACTCTCTCTCTCTCTCTCTCTCTGCCTCTCCTCTCTCTGTGTAACTCTGACTTTTGAATAAATAAATAAATCTTTAAAAAAAAGCCTAAGAGTTAAAAAATAAATAAAAGCCTACCTAAGAATGCCCTAAAAGTGCAATGCAGTATCAAAGACACATAGCCATTGTCTTACTCTTAATATTGGGGGTGCTATGGCATTGTTGTGAGTTCTCTGTGCCTTTGCATTTACCTCATTGAGCTAGCTTCCTTCTTGGGAGGAAGGAGAGAGTGTAGGATGGGAAAGGGGGGCAATAAGCCCCTCCAAGGCAGCCTAGAAGGGATCTCAGTCTCTCTGCCCTGGTCTCCTGTACTAAATTCAGTCCCTGCACCCTCTCATGCGCTGCTACTGGACATGCTTGTCTCTAGAGGCATTTCCGGGGAGGTGGGCATGATCAGCTACAGAAGCATTTCTTGGGACCCTGAGTTCCAATGAGGGGAAGTAGCCCTCCTGGCAGGGCCCACACTGCCCTGTCACCCTTACCCTTACTCTGTATTTTACACAGTGGATAGCATGTATGGCAGACAGTTTAGAACTGACACAGCCAGTGGCCTTGGGGGTAACTGAAGGCCACCTGGAGGGGCCCCCAAATATTTTTTACTAAACCTATTGCCCCTGGAGTAGGAATTTTGTGCGGCCTTAAGCCACCACTTGCACCACCTGCAGCCCATATTGGAGTACCTAGGTTTGGGTCCTAACTCCACTCTCCATTCCACCTTTGTGCTAATGCATACTCTTGAAGGCAGCAGGTGATGGCCCAAGTAATTAGGTCCCTGCCATCTACATGGGAGACCCGGATGGAGTCACAGGCTCCTGGCTTCATTCTGACCCAGCCCTGGCTGTTGCTAGCATTTGGGAAATGAACCAGTGGATGGAAGATCTGTGTCTGTCTGCCTTTCCTATAAAATAAAAATTAAGCTTTAAAAATTCTAGAAAGTTCTTCATATATTCTGGATAGAAGTTCAATTATTTCTTTTTTATTTACTTGAAAGCCAGAATGAGACAGAGGTTTTTACATTTGATGATTCACTTCCCAAATGCCTGCAACACTCAAAGAAGGGCTAGGCCAAAGCTGTGGGAGATAGCACTGACTTGCTCCCTCTCTCTCTCTCTCTTTCTCTCGTTCTCACTCTCTTTCTGCCACTCTGCCCTTCAAAATAAATAAATACATCTTTAAAAAGCATCTCCTTTGATCTATTGTGTTGAGGTCTTCTCTATTAATATGAAACCACCTTTGCAAGGCACAGGGAGTGAAACATTCAGCTGGTATAAGGCACAAGCACTCTAGACTGAAATAGCGACTCTGTGACAAATAGCTAGATACAGAAACTCTGGAAGGGGCAGGGGCTGGAGAGTCATTTTGAAGCAGACATCACTGGCTTGGAAGCCACGGCCAAGTGGAAGACTATAACAAGAACGCAGGAAACGAGGAAGAACGTTTACACAAAAAGAGACAGAAATAAAGGAGAGAGTGGCGGTGGGGTGGGAGGGAGCAAAGCCAAATAAGGCCTGGTTTGGCAACGATCACCCTTAACCACCTCAACCCATGACTAAGTGCATTTTTCATAAAAACAGCAAACACCTAGTACTCCCTGTGTGCCAGGCATTGGTCTAAGTGCTTGTTCCTCAAAACGATCCTTGGGGGGGTCCGTACCATTGTTATCCCCTCAAAAGGTGTTAGCGAACAACTCCACTGGCCTGGGTCATGTAGCTAATAGCAACAGAGCTGGGGTTTGAACCCAAGAAGTCTGACTCTGGAGGCTGTCCTCTTAACCACTAAATTATATTTCTTCTCAAGTTAATAGAACTGAACCCAACAAGTACTTTGAAGGGAACTCGGGTCTGAAGCGCTGAGGAAGTTGGAAAGATGGATGAGAGGTAGCATCTTTACTCTTCCTCTAGGAATTTCTGCTGTAATGAAGCCCAGCCAGGCAGGGCTGCTATGAGGGACTTTGGGACAAGAAGGCTGGGCTCTCAAGGCAGGCAAGTAGCAAGCAGGAAATAGATTCCCACAAAGAGGGGCTGCAGGTGTCTGGCTCAGATAGGGGAACAGACTTCTGTCCTACATGATCAAACACAAGGAAGACCCCAGGCCTTGTGAGGATACAAGTGAGAACCTGGGGACAGGACAAGAGATTGACATGGAGTTCAGAATGAGACTGAAGCTGCATCCTTTAGGAATGATGATTTTTTTAGATACATCTGGAGAAACCCTAACATTTACTTGGTTTTCTTTAGTTTACTCCTCTGCCTCCTGAATACTTTCAGCTGCCATTCAGAACTGTACTGTGTTCCAGAACATTCTATTGAGACAGGGAGCTTTCAATCACCGTCGGCTTTGATCCTCCAATCTGATGTGTCTTGATCAGGAGCCATCCCTCGATGCTTTTTTAGGCTGATGGGGATCTCCTGGCATCAGCTTTGGGTGACTTAACTACCACCTGCCCCCGAAGTTTCCAAATCTCATCCCTGGTTAATGTGACTATGTGGCACACTCCTGGTTGTCTGCCTGACACCCACCTCCAGCTCTTCCTTACTAACAGATATTTACTTTTTGGGAAAGCAATCCATCTTCCCCCCACATAGGATCATGATGTATATAAGCCAATTATGGGGGCCAGAACTGGGGCGCAGTGGGTTAATTCGCTGGCCTGAAGCGCTGGCATCCCATATGGGCGCCGGTTCAAGACCCGGCTGCTCCACTTCCGATTCAGCGCTCTGCTATGGCCTAAGATAGCAGTAGAAGATGGCCCAAGTCCTTGGGCCCCTGAACCTACATGTGAGACCCAGAAGAAGTTCCTGGCTCCTGGAAATTGGGGAGTGAACTGTCAGATGGAAGACCTCTCTCTCTCTCTCTCTCTCTCTCTCTCTCTGCCTCTCCTCTCTCTGGTAACTCTGACTTTCAAGTAAATAAATAAATCTTTTTAAAAAAATAAGTGTTGTATGAACGGAGAGAAGGTTAGCACTCCCCTTGACAAGGATGGAAGAGGCCCTTGGGCCTTACCACACACATATGGTTAAGGCATTGCCACCTACTTTGTGGCATCTAACCACTGTTTGGGGGAGGGGTCCAAAAAATAAAAAACTAAAAAAAAAGCCAGTTATGAGAATTTTCTTCTCTATTTTTCCAGCTTGTAGGCAAGCTATGGCTATCACATGACCCAGTTCATTCTGGCCAATGAGATGTCTGGGAAGACTGGTGTGTTGGGAGCACAGTTTGGAAAAGTTTTTCTTTTGCTACAAGAATACACAAGGCTTGCACAGCCATCCTTCCACCTTCTCCTTGTCTACATTTAGACTCGATGTGTATGGCTTCCCCTGTAGTTTGTGACCTCAAGGCCAGGTATTTAGAAAAGAGCACACTGGAGCTATCATCTTTCCTCCCAATCTGTTCCTTCTAAAGGTTGATAGTTCTGTGATTGTGCCTACATCCATCCAGGCACCCGGGCAAAGCCGAAGGACATTCCCCGTGCCTCCATCCTCCACCAAGCATCAAGGCTTATCCGTGTGACCTCTTGACTATCTCTTGAATCACTTCCCTCTCCATCACCACCACCACTGCTCAAGTTCAGACCTTCATCCCACCTCACCTTGATTGCTGCAATGGCCCCCAACTGCACTCTGCCTCCCCGCCGCACTCTCCAATCAGTCTTCCAGAAGTGAGCTGCAGCTTCATTTCTGAAATGCAAATCTGAGCAGGTCCTCTCTCTCTGCATAACATTTTTCAGTTGCTCCCCACGTTTCAGCTTAGGCTCCTTCGGATCTGACTTTTAATAGATCCTCCGGGTGTGGTTCCCATGTACTTACTTTTCCTACCATTCCCAGAAGGAATTTTCTATCATCCAAAGGCATTGAATGCAACCCTTAGAATCGCCTTTGCTCTCTCTTAAGCTGTTCTGGATTTGTCCTTCTTTCTGATTCTCTTTGATAAATCCTATTTGACCTTTAAAACCCAGGTCGATATGCCACAGCTTCCTTTTTAAGAAGCCTTCCTTAACTCTCTTGTTCTGTCTACGTTTGATGTCCTCTTTTCTGTTCTTTCGTCTGCAATATCAGCTTGCATAGTAACATGTACTTTCCAGCCATTTGTATGGCTAATACTCATTTAGAGTCACTCACGTGCTTACCAAAGTTCATCATTCATCAGTGCTTTGCATCTCCAACAACTTCCTTCTGGGTTTAATTCCTGGGTTCCATTTCTGAGGTAAAAAGCTCATGCAATTTTTTCATAAGTGTAAATTCTCTCAGATTTTGTTTTAAAATGTCTGTATTTGTTTCACCTACACTTTCTTTTTACTGTTTGTTCGGAAGAATTTCAAATGTACAGAAAAATAGGAAAAAATAATGTAAGTAAGAAGCATGCATATTCTCCATCTGGATTTGGCAATTGTTAACATAAGCCATATTTGCTTCATCTATTTTTCAAACATTTTAAAATAGATTACAGCATCCTCACATTTTACCTGTGCAGAATATTTTTCTTGTGCCCCATCCCTTTCTGCATACTGCTCTTTTCTTGAGAAGCTGATCTCCCTGTACTGTGTATCCACATTCTCTTGCCCTCTGGCTCTGGGTTGCATTTGTCCACTAGGAGGTTCCGATAGAAGATCAGGAGATGGATCAAGAATTGAGAGTGGTTGTGTTTCTCTACCAAAGTCCACAGCGTCTCTCAGGTCCTGGTAACTGTTCTCTCTTCTCTCCCTTAAGACTCATGGTTGGCCGGCGCCATGGCTCACTAGGCTAATCCTCCACCTTGCGGCGCCAGCACACCGGGTTCTAGTCCCGGTCGGGGCGCCGGATTCTGTCCCAGTTGCCCTCTTCCAGGACAGCTCTCTGCTGTGGCCAGGGAGTGCAGTGGAGGATGGCCCAAGTGCTTGGGCCCTGCACCCCATGGGAGACCAGGAGAAGCACCTGGCTCCTGCCATCGGAGCAGTGTGGTGCGCCGGCCACATCGCGCCGGCCACGGCGGCCATTGGAGGGTGAACCAACAGAAAAGGAAGACCTTTCTCTCTGTCTCTCTCTCTCACTGTCCACTCTGCCTGTCAAAAAAAAAAAAGACTCATGGTTAGGAATCCTTAGAACTTCAACAGACAGTTGTCCCTCAGTATCAGTGAGACACTGGTTTCAGGATCCTATGCAGATACCAAAATCTGGATGCTCAAGTCCCTTATATAAAATGACGTCACATTTGCATATAAACCAAGCAATCCTCCAGGATACTTTAAAAAAAATTTATTTGTTTGAAAGTTAGAGAGAGAGAGAGAGAGAGAGAGAGAGAGATCTGCCATCCACTTGTTCACTCCCCAAATGGCCACAACAGCAGGAGCTAGGCAGATCTGAAGTCAGGAGCTAGGAGCTTCTTCCAGGCCTCCTGTGTGGTTTCAGGGACCCAAGTACTTGGTCTATCCTCCACTGCTTTCCCAGGCACATTAGCAGACAGCTGGATTGGAAATGGAGCATCCAAGACTTAAATCGGGGCCCATATGGGATGACAGTGCTGAAGGCAGTGGTTTTAGCTGCTATGCTGCAGCACTGGCTCCCCCTCCAGTATAGCTTAAATCATCTCTGGATTAGTTATGATAGCTAATGCAATGTGAATTCTATGCAAATTGTCGTTGTACTGCATTGTCTATGGAGTAATGTCTCTTAAAACCCTTTTACCTCAGAAGAGTGTCACATACACACACACACATATACACACACTCACCCATATCCCTTTCTTTTCAGGTTAAACATTTTTTATCAAGAATACTTCATAGGCAATGCTGCCTATTTCATATTACATCACAGCAGGAGGCACTGTTAGTAATGCTGAGCTTGATTGCTGTCATCCTCACTTGGAAGTGATAGTTTAGGTGGGTATAGAATTCTGAATTAACAGCTATTTTCTGTGCCCTTTAGCCATTGTTTCTTTTGGCCACTACCAATGCTGCTTCAAAATCTGCTGCTGGCACCAAATTGTTTCTGCTTATAATTTTCATTTTTCCTTGGGCTGTTTTTGAGATTTCCTTTTTGTCTTTGCTGCTCACTATGGTGTACCTAATTGTAATTTAATGTTCTGTACCATCAGGACTCACTGTGCTTTTGAGGCTTCATGGATTTCATTAATTCTGAAAAGGTTTCTGCTATTAGAGAACTTTTCTATTTTTAGCTATACCCCCACATTCTTTATTCTGTACTTCTAGAGTCTTTCTTACACATGAGGGACCTTTAAAAAGTTCATGGGAAACACATATTGTGAAAAAGCTACACATGGGTTTCGAAATTATTTTCCACCAAGACAAACTTACTTCTTGACTCCTTTTTCCACAAACTTTTCGAAGTACTCTCTTATATGTTGGACTTTCTCATTACACTCTCCATGTTCTCTAATTCTCTTTTGTTTCTCATAACTTTATCTCACTATATAATGTTGATGTTTCCTTTAGCTCTACCTTGAGGTTCCCAAATCCTCAGTTAGGCTTTGTCTGTTAATCTTGTTTAACTTATTCATTGGAGTTTTAATTTCAGTAAACCTTTTATGTTTCATTTGCAGAAACTCTGTTTGCTTCTTTTTGGAATGGATCGGCTTTTTCCTATACAAAATCATATCCTTTTATTATGATTTATTTTTCTTTTATTTATTTAATCATTTAAATTTATTTACTTTACAGGCTCACTCAGTTGTACTACTGCCTCAAATTCTTAAGATGCTTACATTTTCATTGGCTTATTTGTTTTTCTGCTGATTCCCATGGTGATTCGTGTCTTCATATGGTTAGTAATGTTTTTTATTGGGGAATCTTTTTCATTAAGCTCTTTTGGGTGGTTGAATGGAAGTCTTGTTTCTCCTTGGTATGTGGCAACATTGCTACAGAAGAGTTTTGCCTTTGCTTTCTAGAGCCAGCTTTTGTATAATATTATGGAGTGGGAAATTCCTATATCATACATATAGCATAAATTCAGACTCCGTGGGACTTTGAATTCCTATAGAGGGCTTTACATTTGCTACCCAGAGAAGAAACTGGCTAGCATCCTAGACTGATGGCAAAGTTGCCCCCTACCTTTCCTCATTCTCACGAGGTATCAAGCTTCTGTAAGTAGCTCAGTCTTAGCTCCCCTGTTGTGTGAAGGCCCAAGATCACATTTTCTGACCCCATGTCTCTGCTCAAACAGGGATCCCTAGTTTCTGAGGCCTATATTCTTCCTGATCAAACTCCCTGGATGCTGCAACATCAGTTCATGAGCTGATTATTCTGGCTTAAATTTTATTTGACACTGGCACCTCAGGAGTTATTTCTTTCATTTCTAGCCTGTACTAATTTTGTAATATTGCGTTACTGCATTTATTCAACTTTATAGGTATTATTGCTATTTTCTGCTTAATTGATTGTCTTGACATCTAGGCCATAAGCACTTTGAGGGCATCATCTGTGACAGATCCAACTCAAAATTCCATAGATCTAGCAAATTTTCTGGGTGCTCAGTAAATATTTTTAAGTTTTGGAATAAATACATTCAATTACAATTCTGATGTCTGGTGTTTTCCTAGGCATGAATTTATGATTCAAATTTTCATGTGTGGAAGTTTGTCATTAATCCCCTTTGACCATAGAGTACCATAAAGTCTGGATACTGACTTTATATTTTTGCATCTGTTCTTTCTATATTTTGGAAGAAAACATTTTATCCACATATTATGTATGTTCCATTACCACCGTCTTTGTTGTCTTATTATTTGTTAGTATACCATAATGTATTTGTTAATTCAATTTAGCCTAAAAAGGAATAGTAATAAAAGGCTTTCCTGTCGGTAACGGGAAGGACCACTGGTGTGAGCTCCAGGAACAAGGAGGGTTCCTGGTAAATGGACAGATCTCACAAAATGCCAAGAGCAGGCAATGGGCCCCAGCAAGTCTGTTGTGAACTGGAACCAGGAAGGACAACCCAGGGACTGAGGAGCCCACTCTCTCTTTCAGGGCACACATGGCGTCTTTCACCCTGGACTCTCTGAGAGACTCTTCCCGGCTCCTTCTCCCTCTACCAGGCTTCCTTCATGTCTACACTGCGCGTAGCCTGTCAGAGCCACCCCAGGTCGGAATCTGCACACCCTGGCATGTTTCAGTATCTGCCACAGATGGGAACCAGAACTCTCCTTTTGCTTCACATTTGCTAGGGAAGGAATCAGATTGGTTGAGCACAGCATATGGAAGCCTACTCAGGCATCGCCACCACCAATACCTTAAGTCAGGAGCCACCTGTTGTCTGGGCAACTCTGGAACAGGAAGAGGGCATGGTTCCCTGGCCTGCTGCCCACTCAACAAGGTACAGGCACAGGAGAGCTGTGTCTAGCGTGCCTGCCCAGAACAGTCTTGCTGCCTAAAACAAGTCAGAATATGAATAATATAAGAGCTGAAGAAACTCAGTATGGGTTTATAGAATGAAGGCATGATTGAATACATCAAGGTGCACATAGGAGGAACCAGAAAGGTTGGGGGGGGGGGTGGATTCAGTAGGAATCTCCAAAGGAGAATCACAATGCTGTTTCCAGCAGCATCAATGAGCTAGGTTAGTCTGAATTAAAACATCAGTCTACGGGCTGGTGTTGTGGTGCAGCTGGTTCAGTCGCCACCTGTGACATCAGCAGTCCATATGGGTGCTAGTTTGAGTCCTGGCTATTCCACTTCTGATGCAGCTCCCTGCTAATGTGCCTGTGAGCACAGCAGAAGATGGCCAAGTGCTTGGGCCCCTGCACTCATGTGGGAGACCCGCATGGAGTTCCAGGCTCCTGGCTTCATCCTGACCTTGTCTGGGCTGTTGCGGACATTTGGGAAATGAAGCAGCAGATGGAAGATCTCTCTCTGTCTCTGCCCCAGTCTCTCTCTCTCTCTCTCTCTCTCTCTCTGTAACTCGGCCTTCCAAAAATATACATCTTTAAGAAAAAAAAAAAAAGACATCAGTCGAACCTCACCTGCCCCCGCCCGGGACCCTTAACACATCTATCCCAAAACTTTGAGGCACCTGATCTTATAAAAGCTGGAATGCGACATAAGCCAGAGAATCAGAGACTACTTAACAGGATGGCACCCTAGAGGCTCTTATGGGGCTTATTTCATTTGCTTCATATTTTGTTATTTGTGTAAATGTCTGTCTCCTCCAATAAATGTTAGAGTCATTGAATGCCAGAAATGTGTCTCATATGACATCTATTTCTCTAAGTACCAAGTATCTTGTCTTGCTCAGAGAGAGAGAGAGACAGAGAGAGAAAGAGAGAGAGAGAGAGAGAGAGAGAGAGAGAGAGAGATCCTGTCTGATAGTTCACGCCCCCAAATGCCCATAATGATCGAGGCTGGGGTGGGAACCAGAGCTGGTTTCCCACATGGGTGGCAGGAACCCAGTGACTTGAGCCATTACCACCGTGTCCCAGGAAGCTAAAACAGGAGTCAGGAGCCAGAGCTAGGTGTTGAACCCATGCACTCAAATATCACAAGCAGTTATCCTGACTAGCATCTTCAACGCTAAGCCAGACATCTATCACTGACCGACTTTCCGAAGGCTCCTGAGACCTCATTGACACTGCACCAGCTTGGATGTTTATCTGCCTCCTCTGGGACAGCTGTGACTGTACAAGCCCATGACTTACTACTGGAGGTCACTGGTGGGGACAGAAGCTGTGTCCACGCAGAAGCGAGTCCCAGGCAAAGTGACCATGGAGTCTCGAGCCCAGCACACTGGCATTGGCCCCTGGCCTTCCTTAGCTAAGGGTGCACTTCCACGCTGCCTGGAAGCCGGGCAGCCCCCTCCGCAGAGACTTGCACACACACGACCTGGGACCCACCGCCTGCTGTCTGCCCTCGTTCCTCTCACTGCTCGTGAGTCCTGCTTCCCCAGGGCCTCTTTTGCCCCGTTCCCTGCCATCCCCCACCCTCCATCCATAATCTTCCATCTCTCGACTCTCCCCTCTCTCTGCCTTCCCAGGTGACAAATAAGTCCCCTGGTAGAACGTGCATGCGAGCAGGAAAGAAGAGAGAATGTTCCCTCGCCTGCCAAGTTATATGTGCGCATTTTTATCAAAGCCATTGGAAGATGCCCTGCTTTTCTCCTACTGAGAAGAAAGAATCCAGCGACACGCATCCGTCTTAGTTTGATTCTTCTGGATGCGGAACCAGAGTCTAAGACTTGGACACAGCTCATTCATCTGGGAGATGGTCCCAGGGGCCCAGAGAGGGGGCAGGGAAGGGGAGACAAGAGAGTGAGGGAGCCTCTGTGAGTGTGTGTTAAGGTTGTTGCCCCAGGCAGCCAGGGTGTGCCCCTGCTGGGGCACCCTGAGAGGCACACTGAATGCTTCTGGATTTGTCTACCTGAAAGAAGGCAGGTGGGAGCATTTGCCCCTGGCTTCTGTCCTGCATTGGTTGAAGATGGCCCCTGCACTCTGGAGCAGTCTTGGTAACCTTGCACTTCTGGGTCATGTTCATGCACTAGCTGGGTGTGTGTGTATGTGTGTGTGTGTGTGTGTGTGGTGACTGCAGTGGCAGACAGAAAATGGAAAGACCAGTGGGCTGTGCCTGACCTGGAATGCTGCCAGCTGGAAGCGAGGCTGAGCCTGCAGCAGACTCAGTGCCGCTAGCCGAGTCTCACTGGAAGGTGTGACACGCACACCGCAGCATGTCTGATACCACACCACAGGCCACAGGGGAAGTGTGTGACCGCCGGCATCGCAGAGACAGTAGGTGGAGCGCACACAGAGAGTAGGAGAAGCACCTGCCTGAATATCCAGGAAGGGTAGACATGGTCCTCTTATGCCGCCTGTTCCTTCTCAAAGCAAAAGCAAGTCTCGGCCCAGAGCTTATCGGACACACTTGCGCCCTGCCTGGCGTCCTGCAGTCTGCCTCTACCATCTCGCCAGGTCGGCGAGTTTGGCTGGATTCCGAGCCGACGCGGTGCTGCCAGCAACCCAGATTCCAAGGCTCCCTGTATTCCTGGGATCATCCTCATCCAAACCAGCTCATGGCCTGGTCAGAGGAGCAGCAGAGGGGGCCCGAAGGGCTCCCTGCCAACTGCCCATCGCTGCCCTTCCTCAGGAGACGTGCGAAACTTTGGGCCAGCCCGAGACTGCACCAGGAGCCTCCTGCTCTCTGGGTGCGACGGCAGGTCCTGCTCTATCAGTCCGGGCGGCCTCAAGCTGGGTGACTGGAAACTGCCATGCTTTGTATTTATTTATGAAATTTGTAAGTGTGGAAATTAGCCTTAGAAGTTGTAGACCCGTTACTATTAGCTTTATCGTCCTCCTAAGACATACCCTGAGGACTCCTCCTGATTGAATCCTATTGTGCTTTGCAATAAACCCATAATTGATAATGCCACGGAGCTTTAATATGGATGGAGAAATGAAATCTAGAAAGTAAATACATTCAGAATTTTGCTAGCAGGCTGAATTTAAAACTGATTTTCTGAACCTACCAGGATTATTCCTCCTCAATAATGATTTAATTTGAGTGAGCCACCCTGAGAGCTCTTGGGGGTGCGTGGGGGGCGGACAAGTGTAGCCTGGTTTCTCACAGGGGCCCCTTAAAGAACTTTATCCCGCATTTGGCACTGGTAAGTTTGCAAAGATAAAATTAAACTCGGAAATTATACATGATGGACCAGTAAATAACACAGGCGCCCGGGCCCCGGCTGCTGCGCCAGTGTCTTGATGCAATCACCTGTCACTAACGCTGCCAGCACAGGGACGCTGATTTGGTTCGCTTCTACCAGGCAAGCAATTACGCTGTGTTCCTACACGATCCGGGCAGCAGCAGGGAGGGCCAGGTCGGAGGAAGGGGGGGCCGTCTTCCGACCTCCTGGCCTGGCAGCCGCCACGCGAGCTGCAGGTGCTGGGAGACCCTCCGTAGGTAGTTCTTCTGCTGCCTCTCAGAAAAGTAGAGCCCTCCTGGACCCCCTGCGGAAATTCATTTCGTGCATCTCTTAATAGCCTCGCAGGCAGGCAGCAAGGCAGCACCCAGACCATCAGCTTTTTCGGGATCACATTGCTCCAAAAAAAAAAAAAGATGGGCGCTCAGCTATGTGGCCACTGGGATTGTGTCGCCCAAAGTGTGGATTCTGGAGGTGCACGGGGCCTGAGCTCCACTCCCACCTTTGCCACTTGCTAATGATGTGACCTTGAGCAATTGCGTCACCTCCCTAGACCTCAGGTCCTTGATTTGAGCAGTGAGCTGTGGAAGGGTCAGCTGCGCAGGAAGCCGACTCTGAGCTGGAGATCGGCACACTGGTAGGCATTAGGGTGGGGATCAACACACGCAGAAGGGGAGAGGGGATGGGGCCGAGGAAGAAGTGAGAATGCGATGGGCTCTCACCAAAGGCTTCCGTAGCACCTGTCTGCCCACCGCCCCGTTCCAGAGCACTGACGCTGCCGGACCCCGACATGTAGCAGGCATGGATGAGGGCTGCCAACGCTCTTGGAGGAAGGCATTCCTAAGAGGATGAGAGCTTCGGGCCATCTGCAAGCAACCATCCCAGCAAGAGGGTGGGGAGTGGCGGAAGAATCCTTCCTTCCTCCAAAGACAGGAACGCGGCAGTGTCCACCGTCCTCGGGCTTGGGGGCCCAATGTGCCAACAGTGCTTAGCGCCCGCACAATGCAGCCGCCCTGGATGCGTTAGCTATTTTGATTACGAAGTACTTTGACCTCTCCCCTTTTAAAGGCCCCCGCGCAATCGCCATCGGCAGTAACACTGTGGGCAAGTTTACGGGGAACGTGTGCGAGAGTGTGAGGGCAGATGTTGAGAAGTGCGAGGCTTTTGTTCTGCGTTCTGGCGGGCGGCCTCTGTTTATTCTCAACGGCAGCGGCAGCGAGGAGAAGCAGGATCCGAGGGGTGGAGGAGGGGCCGCCCCTGGTGGAGAGGACATGCCCCCCCCCCCCCACTCGTCCAGGCTAACACAGCTAGGCTAAGGTCATGGCTGTGCTTACTGGAACTGCTGTAACGCAGTGCCGCGGACTGGGGCGCTTACCCGAGAGACACATGTGGCTTCTCTGGTCTGGAAGCTGGAAGTGCAAGAGCAAAGTACCTGCAGAGTGGACTTCTTCCGACGCTTCTTTTGTTGGCTGGTGGCTGGCTGCCCTCTCCACGTGTCCTCACGCGGCCATGTCTCTGGTTTCTGTCTCTTTTCTCCTAAGGACAGCAGGCCTATCTGGTTAGGGACCACCTCCACGGCCCCATCTTAACATAAAGACCGGATTGCCAGCTGCAGTCACATGTGGAGGTCCTGGGAGTTAGGGCTCCCATACAGGACGGTGGAGCAGCACACAGAATGCTCCCGTACTTCTGTGGGGGGGCGGCTGGACATCCTTTCCACACCCCAGCCTCCTCCCAGATGCTCACCTGGCTGCACTGCCCCCCTGCCACCCCCACTTTGCCGTTCCAATCAAAGCTGATCCATTTGCCACCCTCTTTCCTCAGAGCTATGTTGAGTGCCTGCTTTGCTTACGGCTGAACACCAAATTCTACTAAGGCGTAAACAGGTAAGTAACCTACTCAGGACCCGATTTGTATTTTTACAGTGAAGATGCTTTAGAGATGGCTCACAGGAGGATACTAAGACATTTTGGAGCTTCTGAAGGTTTTGACTCATGGACTACATGATGCTGAATTGTTGCCACCTAGCCCAGGGCTATGCAGATTTTCCTGTGTGCAGGAATCCGCCGGCCGTCTTGTTAAAATGGAGTTCCTGATGTGGAGTTCTGAGCGGAGCCTGACGTGCTGCGTGTCTAACCAGTTTCCAGCTTCTGTTACTGCCGCTGACCCATGTGCCACATTTGGAGGAGCCAGTGCCCATACCACATGTTTTAAATTCAAGATGTCCCCAGGGATCAGCTCTGTTTTGGGGTCACGAAGCTTACAACGCTGCAGGCGGTTTCTAGAGAGAAGGGACCTTGGAGCCCCCTGTCCCGTGGATCACAGTCCAGACTCCTGTCCTTTAGTGTGGGCTGGGGGAGGGAACGCCTGAGCAGCAGGAGCAAAGGCCTGGGAGAAAGGCCAGTCTCTGGGCTGCAGAGGTTGTAGCGACCATTTAATGAGATCAACCAGTATCCGCAAGGGCAGGGACTGTGTTGTGAAGTCTACCAAAATCCACATGGACTCAAAGCAAGTAGAGATGCTGAGGGGCCATGAATTGGCAAGCCCCAATGACAGGCTCATAACTGCGGGCAGAGTGAGCAGTGGAGGAGAGCAGGCCAGCAGCCACTTGAAATAGGCGAGTGGTGTGAGCTGTGTGGGTGGCCCAGCTCAATGTAAGGGCCATGAGCAGATAGACGTCCCCCTATGGTCTGCATGTTGGGAACGATTTTGCAATCAAACCCCAACTGTTATGTAATAAGTCATTTACTTTCTCATTTTTATTTAATAAAGAACTATTAAATGATAAAGCTGGGCTTCTGATCAGGACAGTCTGAAGTCTGCACACATTTCTGCCAAAGAAGAGATAGTTCTAGGCCAAAGCAAAGGTATTTGACTGCTAGTTGCTGGGTGGGCTTCTCCGAGACGAACCTGGGGACAACCATCCAGACTGCAGCAATCTGGTAACAGCTGGCACAGTCCCATTACCCACCTCATCGGTGTCCTGGGTCAAGAGATGTCAAACTGACACAACTGCCTTAGTTCAAGGTGATAAAGGTTGTGTCCAGAGAAGGTGAGGGAGGATCCTTTGGTTCCTGTTGTAAAAGGGAAGACAGGGCAGAGGTGGGAGGGCAGGACCAAGAGCAGTCTGGACCCCTCCCTGAACCAAAGGAGAGACATTTCTTTAAGCCCTATGTTTCCAGATGCTAAAGAGAAGGGATTATCTGGAAGAATTCAGTTCTATTCAATAAATGTTGATTAAGCCTCTGCTTTGAGTGAGTCGAGAACTTCAGTAGACTCCGGAAGATAACCAGCCCAGGCTCTTCCCCCCCACCAAGTGTAAGCCTTGAATTGGCACTGAGCCCACCTACAATCACATGACCTCAGGACACAGAACTGTTTGGTGAGCTTTTTTTTTTTTTTTTTTTTTTTTTTTTTTTTTTAAAGGTTGATATAAGGTTTATTTTTTTTTTAACTTTTATTTAATGAATATACGTTTCCAAAGTACGAATAATGGATTACTATGGCTTCCCCCCCATACCGTCCCACCCACAACCCTCCCCTTTCCCACTCCCTCTCCCCTTCCATTCACATCAAGATTCATTTTCGATTATCTTAATATACAGAAGATCAGCTTAGTATACATTAAGTAAGGATTTCAACAGTTTGCTCCCACACAGAAACATAAAGTGAAAAATAATAGATGATTTTTTTTAATGATGATGAAATCAGATCAGACCTATTGTCATGTTTAATCCCAGTGAGAGTCAAGTTGGGAGTTGATAGTTTCTTTTCTTTTCTTTTTTTTTTTTTTTTTTTTTTTACAGAGGATCAGTTTAGTATGCATTAAGTAAAGATTTCAACAGTTTGCACCCCCATAGAAACACAAAGTGAAATATATTATTTGAGTACTCATTATAGCATTAAATCTCAATGCACAGCACATTAAGGACAGAGATCCTACATGAGGAGTAAGTGCACAGTGACTCCTGTTGTTGACTTTACCAATTGACACTCCTGTCTATGGCATCAGTAATCTCCCTATGCTCCAGTCATGAGTTTCCAAGGCTATGGAAGCCCCTTGAGTTCTCCGACTCTTATCTTGTTTAGACAAGGTCATAGTCAAAGTGGAGGTTCTCTCCTCCCTTCAGAGAAAGGTACCTCCTTCTTTGAAGACCTGTTCTTTCCACTGAGATCTCACTCACAGAGATCTTTTGCCAGAGTGTCTTGGCTTTCCATGCCTGAAATACTCTCATGGGCTTTTCAGCCAGATCTGAATGCCTTTAGGGCTGATTCTGAGGCCAGAGTGCTATTTAGGGCATCTGCCATTCTATGAGTCTGCTGAGTATCTCACTTCCCATGTTGGATCACTCTCCCCTTTATTTATTCTATCGGTTAGTGTTAGCAGGTACTAGACTTGCTTATGTGCTCCCTTTGACTCTTAGTCCTTTCATTATGATCAATTGCGAACTGAAATTGATCACTTGGACTAGTGAGATGGCATTGCTACATGCCACCTTGATGGGATTAAATCTGTTTGGTGAGCTTTATACTTTCTTTTTAAAAATATTTATTTGAAAGACAGAATTGCAGTGAAGGAGGGAAAGACACAGAGAGATCTTCTGGTTCACTCTCCAGATGACTGCAACAGCCAGCACTGGGCCAGGCCAAAACCAAGAGCCAGGAGTTTCATCTGGGTCTCCCATGTGGGTGGAAGGGGCCCAGGCACTTGGGTCATCTTTTGTTGCTCTTCCCAGGCCATTAGCAGGGAGCTGGATTGGAAGTGGAGCAGCTGGGACACACACCTGTGCCCATATGGGATGCCAGCATCACAGGCAGTGGTTTTACCCACTACACCACAATGCCAGTCCTTATACTTTCTTCTAAGATTTGTCTTGATATTAACACAAAATTTTACTCTCCACCTATGCATTCACCAACCTCCCACACATTTTTAATCTATTGTATTACAGCCACTCCTATTTCCAATCCACTTACTCACCACCTACCCATCTATTCATCTGTTCGCCTGCCTTTCATTCATTCTCCCTCCCACTTGCCTTCCATTCAACATCTGTATACCTTCTGACCATCCATTCAATCACATGCCTACTATTTGGCCATCAGCCACTCCCCATCCATCCTTCCTTTTATTCACCACCCACCTAGCCACTAACTCACCAACTCACTCATCTCCCATCTACCCATGTAGCCTACCCACCACCTATATACTCTCCATCCTTCCACCCACACACCATTCTCCCAGCACCCAACCATCTGTTTACATATCTATTCAATTCTTCATTCATCCAACGTTTATTGAGATGCACAGTGGTGAGTTAAGTCCCAGTCTGTATCTTCTGGAAATTCACAATTGAACAGATGAAAATACTGCCTTTTAGTAAACACTTTACTAGAGAAATGAAGCAGGAAAAAATCATGATTAACCCACTTGCAGCATCACAGAAGGATCCCCAGATGAAAGGACATTGAACCAGGTCTGGAAGACACCTTGGGTTTCACCAGTCATTCCTGGCAGAGGGAATTTCCAAGCAAGGGTTTATAGGTATGAAGGAACACTCAAGTTTTAGGAGCAGCTGTGAACAGCTGATACTTAAAATGGTGGGGATGGGGAAGAGGCTGGTAGGCAATGAGGTTGGCTCAGTTATCTGGGGCAGGTTTTGAGAAAGACTTCGTGTCCCACATTAATATGGAAGTTTAACTTCATTCCAAAAATCCAGCATCATCAAAGTGTCGTGACCATGATTTGTGCTACAGAATAATCTCTGGTGACAGTCATTAAGCTGAGACAGAGGAAAGAGACCAGAGGCAGAAAAACCAGTTAGAAGGCAATTGCATTATTCTAGATAAGGGACTGACAGGGATCTGGCTGCAGGAGTAGAAAGGAGATGACAAAATCTGAAAACAATTTAGGCGGTTGAGTCATTTGCATTAGTGGAACTGAGGTTTCTACTGGGAGCTGTAGAGTTGACGATGAGGTCACTTGCTGAGATGCAGACCTGAGCAGGGGATTCAGCAGGTGAAGCCAGAGGAGAGAAGCAATGAGCTAGAGCTCGCCTGAGCAACACGCAGGTGGATGTGGGAATACTGGCAGCAGGTGGGTACTCAGCCCAGGGCTCACAAGAGGTACCGCTTGGGTGTTGGGTTTGGCTGTAGACATTAAGTGTGTAGAAAGAAATCAAAGGGGGCAAAACAGAATTCTGGGTAGCATCCATCTTGGGGTGGCAACAGAGAACACTGAACAATGGAAACTGAGAAAGAGGAATTGAAGAAAAGAGAGACAAGGAAACTGGAGCCCCAGATATCAGGTTGGGAAGAGATTTTTTTCATAAGCATTGTCAATATTTTGTGTGCTAGTCTTGCTATTTAGCTTTCTATTTTGAAATAATTTTAGACTTACTGAAAAATGTCATAAATAGTGTGACATTCCCATATACCCTTTGCTCCACTTTCCATGATGTTAATGCCTTACATAACCATAGCATATTGAATCAGAACCAGAAAATTGGGGTGGGCACTGTGGAGCAGCAGGTTAACTGCCACTTGCGGTGCCAACATCCCATATGAGAGTGCCTGTTTGAATCCTGGTCACTCTGCTTCCAATCCAGCTCCCTGCTGAGATGCCTGTAAAGCAACCGATGATGGCATACTTGGGCCCCTGCCACCAGCATCGGAGATCTGGATAGAGCTGAGGACTCTGGCTTCAGTCTGGCCCAGTCCTGGCTGTTGTAACCATTTAGGGAGTGAACCAGTGGATTCTCTCCACCTCCACCCCCCGCCAATAAGTAGATATTTTAAGAAACCAGAAAAATAATATAATTACAGTACTACCAGCTAAGCTACTAATTTTTCCACTAATGTCCTTTTTCATTGTTCAGGACCTAACCCATGAGCCTATATTGCATTTAATTGTGTCTTCTTTGTCTCTTCTAGTCATTGGAGAGAAGAATTTGAAGAGAAAGGAATGGCCCAGGTCAAACACTGCAGACAAGTCTGGTGGGGTGAGTCCCATGAAGATTCCACTGGTCTTTGTCACTGCTAGGGCATTTCATTACCTCCCATTGTTTTGAACAGGGTGCAGCAATGACAGTGTATCTGTGCTCCACAATGTTAGGGCCTTACCAGAAAGACTCAAAAAGTCTAGAGGCATCTTCACCCACATGTCTGGCAATTGATCCCAGCTGTTGACTGGGATCTTAGCTGGCTTCCATGTGTGGTTGCTGGGCTTCCTTGGAGCGTGGTGACTGGATCTGAAGAGCCAGCATCTCAAGACGTGGAGGCTTGGTCACATTTTATGATGAAGGCTCAGATGTCAACTCTACCAGGCTCACAGACTCACTCAGATTCAAGAGAAGGGAATGAAAACCCCAAGTATTAATGAACGGAGTGTCATGTCACATTATAAAAACATGGGGGATGGGAGATGTCACTGCAGCCATCTTGGAATAGATGACTTGCCACCACCTGGCAGGTCTTCAGGCATCAGGGGTGTGGTGGGGGAAGCAGTCAGTGTGAGAAGGGCGCAGAGCAGACAGCAATCAGGAAGAATGGAGAACACGTTGCTTATTTTTGTAGGTAATTCGGTATTGGAGGGACACAGTTTGAAAATGAAGTGTAGGAAAGCTGTGCGTGTTCTAGGAAGAAAGAATATGAGAGTGTAGAGAGGAATAGATTGAAAATGATAAAGGAAAGAAATCCTTGATGCAGCAAGTTCCCTGGGAAAGCCCAGAGGGACAGCACAGTGCGGTT
This sequence comes from Oryctolagus cuniculus, assembly GCF_051225735.1. Lineage (NCBI taxonomy): Eukaryota > Metazoa > Chordata > Mammalia > Lagomorpha > Leporidae > Oryctolagus > Oryctolagus cuniculus. The sequence goes on from NC_142888.1 coordinate 24,912,569, forward strand.
GCTAAGACAACAGGCCCCAGAGCCAGATGGCCTGGGTTCAAGTCCGCATTCTGCCAATCACTGCTGGGTGACCTTGAGCAAGCTACTTCTCTTTGCACCTCAGTTTCCCGACCTTTCAAATGTAGGAAATAGTGCTGCAAACCTCTCCAAGTTTTCGTAGCATTGAAGAAGACAAAACATTCAAACTGTGGCTGTTGCAGAGTGCACGTTAGCTACACATACGGAAGCATCAAGACAAGGGCGATGCTGCTGTCAGCAAAGGAAAGAACTTATTCTTGCACCAAAAGGCCATGCTTTTCTTCAGAGAGGATGGAAAACAGGAACAGTAAAGGTACAATGCAGAGGAGACAGGACCCGGAGATTTTGTACCTCAACTGTCTCTGTTTTGTCTTTTTAAAAGAGATTTATCAGGGCTGGCGCCGCGTCTCACTAGGCTAATCCTCCGCCTTGCGGCGCCGGCATCCCGGGTTCTAGTCCCGGTTAGGGCACTGGATTCTGTCCCAGTTGCTCTTCTTCCAGGCCAGCTCTCTGCTGTGGCCAAGGAGTGCAGTGGAGGATGGCCCAAGTGCTTGGGCCCTGCACCCGCATGGGAGACCAGGAGAAGCACCTGGCTCCTGCCTTCGGATCAGCGCGATGCACTGGCCACAGCGCGCCTGCCGTGGCGGCCATTGGAGGGTGAACCAACGGCAAAGGAAGACCTTTCTCTCTGTCTCTCTCTCACTGTCCACTCTGCCTGTAAAAAAAAATAAAAAAAAAAAAGAGAGATTTATCAGGCTGGTGCCGCCGCTCACTTGGCTAATCCTCTGCCTGTGGCGCCGGCACCCGGGGTTCTAGTCCCGGTTGGGGCGCTGGATTCTGTCCCCGTTGCTCTTCTTCCAGTCCAGCTCTCTGCTGTGGCCTGGGAAGGCAGTGGAGGACGGCCCAAGTGCTTGGGCCCTGCACCTGCATGGGAGACCAGGAGGAAGCACCTGGCTCCTGGCTTCAGATCGGCGCAGTGTGCCGGCCGTAGCGGCCATTTGGGGGGTGAACCAGCAGAAGGAAGACCTTTCTCTATCTCTCTCTCATTGTCTTAACTCTGCCCGTCAAAAAAAAAGATTTATCGATTTATTTATCTATTTATTTATTTGAAAGGCACAACGATAGATAAAGAGGGTGAGAGAAACAGAGGTCTCTTCCATCCACTGGTTCACTCCCCAGATAGCTCCATAATTTGCTTGAGGAAGTTGACCTTGACTACCCCCTGGGGTTCTGCCTTTACCTACTTCCTAGCTGGCCTTTCTCATGAAGCTCTCCAACTACCCAACACACACAGACACACACACACACACACACACACACACACACACAGAGAAGAGGGAAAGAGAGAGAGTCAGCCCCATTCAAGTCCTCTGATTTCTGTGGCTCTTGATTTTCTGGTTGGGACATCCCACAAGATTCCGGGCAGCTGCTAATTCTCAGTAGCAGGAAAAAGGAAGGCTGGAGAGTACAGAGGACAATAAAGGAGTAACCCATGGCTGGGGGACCAGAAATCCTGGGCACGTGGAGAGTGACCCAGCCCCGTGGTGCCCTGGAGACCTGGCATCTCGGTGTGTGAGATGGAGAGAACGATTTCTGTGGGCAATTCCCCACAATCTTGTCACCTGGCTCATCCTGCCCCGGTAGTGTTGATACAAAAACAACTTGAAAGCAAAACAAACCAGAGAAATGAGGAAGTTCACATTCATTAAGCAAAGCAAACATTTTTTTCCCCCTACAATTAACTCTGACAGTTTTTCGTAGTGGTTGACGGTGAAGAAGGGAGGGCAGGAAATAAAAACAGCAACAACAACTATTGTTTGGATTCAGGGCATACTCTCTAGTCTGTGGGGTCCAGCAGGTTTGTAAAATGATAAGGCTCTTTGTATTGTCTAAGTAAGAAGAGCTCCAGTAATCAAATCTCCCGGTTATTGGTAGTGTACCATGTTCTCATTTAATCCTCATCGCACTCCTGTGAGGTAGATGTTATAATTCTCCATTTACAGAAGAGGAAACTTAAAGCTTAGATTAAGGAATTCACTCAAGATGATACAATAATAAAAGTAGGATTTTTTTTATTACCAGGTAATACTTGTGTATTTTTATGGGGGACAATGTTAAGATCTCGACACATGTATACAGCATGTCCTGATCAAATCAGGTAATTAGCTTTTCCGTTTCCTTGTCATTTCTTTATTAAAACTAGAATCTGAATCCAAGCTTCTTTGATCCCCCAAATCCATGTTTATAATCAGCATGCATATGGAAAATTTGAAAAAAAAAAAGAAAAAGAAAAACCTACCCAAAAGTAGCATTGTGATGGAGTCTTTGGGCGTATTTTCATCTTGCCTCCTTTCCTGTGTTAACTTGTGTGCGTTTGTGCATATGAATCTCTGTATCACATACCAGCATTGAGCACATTTTCCTCGCCTTTCCTGCTAACATTATACCACATTCCTTGGTGCCATCCTCCCATGGTACCATCTCGTCTTCCTAACCATTATTTTTAATAGAATCATAATGTTTCATCTGGTAAACGCAACACAATTTATTCTATCCATCCCTTGTAGCTGAAACTTTAGATTTTGGTATTTGTGATGCTGCTGATACAGCATTCCCATGCATACGGTGGTTTTCAGATTTATGGTCGTGTCTTTAGACTGGACTCCTTTGGATAGGAGTGGAATTGCTGAGTCTACCTTACGAACATATTTATGGATATTAATTTGTATTTACCAAATGCCTTCCCAACATAGTTGCATTAATTGACATCATTGTCATCAGCGATAATTTCACCACACCCTCAGCGGCACTAGGTAAGTTTTTAGGCAATTTTATTGGGGAAAATGGCACCTCATTATTTTAATTTGCAATTATTTTCTTACTAATGAGGCATGACATTCTTCTCAATGGTCGTGAACTAGTTGCATTTTCTCTTTGGTGAATTATCTGCTCACGCTCCTGGTCTATTGAAATATTAGCAACTGAGATGCTTTTGTTTCTCTCTATTTTCTGATCTCTACAGAAGAAAAACTTTACTGCAACTGTTGCATAAATATTGTGTGCATATATTTTGTATATATATAAACAAATATTTTAAACTATGACTAACTGTGAAGCTGAACTGGTTAGTCTTTTTCCTTCCTGGTATCATCTATCACTTCAGCAGGTAGAAAGCTCTCCTGCCCCCAAGAGACTTACTAAATGTATGTTTCTACTTCCTTCTGGTTCTTCTAGTAGATTTTCTTTTTAAAAGTGACCCTCTTTAATCCAAGTGAAATTTATTTTGTATGTATAGTGAAAGGGCTGGCTAACTCTAAAGACCACCAGCCCTGGCTGGAGTGATGAGATTCATAGACAATCCAACACCAAGGACAAACGGAAACCAACGAATCATTGCAAATTATTCCTCTGCTAAATCTTTTCAAAGAACTGATAGATTATGTCATAAAATTGACCGGGAAAAGTTTATTTCCCTTGTCCAGCCTTTGGTTGAAGGGCTGATAAACTGTGAAATGACTCAAAGGAGAGCAGGCAAAGGGCTGGGGTAGCCCATAAACTGGTCAATAAACCCTCTTCCCCTCAAACAATTGGCAGGTGCATACAGAGCTCCAAGCCCCAAGTCAGGAACTCCGATGTAGTAGGAGGGGACATAGAACAGTTTCCAGTCTCCATTTCTCTTGACTCTGTAGAATTTGACACTGCTGGCCAATGTACAGAGCATCTCTATTTCTTTGACTTCCCTTCTATCTCTTCCTTTCTCCTTTGAACTCTTTAACTATTCCTCTATTTCTTTTGCCGATTCCACTCCTTCTACATTTCCTTTCTTTGCATTTTGTCTTCACCCTTTTTTGTTTCTTCCTCCGCTGATTTGCCTGGATTGAACTCGTCAGCTCGCATGGCTTCCATTAACCATCTACATACTGATGACTGCAAAATTCACATCTCCTCGAAGATCCTCCATCCAACTGCCCATAGGACATCTCTGTCTGGAAGCCCTTACCTGTGCTTCCAAAGCATTGGATCCCAAACCAGCTCAGCAACCCTTCCTGACATCACCACCACCCAAATAGCCCATTTCATTTCTCTTCCTTTGCTGCACTGACTCACTCCAGTACCTGAGCTCCCATCTGGTCAGCTCTGTTTCTACCCAGTCCCTTCCATTCTGCCTCCATGAGACTTCTTAACTCCATCTCCACCAATTGCCTCCATAGGCCACCTCCTTGGTTTTAGCACTCAGACGAACTGTTAGAGCAGGCTTAAAAGTGTCCTCCCAGCCCCACTGGCATGGATTCCTTGGGGATTATCCCTGGCAGGGAATATAGGGTTTTTGCGATCTAGTCTAGTCCCTGCTTACTTCTCTGTCTGTTTCCCCCACCCTTGCACACATCGCACACAGTAGCAGGATGAATTGGTGTTTCTTCCACTACAGCACGTCTTTCACACACTACTGCTACTGCCTGTAATGACACCCCTTGGCCTTGCAGTTCTCATTTCCAAGCCTGTGGTCATCTTAGTGGGTCTACGCTACACCAGGCCTTTGTGGGACCCAAACCCCTCTGGCCTACCCCCTTTTTCGTCCTCTTGGGGCTTAGCTCTAGGAATGGACACCTAATATTCTGCAAGGTTCTCCCCAATGAGGGTGATGGCTGATCTAAATCCAGGTCAGAAAACTGGGTAAAGTCTTTCACTTTTTTAGGGCTTATTTGGGTACTGCCGACTTGTAAGAAAGCCAAGATGAAAGTACAACTTGATTTCCATTTTTTAAAAAAGAAAACTCACGTGTGTTTCATTTTTCACACTTGGATGCTCTTTAGTATTCTTTGTAAGATTCTTTCTCCGGGGTGGCTTAGCTGAGCCGTGTGGCTCTCCAATAAGCTGTGAGGCCAGAACTGCATTTGCATACATAATCAGAACTGCCTGTCAGCACTAGTCTCACCAGCAGGCAGCTGACTTGGGAGAAGCCTGGGACTGCCCCCTTAGATGTGGGTGGCATTGCTCCGGCCAGGAGTGCACCGGACTGCTCAGCCAGCCTTGTGTCCTTCAGCCCTCATTCCTGTTTGATTTTTAGGCACCTACTGTGTGCTGGAGAATATCTAGGAGACGCAAGTGAGGGAATGAGGGAAGTGAGTCAGGGTAGGAAGGAAAGCCAGTGGTGAGTGCTATAAGGAGCAGGTTGCCACTGCGGGCAGCTGCAACTCCATCTCCCCGAGGATTCTCTGAGGCACCATGTAGAACACGCAGGGGAGGCCTCCCAACAGCGGGCAGAAAGCCTGGAGCATCAATCCACCAACTCTCACCCCAGAGGCATTAACTCCTTCAGCCTCAGAGGTATGAATTTCTCTGCGCTTCAGGGTTATGCCTACTTGCAGCAGAGTAAGTTCCGAAGGTGCTGGGGGAAATCCTGAGGTGCAGCAACTGGAAAAAAAGGTGGCCTCTTGAGATGGGAAGTTCTCCATACGCTTGGGACCCCCATCTGTGGCTTCAGCCGACTGAGATGCGTGACGGTGACACAGACACAAGACAGGTCATCAACCAGGCCTGCTACAGACACAAAGACAGTGTAGATGTTGGTGCTTGTAGCCTTCAGGAACTCATCATCTCATGGGCAAGACAGGCAGGCCAGCAATCTAAATATCTGATGCTGGGATACGTCTTGATTCAGACACATACAGCCTCACGAGAGTGCGTAACTCAGCCTGGGCTGGCAAAGCTGGGAGTTCAGTGACATCTTCCAGGAGGAGACAATATTTGGGCCAATCCTTGAAGGATGCAAGTTCCTCAGGAGGAGTAACGAACATTGGAGAGCACAGGTGGTGAATCGCAACAGTGCAAGGCATGCGTAGTGGAGTGCCGACTTCCTGGCACGACCCAAGCCTTGGCTCCTTTGGAGGGAGCAGGAGATCAGCCAGAGTGTAAGCCCAAGGAGATGTTTGCATTTCCACTCCCTGGAGGCAAAGGGGGGCCCCTCTGTGTTTAAATAGTGACATTTCGTGAGCTTTAGCGAGCTCACTCAGAGAGCAGCTTGGAGGGTGGGTTGCGATGGTGACAGGTGAAATTGGAGCCCAAGGATCATGATTAGGAGGTGTGCCAGTCCGGTTCTGGGCAGGAAACAGATGGCACTCTCAAAAGGAGTGGAAGAGTTCCCAGACATCGGGGAGTCCCATGGCTATAAGAGAGGGACACTCAACAGGAGTTGGGGCCCTACGTAGGGGAAAGCAGCCAGGACCAACGTCAACCTGGTGAGGAAGCGGCCAGGGGAACAAACATTCCAATCTCTCTGTCTGCCTGCCCCTCTTAGCTGCTGCCAGAAAGTGGCATTGGGGAAATGCACCCGGAAGCCAGATGGCACGGCTGCCCAGTTGCTGCGTTCCACACAGGCCAGACTTGACGGAGCTCAGAGCAGAAGGGAGCCACAAAGGCTGGCTCCAGAGAGGCAGACAAGGCTCAAGGCCAAGGACAGCCTTGCAGTTGGCCAGGCCAGAGGTGACAGCAGGTCAAGTCCGTGCTGAGATCACAGAGTCAGAAAAGCCGGAGGCGCTGGAGGAGGCGCTGAGTGATCTGAGGACAGCAGGCTCAAACTCCTGCCAGTGGAGGAGCTCTTCCTGGGTGCCGCTCCTTCTAATGAGCACCTCTGAGAGGGGCGTCTTAATTCGTGTTCCGCTGCTGCATGTGACACAATACCCGAGCCGGTGTAATGTACAAAGGAAAGGAGTTGATTAAATGCACACATCTGGAAGCTGGAGGTCCCCAACAGGGTGGCCGCGTCTGGCAAGGGCCTTGTGCTATGCCATAACGTGGCAGAACAGCCAAAGGGCAAGCAGGACGGATTCGCCTTGTAACAACTCGCTCCTGCTGTAACCACCCCGGGTCCCCTAGAAGGATGCTAATCCATGCTAAAGGATTGGCATGGCCCCACCTCCTAGCATCGTGACTTTGCCAATGCAATTTCAACCTGTTTGGTAGAGGACAAACCATAACCCAACTACCTCGTGGAGTAAGACTGTCTGTCGTCTGCCTTTAACTTCAATGTTAAAGTGATGGGGGGCCCTGGAGGAGAGCTTAACCTGGGCTGTCAGGGTCGAGGCCTGACCTTGTCAAGAAGTCTTCAGGAAGATGCTGGAGAAGCCACTTCATGGAAAGCTGAGTGTCGCCCGCACAGCCTGCAGCCGCACACAAGCCGTACACCAAGACAGACCCTTGTGTTCGTCTGGGGAGGGCTATCAGAGCGAAGTGGCACAACGTGAAGGGCGGAAGCGCTGCGCCTTTGGTTTTCACAGTTCTGGTGGCTTCAAGTCCAAGATCAAGGTGTCGGCAGGGCCACGCTCCCCCTGGAGGTGCTGGGATGGGTGTGTTTCGGAGCTCTGTCTTGGCTTCTGCTCGTTCTTTGACTTTCAAGTCTTCACACAGCGCTCTGCCTGTGCACATCTATCTCTGTGTCCAGACGTCAGCCTTTTTGAAAAGTTTTTTATCTACAGGAGAGGGAGGAGAGAAAGGAAGAAAGAAGGAGAGAGAGACAGAGAGAGAGAGAGAGACAGAGAGAGAGAGAGATTGAGAATCTATCTCATCCACGGGCTCACCCCCCAAATGTCTGTAATGGCCAAAATTGGGTCAGGCAGAAGTTGGGAAGTAGGAACTCCATCCAGGTCTCCCAGGTGGGTGACAGGGACCCAGCTACTTGAGCCATTCCTGCTGCTCCCCCCAGGGTCTGCATTAGAAGGAAGCCAGCATCAGGAGCAAAGTCAAAACTTGAATCCAGACACTCCGATATGGGATGCTGGCATCCCAAGCAGCACGCTTTAATGACGACACCAAATGCTGTCCCCAAATCTCCCCTTTCTGATGGAACAGAAGCCCTGTTGGATTGATGCTCCCCCTGACACCATCTCGTTATCCTGATAATCTATAAACACCCTGTTTCCAAGTAAGATCATATTCTGAGGTAGCAAGGGGTAGGATACATCTTTTGGGGAGGACAAAATTCAATCCATAGCACCACTCAGTACTTACATGGAGCTGATGTGACTTGCTTCCCTGTAGATCAATCTTCGTCTGGGATCCAAGGAGACGTGGGGGTGGTAGCTCCGTGGTGTGGGTTTGGGAGCGTTGCCGGAGCTGTCCCCCCCTAAGGCAGCAGAGTGTAGGCGGACACAAGCCCCAGGGACAGGAGTCCTCGCTGGAGGGCCGCGAGGAAATTTTTTAAATTGACACACAAAAATGTAGGCCTGGAGATCCGCAATTGAATTTCCAATACCCAGAAGCTAAAGCAATACAAGATGTATTCATGTTTATGAGTATTAAGCACTTGAGTCCTGCCACCATCTGGGCCTCAATACCCCCCAAGCTAGACCCCATGATAAGGACTGGGGCACAATATGTCATTTCTTTGGGAAGAGATCCAGGAGGTATTGTGACAGGATGGAGCAGTGAGGAAAAGAGAGAGAGAGGGAGGAGAGCTCCGGGAAGACAAGCGAGTGCCTGCGTTACTTGCTTAATCCCATGGGGGCGGGGATTGGAGCAGAGTGGGGAAGCCTGGGTGCAGCAGCTGGGGCTTTTAGCCTCCACGCCCACCTCTCATTAGCGAAGAGTCCCTCCAGGGCCAAAGAACAGACTCTGGTGGAAAGACTAGGAAGCCGCCTGCGGATTGGGAGTTGCCTGCAATTAGCCTCCCAGGAGGGCGCCAGAGATGTGGGTGGGGCCTCCAGAGCTCCTGTTGGCCCCAGGTGTAGCACTGGTAACTCACAACAAAACCCTGAAATCCGTCTTCACTTGTGGACAAGGAAACTTGGTGCTGGGGACCGGGGTTAAAAGGCATCCTAAAATTCGTAGATTAGCAAATGGCTTATCCGAGATCAGAGTCCATTTCCATATCACGCTTAAGTCAATATCCCCAACCACAGAAATTCACCGCCGCTGGGAGCATCCGTGTTTTGTGTTACCCGCCTCTAAAAAGATGGTTTTCTTTCTTTCTGAGTTGGGTTGCCAACTAACGTTGACATGACATAGAGACACATGGCCACCCTGGCGGACAGCAAACATGCCACCATCAGCCGTGGGAATATGCATTCTCTCAGTGCCTCTCTGCACAGTGCCCCAGGCTTTGTCATGGATGGCAGGCAAGGCTCCTGCCTGGACCCCCTGCTGAAGCCTGTCATGGGACTGTGGCAGGGTGTCAGGACGCAGCCCCCTGGCAGCCACACCCGAGTTCCAGTTGGCGCCCATGCGGTCCCTGTGGGCTCTGGCTTTGCCAGGCTTGCTGCTGCCTGTCCCTTCCCAGCTGTTCGCCAGGCCTGGGGCTGCGGGAAGACCCTGCCGAGGGGCTGGGTAAGTCTCCCCGTCACCTACCACTGTGAGGAGATTTCCCCCGGTTGGCTTGGAGTGACAGTGATAGATTAAACGCACCAATTAAATTAGATCCTATTTTAACGAGCTTGAGTTGGATTTACTTTTAATTATAGTGCTGTGCTCGCTGATGAGGTATTGTCGAGGACTTAACAATTGGTTGATTGTGCATCCGAGTGTTCAGAGAACAGTTTCTGGGAGAGACCAGGACAGCTTCTTCCTAAGGAGCTCTTCGGGATAAAACAGAGGGGAGGACGGGGAGGGGGCGGGCACGGAGGACATGTCCTGTCTCCACTGAGAATCCATCTCTCTCCTCATTTTCTGCTTTATGAGTCTTGTGTTACTTGCAGATTTAATGGGGCCAGCAGAGGGTAGAGGAGTGGGCCCGAGGCCGTGGTGCACAGCTAACTTGGGGCTCTATCCTGTCTGTACGCCACTAAGCTGAACACAATACCTGGGCCCAGGTTAACTAACCTGCCTGGTCTAAGCCGTAGATTCCTCTCAGTGATTCATTAATCAATTCAACAAGTATTTGTTGAGCTTCCAGAATGCAACGACACTGTTCTAGGTGCTGGGGCAAAGAGGAAAAGCTCTCCGTTCTTGGGGGGGCCCCCATTGTAGTGGCAGGGGTGAAGGAAGGGAGATAAAGAGATATTTTGCACCACACTGGCCAGTGAGCAATGCTCAAGAGAAACTACGGTGGGGTAAAGGCTTTGTGGGATGGGAGGCTTTGTGTGGACATGGGCTCTTTCTGACAGCAGCATCTGAGCAGATTCTGAAGCAAGACAGGAGCTGAGCCATGTGGCTGGCTGGGGAAACAGTGCTCTAGGCCAAGGAGAGAAGGGATGTTAACAGCCTTACCCTGCTGGCCCCAGCCCTTCTGCTCCCAGCCAAGTCCACGTCCATGTGCCTCAAGGAAGGCAGGTTCTTCGACTCTTGGCAATTGCCCTGCTGGGACCTTAGTCACTAGAGGTGCTGATCTCTGGATGTGTGTCTGGTCCAAGGGGGCAGGGCTGTCCCACGCACTCTTTGAGGACATGACTTTGGGGACTTAGTTCTTCGCTGTAATGGAAAAACAGAAAAATGGAGAACAAAAGCCCGTAAGCCAAGTACACACAGATGCCATTGTACTTGGAAAGCACATTGGACCATAAACTGGATGCTTGAGTCCTGGTGCCTCCTTTGCCTATTTGCAAAGCAAGTGAATGTGGGTAGCTCTCAGTCTTCTGAGCCGCAGTCCTACAATTTATAAAATAGAAAATGAGGCCATAGTAGCAGACCTCTGAGGTGCCATATAGCTAAAGGTGGGGTTCACAGGCAAGACTTGGAGAATCATGGAACCCTGGGAAAAGACTAGGAACGCTCAGAGAAGCTCCCAACCTTGGCCCTGGGCATGGGATAGTCTCCAGGAGTGTTTGTGTTGGGCATACTAGTGGCAGCCCCATGACAGGCTAGGGTGGCAGAGACGGTCTCCCTCTGACTGGATTCCCAGATGCAGAACTGAGACAATTCAAGTGAAGGCCGCGTCTTTGGGAGGTTATCCCAGAGAACACTACCAAGCAGAAGTGGGGAAGCGAGAGAAGGCGTCGCCAAGCCAGTTACCTCTGTGGGCGCCTGGAGCTTCCCCTTGCTGCAGAACCGCGGAGGGTCAGCACAGAACACGTGCTTCAGAGGCAGCCCTCCTGCGAGTGAGGGAGCTGAGCTATTGTACACTCAGTCCTGTGGGTTGGTGGCTGAAGGTTGCTCTGCAGGATTGAGGATAGAGCTCCCTGGCACTTCTGGCCCTTGGCTGCACCAAAGTACACTCTGGACCCGAGAGATCCACGGGGCAAAAGGATGGAGAAGCTGGTGGCTGAGAGTTGGGTGGCTTTTGCTAAGGTGGCAAGGGCAAGGGGATAGGTTGGGCCTGGGGCAGCGTCTGCTACAGCCCCCAGAATAAGCAGCTCTGCTTCAGATCACTGTTTCAGAGGCTGAGCCTGGGCTCAAGTCTCACACCCAAGAGGGCTACCGTCCGCCTGCCACCCCTGTCCCCGACCCCCTGCCCCGCCGGCAAGTGGCAGATCTACTCTGTGGCCCAAGGCTCACAGCTGTGTGGCCAGGTATGTGGCCTCTGGGAAGTAACAAGGAGGAGAATCCAGGAAAAGGCAACCCAGTTGAGAGACACAGAGCTTAGCACCCTGAAAGGCTGAGTTGGCTCTGGAGGCACCCTGTGCTCAGCTCCTCAGAGAGCAGACGAGCTTGGTAGTTGGAAACATCTCTGTGTGATGCCTCCTGCAGGGGATGTCATTCCTTGAATGAGAAGAGAGTGGCTGGCAGTGTCTCCATGGCAACCAGCAAGAGCCCACCCAAGGACCCCTCTTGTGATGGAAGAGATGGAGCCGAGACCACGACTCCAGGGAGTGAGTGTCTCTCTGTAGCAGGTGTCCAGAGCCACAGGTAAACGGTTTTCTTTGCTCTTGACATTGTAGTTGTGATCTGTATTATATATATATACACACACACGCACACACGCACACACACACACGGGCACCCGCATACCAGCCTAAGCTGGTCGGGTCAGGGAGAACACCTGTCACAATGTTGTGCCGACGTACTGGGGAAGCAGGAACAAGTGGGCGTCTCTGTTGTCCCTTCACAAAATGATTCAGATGGTACCCATTCCCTGGCCTCCGCCGTGGGAGGCAGCAAGAGCCGACGCAGAAATGTGTGGGAGGCATTTGGAGCACCCTGAAAGAAAGATGCTCTCAAGAATGCCTGTTATGAAATGTGCGAGTTTTCCTTTCCTTTTAGTTCTCAGCCTTTGGAGTTTTCAAATTGCATTTAAGGTATTTCGAAGCAGCTGCTGTGCTGAGACCACACACCATCCAGAGCCGCTGACCACAAAGTGAAGGCGAAAATAAAACCCGAACGAAGAGGATTTGCTCCTGACTCGTGGCCAGTTTCCAGTTTGGATCTTAAAAGCGTCTCCCCTGGCCAGCTTCCTGCGCTGACCCCCAGGCTCACTTAGCTCGGCGCGGCTGTGTATTCCTTGCCATTAGATATTGAAAACAGGAAATTAAGGGGCCTGTCTGGGGATGGTAGAGCTTGAAACAACTTCAGAGAACAAGCTGATGAAGTCATAGATCATATCTCCCTGCCTTTTCCATGTCGGGTTTCTTTAAAGATAAGGGAGTGAATCAAAATGTGCTGCCTTTTTTTTTTTTTTCTCAAGATGGAAGCAGAGGAAGATTTCTTTAATATCCCCTTCCCTCCCAGTGTTTCCAAAGATAACCAGATGAGAGGAATGCCTCGATCGCACGCACGTGCGTGTAAAATGCGATTACAGGACAATTTCTCCATCTTGGTCCCCGAGGGCTGGGGGAGAGGGGGAGAAGAGATGACACTTGGAAAGGAGAGGAGCCAGGTAGCCATCGGGCCCCGTGGTGTTGCTGAGGTAGCTGCTGGTTTCTTAGAGGGGACCATCGGGGCCAATGGCCTTGCAGCACTCAGCAAAGGGGACTTCCGGGCTACAGGAGCAGGAGAGATGCTCTCTACGGTACAGTGCTGTCCATGAGACGTCCGGTACACCCTGCAGCAGTGCCAGCCCTCTGGCCCAGGCTGGGTGCCCAGGCTGGGCTGTGTCAGGCAGCAGTATGACATGGGGAGTGACTTGATGCAGCCCAGGGGGACAAATATGAGAGGAGGTCAAGGCAAAAAAAAAAAAAAAAAGGCAGGCGTCTAGGTGTCCAACCTGGACACTCGGGTCTGATGGCAGAGGCCAAGGTGAGGAGCAGGAGAGGAGATGGAGGGCAAAGTCTGGACAGCTCAGGGGATTTGAAGCCCTGGGGGCACAGGCTTGGGGACCAGCAGCCCTCCGTGCAAATCTGACTCTGGCACAGGCCGCGTGGCCCAAGCCTCAGTGTTCTTTTCCGTAAAACTGACTGATACCTATTCCACGGCTCTGTCCCGGGAAGCCAACAAGTTGGCTTTTTTTGCAAGCGCTTGAGGTTGTGAACTGTGCGGGCTGCTCTAAGGATGGATTTATGCAGTTCCCGCAGAATGGGCCTGGGGGAGGGGGAGCCTGCCGGGTCGAAGGGAGTCCGCACAGGGAGATGCTAAGCTTATTTATGAAACAGCTTCTCTGGCCTTTTGGTGAACCTGGAGAACAATTTACATCTGGCAAGGCAGAACCGTGATGAGCAAGAGATTCTGGGCCGTGTGCGCTGTTTGGGGCAGCTCGCTGGGAAAGGGGCCCTTGACTCTCTTGAGCTGCAGACACCTGGCCGTGGCCCTGCCCCACCCTGCCAAGGGTGATGGATGTAGGTCAGGCCCTCGGGAGGCCAGGCTTCTCTCTTGAGACAGTTAGAAAAGAGCAGCTTGCAGGAAATGAATTAAGAAAATGAGTCTGTGGGGTGAGGGGGACTGGGAAGGGATAGCAAGGAAAACCCAGCAGGGATTGGGGGCAAGAGGGGTTGTACAATGCGCAACCTGCACAGCTGCACAGAGGAGCCCATGCGTGGGACTGCGAGAAGAAACAGAATGAATTAGAAGAAGGAAAGTTGATGAGCAGGGCAGCGGAGAGAGCAGCACTGAGAGTGACCCAAGACCATGGACGGGCTGTTGCCTTTGGAGTTCTTTCCTCTGCTGAAAAGTTGAATAGGAATGAGAAAGCACAGGCCACAGGCCATCTGCTTGTGCTTAAAAAAAAAAATCGGAAAAGTAAAGATGAATCCATATCCCTGGGAGAGGGACTCGGCAAATGGACTTCACCTCCTCACCCCTCTCCACCTTTCACCCTGCATCTGTCCTGGGGCAGCAGGATGGAAAGAGGATTTCTCCAAATACTCTCTGAGCTCAGGTCACACCTGTACCCCTCCCCCCAGCTGTCACATCCTGCAATAGACCCTGGATCAGGGCAGAGTCTCTTATGTTCCCCTTCCTGGATGGCCATTGCCCTTTGCAATGCCCCTGCAGGCGGGGCATCTTCATGAACTTTCCCCAGGCGCCTTGAAGCAGCAAGGCGTTCCCCCTGGAATTCTGGGAGCTGGGCTCCTCTGGGTGGAGGTGGGGCCGACTGGAAGCCTTCAAACCCAGCTCGCAAGTTCTGGATGCCTTCACCATCCGTGTCCAGGAGGAACCAGGATGGCCCTTGCTGTTCAAGGGTCTATGAGCTTCATCCTCTTGGTCAGTGATGCCCAGACCTGGCAGCCTGCTAGTCGCCAGAGGAACTTAAACATTCTGGGCTCAGGCCCCACCTTGAGGCCAGTGGAATTTGAATCCCTAACTCTGGAGACCACACATTTACACTTTTCAAAAGCTCCTTCAGGCAATTCTGGCGGCCACGCTTGTGAAATTACTGCTCTGAGGGCTTAAGCGCCTCCAAATAGTAACTCAGATGCTTTCTCTGGGCCTCAGTTTATCGACCAGAAAAATGGATTGGTAATCTATTCATCCCATCCTAATATTCTGGAACTCTGACAAAGCAGCAGGTAAGAGATCCACAGATGTATGAGGGTATTTCAAAAAGTTTGTAGGGAAAATATGAAATTAGAAGTACAAGTTTATTTTGGTGGAAAAATATTTTTGAAGATATATGAACAATGTGTATTACCAAAAAAAAAAAAAACCTCTGAAATAAACGCAGACTTTAGTTCCTTTCTTCCATGGCTTTTTTGAAATATCCTCATATGTTCACGAGCACGTGGGCATTCAAAACACTCACACCTTCCTTGCTTTCTATACTCTACAACTTTCACTTTCACTTTCCCAAGGTACCGAAAGCCTTCATCTCAACTGTTCCTCCCACAACACCCTTCCTGCCCAAAAGGGGTAGTCAGAAACTTCCAGAAGCATTTTAGATAGAGAACATAACAAGAAGGTGGATTTGCTAAGAGAACCGAAGGGTCAACCACAGATTCCCAGCCTGGAAGTACCCTGGAGGTCCCCATCCAGCCCTCCTGTTGTCCCCAAGGAAACAAGACACCAGGGGAGGAACCCAGTTGTCCGAATTCACACAGACAGCCAGTGCTGGAGCCAGGGCAAATGCAGGACCCAAGTATGGTGTGAGGTCAGAGCGACCCAAGGAATGGCTTAAAAAGTGTGTTCACGGATTCCGCCCCAGATCCAACAAGCCAGACTTCTGGGGCCCAGAAATCTGATTTCAGCTTCTCCTCTGGAAAACCCAGAACTACTTTGCACCTCAAGGCCCTGAGGAAAACTACTTGGCAGGCTGGAAGCCAAGAAGCCCAGGGCTTGCCCACATCTGCCTGTCCCTCTTACCCTGAGATCTGGGACGAATGGTGGGCTCTATCACAAGGCTTGGCAGCTGGAAGGATCAGTGCATGTAACCATTTCCTGGAGAGCTGGATGGCTCAGTGGCCAGAGGTGGGGAGGCAGTGATGGGAGGAGACTGACCCAACTGTGACCCAAACCTGATGCTTGACTCCATGAGGTGAGACCACATAGGCATTGCCTCAGCCCCTCCCCAACCAGAAGCCCCCTGGAGGAAGGGCCAAAGGAAGCCCTTGTTGGTACCTTGAGCCCAGCCCATCCGAGAGGGCAAAGCTGAGTTCAAAGGTACAAGCTGGGACAGAGGGGAGGACAGATTGTGGCCCAAGTCAGAACACATGTCACTCATTCTGTTCTGGCTGGGCACATGTTCGATCTGCAATCCTTTGACTCTGCTCCAGCTGTCACCTGTCTGGTGAAGCTTCCAGTCAAAGCCCAGCTCTGCACAGGCTTCTTGCCAGCCACGCCCATCTGCAGAAGCAGGTGGTAGAGGTAACCATGCGTGGCACCACCTGAGTGCCTATGGTGTGCCGGGCTCTGTGCTAGACACTTCACAGGTTGTTCTTTGGCTGTTCCACAGAAGTGTGGTAGGTGGGACGATGCCCCCCAAAGACGCCCAACTGCTAAGCCCCAGAACCCCTGAGCCTTTGGAATTGCTTGCCCCGCACAAGTGACTGTTAATGTGATGAAGTTAAGGATGTGGCGATGAGAGATTGTGCTGGGTGATCTGGGTGGGTGCAGTGTACTCGCGAGGGTCGTTATCAGAGAGAGGCGAAGGATCAGAGCTGCAGAGGGAGATGTGGGACACAGGCAGGGGTCAGAGCGATGCGACTGCTCTCTGTGAAGGTGCGGGAAGGAGCCGTGAACAGAGCAGTGCAAGGAGCCTCCAGAAGCCGGAAAAGGCGAGGGGATGGATTCTCTGGCGTCTCCAAAAGCAATGCACCGACGCCGTGAACTTGATTTAGCTTAGTGAGACCTACTTTAGATTTCTGGCCTCCAGAACTCTAAGGGGATGTTTGTGCTCTCTTAAGCCCTATTTGTGGCAATTTGTTATCCCAGCAATAGGAAGTGAATAGAATAGTTCTTCTTTGTAAATGAACAAATGGAATCTCTGAGGGGGTAGGGAACTTGCTCAAGGCAAGTCTGGTGGATGACAAAATCAAGATCAGAACCCAGGTCGTCTACTCCAAACTCCGTGCTGTTTTTAACTTGACCACCAACATCCCTGTCCTTGTCCTTGCTGGCTGCCCACCAGGCATTGTGCTCAGCCTGGGGATTGCAGCCAGCCCCAAGCCCTGCTCTCATGAAGCTGGCATGCCTTTGTCAGGGACAGGAGTAACTAGAAAGATCAGAACAGAACAAGCTTTGGGGCTGGATCAGGGCCTGTGGGAACATAAAGGACAGTGCCTGTCCCAGATTTGCAGCATCAGGGAAGGCTTCCCGGAGGAAGGCTAAGTCCGAGTTGTCCAGGCACCCAGAAAAGGAAGGAAATCCAGTTCCAGGTTGTCGCTACTGCCCTCCTCCACAGCCTGGGGATTACCTTGTGCAAACCCTTCCCGGTGGACCTGTGCTTGCCTTCTTTGGGTCAAAGGAATCCCTGACTCCCCTCCCCTCCCTACCCCAGACAGCCACGCCTCCACCACAGGCAGACTTTGGGTGGGACAGGTCACATGTCAAATCCTGGGGTGGGCTTGCCTCCCTTGGCTTCAAACAGAACACCTTGGCCATGACAGAGCCTCTGGTGGCGGGGCCCTGGGAGGATAGAATGTTCTTCCTTCTTTTGTAGCTACCAGAAGAGAGGACCTCTTTCTGTGGATGGTTAAGGGTGAGGTTGGGAGGCTGTGCTCCTGCTGGGTCACCTGACGAGCAGAGGAGGGCCCGGCCAGTGCCCAGGCGGGCATGGGCTGAGTTGACTCCCTCTGCTCTGGGTTGAATTCTCCTGGTCTGCAGAGACAGTCCCCAGATTGGAAAACCCGGCAGAAGAGATGTGGGCATAACAACCCATTGTATCATGGGAAAGGTAACGGTGGACCAGGGTCAGAGATTCTTCTTGGGTTCTCAGGCAGCCCCGAAGGTGAATGACAGTCCTGGCCCTCAGTGTGTGTCCGTCAACAAGCATTTGTGAAGAGAATGGTTAAATATATGAATGCGTGCGCACACGCACGCACGCACGCACGCAAGCTAGATAAGAGGTGACGGCAGCTAGGAGCACAGCACCATGGATACATCATCCTGTAACAAGTGCCAATTGACCTCAGGAGGGAAGCGTGGGGCCTCCACCGGAGACAGGGGTCTGCCTGTGAGGGGAGCGCAGCTGAACTGAAGGGAAGGAGTTACGCACAGGTGCACAGGTGGATGTGTGAATCGAGGACAGCAGCAGCCAGACAGGTGGAGGCTGGGACAGGCTCCTTCAAGGTCATGCTGGAGTAGCCAAGGGGAATTTCCAGTTAGAGCTCCGGAGATTCCACTGAGGAGACCAAAGCCCGGGACTATTCTTTGCGGTCTTAGTGGGGACCCTTTGTATTCACACTATCCAGCATGATGGGGGAAAATCAGATTATTTGACAAAAATAATAGCTTGTTCAACTTTCTGAGGCTGAGCTGTGTCTCTTTTAAGGCTCAACTTGCTGGGATTGCACCCCTCTCTCATCTTGCCATGCCTCTTTTCTAGCTCCTGCTGCTACCCTTTCCTCTCTCCACATCCCATAATAGGTCCAAGCACTGCCTGAGCTCACTTAGGGAATAAATCAGAAAAATATAAAAGATCTTTTGCAGCCATGATCCCAGCACTCATCAGGCAGTCTGCTATGGCACGAATATGGTTGTCACAACCAAAACTCATGTTGAGTCTGAATTTCCCAGGCCGGTGCCGCGGCTCACTTGGCTAATCCTCCGCCTGCGACGCCAGCACCCCGGGTTCTAGTCCCGGTTGGGGAGCTGGATTCTGTCCTGGTTGCTCCTCTTCCAATCCAGCTCTCTGCTGTGGCCCGGGAGTGCAGTGGGGGACGGCCCAAGTGCTTGGGCCCTGCACCTGCATGGGAGACCAGGAGGAAGCACCTGGCTCCTGCCATCAGATCAGCGCAGCACCAGCCATGGCGGCCATTTGGGAGGTGAACCAACGGAAGGAAGACCTTTCTCTCTGTCTCTCTCTCTTTATCACTGTCTAACTCTGCCTGTCCAAAAAAAAAAAAAAAAGAGTGACTGAATTTCCCAATGCAGCAAGACCTGTGGGAGGTGTTTAGGTCATGGGACCAGAGACCTCACGCATAGGTCAATGCAGTCCCTTGGGACTGAGTCCTCACTCTGTTGGGACTGTATTCATTACCTCGAGAGTGGGTTGTTAGAGAGTTTAACTCCCTCCATGTTCTCTGGCTTCCTATATTGCCATGTGATCACTTGTGCATGGTATATGTTGCATGCACCTGCTGCCTCCCACTTTGTACCACGAGTTGAAGCCCTTTATAAAGCCCTTACCAGAAGCTGAGTAGATGCTGGTGCCTTCCCAGCCCCCTGATACTGTGAGCTAAATAAACCTCTTTTCCTTACAAATGATACAATCTCAAGTATTCTGTTATAGAAATAAAAAAATGGACAAGATACACTTCCTGTGTGTCTCAGGAGACAGATTCTAGGACATGCAGGGAAGTTTGGTTTGGAACAGCCAAACCAGAAGCAGCCTAGTGTCCATCAAAAGGCAAGTGCAGAGATGAGTCGGGATGTGTTCATACAAGAGAGCACTGTCAGAGAGGAAAAGAAAGAGTGACACTCAGCCCTGTGGATGACCCCCACAAACATAACACTGAACTAAAGAAGTCAGATACAAGAGTCCAGATTGTGTGAGTCTGTGTGCGCATGCGCACACACACACACACACACATAATCCTAAAGTAGTCACAAGGGAAGTGTGGTTTTAGGAACTAGAGTAGACAGAGTGGAGGGAAGGACCACGATGAGAAGAGGACATGAAGGGGGCTTCTGAGATCTGGGCAAGCTGTCTTGACCTAAGTGATGCTTGCCCAATCGTTAGTTGAGTTAGCACTCACGGATTCTGTGCCTTTCTGTATATGTGGTTTTCTTCATTAAAAATAGCTCAGTGTCCATTAAACCATCACCAAAGAAATGGAACAATTCTGATGGTGTCCAGCCTAAGAATTGCTCTACTGCCCTGTGCTGTGGGGACCAGACACATAACTCCAAGGGTTACACTTGACTGCAGTGGGCCCAAACCACGGTAGGCCTTAGATTGCGGGATCACTTCTTTTCCAAAGCATCTGCTTCACTAGTTACCCACATAGATGCACGTTTTTCCAGAAGACACGCCTTGGGGTTCAGAGGGTTGGGTCAAGAGTGTAGCCATCTTCTCTGTGCACAAGCACCTCATGAACACTGAGTTCCTTGCTTGGAAACTGGAGCCCGTCATGCCCGTCCATCCACTGGCGATGGTCGAAAACCATCCTGAATCCTCAAAGAGAAGGGATAGAAGTTATAATCCTGAATCTCCCACAAGATCTCTTGCTCCCTATGTCAATTTGCACACAAGTTCAAGTTCCTCCTCCCTCAGCTTTAGGGACAGATAGCTTTTTCCAAGGCTTCTGCACAGCAGGGGTATGTACTTGCCTTATAGCCACAAACTTAAAACATTCAGCTTCAGCGATGGGGTCAAGAATGAAAACATCTGCTCCTTGGGGACTTTGGGCCCCTCCGCTAGACATGAAGCAGCTGCTAACTCTTAACCATTTCCTCCTCAGCCTCTCAGGTTCCCAGCCACGTAAATTCCCACCTCCACCCTTCACAAGGCTGTAAGTGGTTCTGCAGCAAAGATCACCTTGTGTGTCTCTGCATCCCATTTGTAGCACAGTGCCTGAGCATGGTGAGTCCCACCCCAACAAAGCTGATTGGATGGAAGCGTCAATGATGGGCAAATCCACCCATAGCCTGGTTGGTTAGGATTTCTAGGGGTGTGACTGGAGTGTAAAGCCACCTGTCACTGAAAAACTTGGACAAGAGGGGAAGGGTGCAGGCAGAGGATGGAGCAAGGAGAGGGACACAGGGCAAAGAAAGGAGTGGGAAAGGGCATTTAAGGTGGAAAGGGGTAAAAGGCGGCCAAGGGGGGAGGGAGAGAAAGAGGAAAGAAGGAGAAAAGAGAAGAGAGGGAAGAGGGAAGATGATGTGCCAGGGCACAGAGAGGCTGGAGGGAGAAGGGGAGAGAAGGAAAGGAAGGAGGCGGGAGAGGAAGAGGAAAAGGAGGAGAAAGAGAAAGAGAAGGAGCCAGGAAAGGCCATGAGCTAAGCAGAGAGCACCCCATTTGTGGACTTCCTGCTGGCGATTGAGCCAGCAAGAGTTAAAACACTTCGAGCAAGCCAGCTTCTATTACTCCGGGAGGCGCAGCTCCAAAGGGAGACATGTGGCTCCGTAAGTCCAAGGAGCTGTTCCCCGTCCACTTGAAAGGCGTTACAACCCAGGTGACATGTTCCCAGAGTGAAAAGGACATCAAATGTAGAAACCAGTGTGCTCCAATTCACAAAAACAAACTCCCCTTTCCCCTTCACTGGCACGTGTTCCCTCAGACCGTGCAAAGGCAGGGCCTCGATGGCCTACGAGCCTTCACTTCCCTTCTCCTATGTTCCACCCCTCACCACACTGTGGCTCTCCCTTCATGGCCCAAGGATCTCAAGTATCTCCTCGGTGCCCAGGCAATAGGTCCATGCCCCTTTCCTTGGTGTGAACCTCTTAACTCACCTCCTACCAACAGCCACCTTTCAGCCAAGAATCAGAACAGGTCTGGTGAATCCATTCGCAGAAATGCAGTTGCATTCATTATTTAGGGTAATGTATATTAATTAAGGTAAAGCTATCACTAGCTTAACACAATGCAAGGTTGTTTTTTTTTTTTTTCATGTAAAGTCCAGTTGGTGTCAGAAGCATGGGCTCTGTCCTTGGAAAGCTCTGCCTCTCTGATAGAGATTTTAATTCCACTGGTTCAGGGAAGGACGTGGACATTGTTTTCAGCCCCTCTGGTGTCTGTAATGGGCAGCCAGGACTGGTAATCTCCTGCATTCCAGCATCACCCTGGGCATTGCTAGTCAACCAACAGCTATGGGAAATGAAAGAAACCGATCAAGAGGCCATGTGGGGAGTCGTTGGGGGCCAGGCCTGGAAGTAGTACACATCAAATCTGTGTGTGTCTAATTGGCCGGAGGCAGCCACATGGCCACACTCCACCAGCGGGGAAATATAGTCCAACTAAGTGGCCAGGAACAAAGAAAAATGGATTTGATGGACATCTAGCTAGTCTCTGCACATCCCACACTACTGCTGTCTCTGAACACATTCTCATACTTAGCGAAAACATCTTCATTTTAACGTTTATTTTTAACTGAAAAATGATAATTGTGTGTATTTATGGGGAACAATGTGATATTTTCATCAATGTATACACTACGGAAAGATTTGACCAAGCCAATCATCATATCTGTCATCATACCAATTTATCATTTTTGGGGATCTGGCAAGAATGCTAAAAATCTATTTTTAGCAATTTTGAAATATATGATGCGTGATGATTTTCTGTGGTCACTATGAAGTACCATAGATCACTCCAACTTATTCCTCAGGTCTAACTGAAGGTTTTATCCTTTGATCAACATCTTCCTTTTTCCCATCTCTCTTTCTCCCCAGTCCCTGGGGACCATCTTTCTACTCTCTGTTTCTTTTTTTTTTTTTTTTTTTTTTTTTTTTTGACAGGCAGAGTGGACAGTGAGAGAGAGAGAGAGACAGAGAGAAAGTTCTTCCTTTTGCCGTTGGTTCACCCTCCAATGGCCGCCGCGGCCGGCGCGCTGCGGCCGGCGCACCGCGCTGATCCGAAGCCAGGAGCCAGGTGCTTCTCCTGGTCTCCCATGGGGTGCAGGGCCCAAGTACTTGGGCCATCCTCCACTGCACTCCCAGGCCATAGCAGAGAGCTGGCCTGGAAGAGGGGCAACCGGGACAGAATCCGGTGCCGCAAGGTGGAGGATTAGCATATTGAGCCACGGCGCCGGCCTACTCTCTGTTTCTATCAGATCAACTTGTGTCAATTGCACATGTGAGATTGTCTGATTTTGTATGGCAAAAAGGCTGTAGAACTTGGGGGAGTTGTAAGCCCTGGAAGTGCCCGAGGAGATTAATAGTGTGGCCCTCTATTGAGATAGTCTAACTGGGAGGCCGGGAATGGTGCAAAGTTCATTCAAGGCTGTAACCACACAACTAATGGATATTTGGGGAGGGTGTGCTGACAAATAGGGCTAGAATAGTCCCCTAGAACATGATGCCAGAAACACGATTGCAAGGCAGAACAGAACCAGGAGAGGGAGGAGAAACAGCTTTAAGAAGAGAGGGAAGGGGAAAGGCCACAGCTTCTAAAAGGGCGGCACCCAGCCCCCACCTTCAGGAATCCGTAGGCTGCACAGATGGAATCTGGCAGGTGCACAGGTCCTTGTAGTGAGGCACCAGTGGAATGGGTAAATGAGTCTAATGCACAGCTTGGTCTTCCAAGAAGCAAGCAATGCAAATGAGAGAGAGAGAGAGAGAGAGAGAGAAAGAGAGAGAGAGAGAATACACATTGGTGGGGAGGGAGGGGACCAAATGCTTTTCTGCCAATGCTAGCCTGCCCAAGTGGGATACTGTGGAATTTCTAGAGACCTCAAAGCGGCAAGGCGTTCAGCCTTGAGACCTAAAGACTCCTCTATTGAAGGACTTAGCCAAAGCCATGTGTAGACTGGGAAATACTTGTTTTGTTCCCCTTCGATTTCTTGTCCCTCAGAAGCAAGCCAGAGAACAACACCCGGACATCTCCACACTCCATCGGGACTAACCTGAATCTGACAAGTGGCCCCAGAAGATGAGGGGTCCTGGACGCCAACCCCTCTGCTTAGGCCCTCCTCTTCTCACGTATAACTCTTCTCCCAAACAGCTCCTTCTCAGGCCCACTTCGCAGAAGTCGGGTGAAGCTGAAACTCTTGGCAAGACCCTGAAGTGCACGGCTGAAAAATTACATGCCACGCACATCTGCAACGAGCACCGTGAGGCTTTCTAGAGGAGATTTATTACCTCCCTTCCCACCTCCTTTTGGAAGGCTTCTGGATGCTGTTCCTTGTGTATAGTATGCGCCTCCGGCTTATCACTACGGTAAGTATAAAAGCAATTAATTTTTCCCCCTTTTGGAAAGCGGAAGTTTTAACCGCACTTGAATACCATTTGCATTTCTGATTTCTATCAAGTTCACACTTCCAGCAAAGAGAGTCCTGCTGATATAATTTGTTTTTTTTTTTTTAAACTGCATATTCTCTGGCAGGAATCTGCTTCTTTTGCCTCCAAAGCAGAAAGCGTTGTACACATTGGGAGGTGCCCAGCCTTTAGCCTCTACCGGGGCTTGACTCACCTTATTGGTACCAGGGACGCAAGGACAGGTGTGGGAATTTGGAGCACCACCCTCCTGCATTTTTATATAGACGTTCACATATGCTGAGCTTGGGAAAATTAGTGGCCCGATCTGGCTGAGGTGGGCCGATTTCAATAACCGTATTTTTCATACCTGGTTGTGATTTGTTCATATGTTCGGAGAAATTTCATTAAAACAGACCAGACTTATTTTTCTTGCTTGCTTTCCCTGGCTGACATCCTTTTACAGTGCTCTGTTTCTACATCATTATTTAGACTCACAGAACGTGTAGGCTTAGATGGACCCAAGGAGTCACGTGATCTGATGATGATCTCCTCATGCTATAGGTGAGGAGAGTAGATTGAAGTAATGGTCCCAATGCTTCACCCCACCTCTACAGCCACACCCTGGCCATGGCCATATCATGGCGGGACGATGCGTCCTTGCCCTCTGATTTGAGGTGTGGCCAAGTGGTTTGCTTTGTCCAATGGAACGGGACTGAAACTAGTTCTGAGCCTAGGCCTTAAGAGACAGCACATATTCCCACTTCCTCCTGGCGCTCTGTTCTTACCTAGAAAGAACACACCTGCTCTCTTGGTCCATTTGTGCTACTGTAACCGCATGTCTGACTCTGGCTAGTTTCTAAAGCGTGGGCCTTCTTGTAGTATGCTCCCGTGGTTGGAGGCTGAACTGCAAGACACAAAGTCCACGTCCTCACATGATGGAGGAGCAGAAGACAGTGAGTCCATTGCTGCCCTTTTAATAATGACATTAACCCCTTCATGAGGGCAGAGCCCACTGGGTGACCTAAGCACCTCCTAAAAGCCCTCACTTCCTTTCACTGTTGTGTTGGGGATTAAGTTTCCAACACATGAATGTTGGGGAGAGGGATAAAAACCATTCAGACTTTAGCACCTGCCTGGTCCACTGGCCCAAGGGGGAGGAGAGGCAGGTGGAGCAGAGCTGGCCCAGCCAAAGCCCAGTCTTAGGAGAGGACGCAGAGCCACCACTGCCTATGCAGCACAGCTGCCAAGCTGAGCCCAAGCTAGATCTGCCAAGCCCCAGCCAAGCCCGGATCTGTGGTACTAATTGTTCTTGTTGCATGCTACTGAGACTGTGGGCATTTTTCCATGTGACAGCTAACCAATACAGATGCTGGGGCCCAGAGGGGAAAAGTGGCTCTCCCATTGCCACGCAGCTGGCTTGTTGTATCAAAAGCAAGATTAGAAACCATACCCCCGTTCTCAGCCCTGTAGGAGTCACCTCGGGATTTTCACACACATGTGAAAGATACTGTTTGGTCATAGGTCTTACAGCTTTTGGAAAATGTAGCTTGTAAAAAAAACCGTTGAGAGAAAACAGATGAAACTTTACATGGCTCCAGGGATTAATAATGTAACAGGGATTGTTCCACTTCTGGCTTGAAGTGAATCTGAACTGGCTGTTCCAGCCCCTGCCCCTCCTCTCTGACAGCTGTGGAGTTCCCCACGAGGAAGGCTTTAATGGCTTGGGAGCTGCTCCAAATAGCATCTGCAGGAACCAGAGCTCGAGGAGCCCCAGAGAGCAGCAGCGACCGAAGCTGGGAGCTGGCCCCCAACAAGCAGGAAGCCCAGGCCCCAACCTCAGCATCCGCAGATCCAGGCCAGCGTCTATGAGAAGTGCAAGGCAGACCCTAGAGATGCAAGCCCACACGGGCTGCCACTCTCCCTGCAAAGAATGAAAGCCCATGTTCCGAACTCTGCCCCCTTGTGTTGCTCGGTCCTGAGATATCAGGATGTGGTAGGCTGGCTGTTGAGCGGGGCAAGGGTCACACTGTATAGCTAGAGTCTGCCATTTCCACTCCTCTGTAAAGAATGATCCCACAGCCCTTCCAGGAGTTACTGTTACGGAACTGTGTCAATGTGACTTTCAGAGAAAGAATGCTGGTCATTGTCAGAGGGGCTCGGAGGATTTCTGTGTGCTTTTTCTTACCAATGCTGTGGCTCTGTGCCTCCTGGGATAAATCTGCAATTTCAATCACACTTTTATCTACCTTTCAAATACTCAGTCTTTTTAAATAAAGATTTAATAATTTCTTTGAAAGGCAGAGGAACAGACAGAAAGACAGAGGGAGAGAAAGAGATCTTGCATCTGCTGGTTCACTCCCCAAATGCCCACAACAGCCAGGGCTGGGCCAGGTCAAAGCCAGGAGCCTGGAGCTCCATCTGGGTCTCCCACACTGGTGGCAGGGGCCCAAGGACTGCTTTCCTGGGCACATTAGCAGGGAGCTGGATCAGAAGCAGAGATACCAGGAGTCAAACCAGTGCTCTGATGTGGGATGCCAGCACCTCAAGTGACATTTTGTCCTTCTGAGCCACAATGCCAGTCCCTAAAACACTCAATCTTGGTAAGAACTCAGGCTCCAGACAGAGGGTGGAAATGACAAAAAGGAGACAGGATGCTTCCCGCAGTCATATAATTATATTTGTTTGCTGTTTGATCCATATCTGCCTCCACTCCATTCTATGTTAGAAGTTCAAGGATGGAAGAGCTCACACGTCCCTTGCTCTAGCGTATGCCTGGTTTGCACCACCATGCCAGGCATGTAAGGAGCATCAGGAGAAATGATATGAGTGAGTGAATGAATGATTGCAGGAATGAATGAACACAGCTGTTCTGGGAACTAACCCACAGATGGCATCTTTGCACACCCAGCCTGCCACAGTTCAGCACGTCAGACTCAGAGCTGTGGGCCCTTTGGCATCTGGTTGAGGCTCCTCTGCCGCTCCCCATGGCCCTGTGCCACACTAAGCTTGTCTCAACAGATCAGTCACCACTAAGCTGACATCTCTATCATCCAGGCCTCCCTCTTGACGACACGCTACAGGCAAGAGACCGGGAACCGAGGCAGCCGGGCCAAGTGATCGAACGCCCCTGCCCAGTCCCAACCCCGGAATTGCTGGCAGGAGCTGGTGAGCTGGCAGCATCTGCTGCTGTCTGGGACCAAGGCTGCTCATCTAGTGCCTGGTGCCAGCTGGGCAGCCAAGCAAAGTCACCAATGCGTAGGAGCGTCCAGACTGGCAGATGTCACCGACCGCCTATGACAGGGAAGAGAGTCTGAAAGGAGGTGTCTGATAAGGGAGTCACGTGGCCTTTATCCTTGCGCACTGCCTTGAGAGGTTATCTGAATCCAGTTCTGAGAAGGCAAAAGAGAGAAAACGGCTTTCCCCTAGCACTTCTGACTCCCCCTACTCCACGTGTACTGCCTCACCGTGGGGTTCCTCTGAAAGCAGACCCGAAGACAACGTCGATTAGGGAGGGGATGCCACAAAGCAGAGGTGAAGGAGCAGTTGGCAATGCAGGGGAGACACCTTAATGTGTGCTAATGAACTCTGGACACGTGCTGGCTTCAACCCCACCAGGGATCGTCTGAGCAGTCTTGTGGGGTGCACCTTGGGGAGTGGGGGGCTGTGGCATTTATCTGTTGGCTCCTGTCCCCCACTGCATGAGTCTTAGCCCCTGGGCTATCAATTCCTTCTCATTTTCCCAGCTAAGGTAAGCAAGTTCCCAGGGTGCTGAGACAAGCCTGTAGGCAGAGAACCTGAGAGATACAGGTTCTGGGACATTGGGGTACTGGTAGTACGCTCTGGAACTCTCCACCTCAGCTGCAGTGAGCTCAGGTGGGTCCAGAAGACATGGGCAGGGCCTCAACAGGCTTGAATCTTATTGCTTCAAAATGACCTTGAACTATGAGTTCAAGTCTCTTGCACTTGACTATGTGATCTTAGTCTAGTCGACTTCCCCTCAGCCTTGATCTCTCCATCCAGAGCAAAAAAAAAAAAAAATAGATTCTGCATGTCCAATTTTGAGGACTTGTTGTCAGAACTGAATTAAAGCAGGAAATCAAATATAAATTATTTTATGTTAATATGAAACCTTGTTTCTTTAACTTGTCCAAAAAGCTGTATTGCTCACCTGTTAGTAGGTTAAATATGGAGGGTTTCCAAGGATACAAGTTGTCAAAGGCATTTGAAGAGACTGAGGGTAAAATCCATGTTCAGATGGGAATGTGTCAGTGAGTCAGCCTGCAGTGAGCTCCAGATGTTCCTCTCTATAAATTTGGCCTCATGGAAAGGAAGACTGTCATTATCTAATTCAAAGAATTCTTCCCAGACTCGATTGGCCCTACTACAGCCTGAATTATTGTTTTTCTCTTCACTCAAGCCCCTTCCCCACAAATTCCCCAGGTCCTCATGGTGATGCTAAGAACGTCTCTGCCTCCTGGGTTCCCCATTTTGTTAGTTGAGGTAATGCCTCCATAGCTCAGGAATTTTTATCACAACAAACGTTATTTTGTTTTCACTCATTTGGCAACTCAGTATGGGTGATTCTGCTTGGGCAGAGCACTTCCCAACAGGGATCCAAGAAAACCAGGAGCCTTCCATCCTGTAGCTTTTACATCTTCAACACAAGGCTCTCAAAGTTGTCTTGAAGGTTGTCATGGTTTCCAGCCAATCAGAGAGGGGAAAGAACATTCAAGATCAAACATCAGGTTTTCAGCAGTCCAGGTCTGGAAATACTGTACTTCATCACTTCCAGCCATGTTCTGTTGGCCAGAACTCAGTTTACAAGGCCACTCCCAACTGTAGGAGAAAATAAGAATGATGGTCTACCTGAGTACCCAGGAAGTAGAGAAAATGGTTTTTGTCATCAGATAGAAATCATCAACCTAGCCCCCATATTCATATAACCAAGGCAGAGCTAGATCAGATGGGAGTTCAACAGAATATAAGACATCATCAGGAAGCAAGTCAAGTCCAGAAAAGTCAGATGAGACAAAGAACAAGGACCAGGTAAGAGCCACAGTCAAGGAAACCACCACTATAGTTTTACTTCACTCATCATTCTCTTTGCTTCTCCCTCAAAGCCTTGGACTTGCACAACCTCTTTGCTCATATTTCTTCTGCTTGGGACCTCTCCCAATGTCATCCAGCTGTCAACCACATGAACCTCCTTATATACTTGCCCTTGTTTAATCTCCTTTCCTGGAATCCAGGCTGGTCCTAAGTAACTTTAACCAATGGAATACAATGTCAATAGACACTTGAACAGTAGTCTAAGAAAACCTGGTAGCTTCTGCTTTTGTGCTCTTGGGCACCTTAGTCATCATTTAAAAAGTCTTTCTGCTCTGCTAGAGAAAACTTGTGAAACAACTATGTGGAAAGAGACAGAGGCCTCAAGACCACTTGCAGAGAAAGCTTCAGCCAAAGCCAGTCCCCAAACTGGCAGTTGAATTCAGTCACAAGAATGGTTACCAGCAAGGCCAGTAGAAGACTCTCCCAGCTGGTTCCAGTTCAGATTGCAGAGTCCTGAGTCAATTAAATAATGTTGTATGCCAGCAAATTTTGAGGTGGGTTGTAAGCTGCAGTAGAAAAAATGGAGCAAAGTCTTTCAATTTTCACGCAGGCTCTGTCTCCTCAAAGCATCCCCTTATTCCTCTCTCAGCCCTCTCTTACATCCCCTTCTTAGCATGATTAGGAAACTTATTTTATATTTTCTCCATTTCCATGGAAACCTACACACATTTCTCACCATTTCTTACTCTGTATATCATTAACATCCTTGCCACTCTACATTTTTTTAAAGATTTATTTATTTATTTGAAAGTCAGAGTCACACAGAGAGAGACGGAGAAGCAGAGGAGAGAGAGAGAAAGATCTTCTATCTGCTGGTTCACTCCCCAGTTGGCCACAATGGCTGAAGCTGAGCAGATCTGAAGCCAGGAGCTTCTTCTGGGTCTCCCACACAGGTGCAGGTGCAGGGATCCAGGGACTTGGGCCGTCTTCTACTACCTTCCCAGGCCACAGCAGAGAGCTGGATCAGAAGTGGAGCAGCTGGGACTCGAACTGGCACCCATATGGGATGCCAGCACTTCAGGCGGCGGCTTTACTTGCTACACCACAGCACCGGCTCCTGTCCCTCTACTTTTAAAGGCTTTGCACGTCTTGAAAAGTTAAGCCAAATCTTATTCCATTCTGTGTTTCCTGTGTTGAACACAACATCTGATCCATAGTAGGTGCTCAGAAGTTCTTCCTAAATAATCAAACATTGTGTTTTCATTGGTTCATGAACTGGAATATGAGCTGCATCTAAGGGAAAAAGCCCAAACAGAAAAGAATGTGAGTCCTCAATACAAAAATTCATAAACAGGATTCAGAGCAGGTCTGTGGGTGAAAGAATTGTGCTGGGTAATTGGATTTGCTTTTCTCAAGTTCCAGTGGAACCTCCTACATGGAGATGTTGGAAAGCTTAAAAACTACATTTTGAAAACTCCTTTAGAATGAGGGTTCTCCGATTTTTATATAGTCCTGAGAGATCTGGAAGGTAGAAGGGAGGAAAAGGCTATCTTTCTGGCTCTTCCCACATGTGTTGGTAGCATCTGGCCTCCGTAATCTACTGTGTGTCTAATCAGCAGCTGTATGGATGCAGGTAGCTATGGAGACAGCGAGAGTAAATGTTTCCTGGCCCCTGGATGACAGCTATATGGAGAAAGGGCTGTAACATCCAGGGAAACTGGAAAATACCATTGATCCTGGTCCAGTGATTGCTAAGAGCCTGGTAGTCAAAAGCCATAGGGGCTTCCAAACTAGACAAGGCTTGACTGGGAGGCTTGATTACATCATGTAACAACGAGGTTCAAATGGAGGATGTTGCTGTGGGCTTTCTGAGAATGGGGATCACGCACCTGAAACCCAAGTTTTCAACTCAATCTGCCAATCCAAAGGAGCTATGCAAGTGAATGTGACACCAGGCAGGAGCTGTGGGTAGGAAGATTCTATAGCTGGTCAAGGGTGACTGAGAAGAATCCAGGCTAATATCCAAATTTCGAGCATTGTTTGATGAGTTGCAGCACAATCCAGTTAACTACATTTGACAGCACGGTGTTGATAAGGTGCTAAATGAGACAATATTGCTTTGCTGGTTACATGTATTTTACCAGAGGTCAGAAAGTAGAATGGAATTTCCTTCATTTTCACGATAAAAAAAAAAAGTCCCCAGAGTCCTTCGTGCAAGGGACATCTCTTTCAAGTGTTGGAAATCGAAACCTTGGAAACTAGATTGCATAGTGGTTTGGAGCAAGAACTTTCACAGCAAGAAAACCTGGGCTTGAGATTCAACTCTATCACTTTTTTTCTTTTTTGGTAAAGTTTGGCTTTTAAAAATTATTTATTTATTCATTCATTTTATTTTGAAATAAAAACAGAAAGACAGACAGACAGACAGAGATCGTCCATGTGCTGGTTCATTCTCCCAAATGCCTACAACAGTAAAGGTTGGGCCAGACCAAGATCAGGAGGCTGAACCTCAATATGGATCTCCCACGTGGGTGGCAGGGACCCAACTACTTGAGCTACCACTACTTTCTCCCAATGTATCCTTTAGCAAGAAGCTGGAATCAGGAAATGGAGCCAAGGACTGCACCAAGGCCCTCTGAGATGTGATGTGGCCATCTTCACTGTCATCTTAACCACTAGGCCAAGTGCCCAATCCAAATATTTATTTTAATATTCATTTCTTAAGGACTCACAATGTGTCATATTGTCTCTGAAGCACTTTTCATGCATTAAAGTATTTAATACTCTCAACAATCTTATAAGGTAGATGCTGTTATTACCCTCATCTTCCAGATAAGGAGACTCAGGGCTCAGAAAGACTAAGTAACTTATTCGAGATCACACAGGTGGCATAGTGCTGAGTTCAGGTTTGACCCCAGCTATTTTAGTTAAGCAGCAATTAACCATTCCCATAAAATGTCTCTCATTGGATGAATACTCTTTGAGAGCCATAAGATAAGAACTTATTTGCAAGCAGAAATTGTTGTGTTGTTAGAGAATTTACAAGGAAGGCTAGAAAAAGAAATATATTGCTCATGCAAGTAAATATTTACATACACCAAAATATTTATGTTCATATATGTGAGTACTGCTTTCCACATGGGGAGAGGAAAACATGTAAATATTTACTCACTGGAAATAGCTGACAAGTAGTTCGGAAATAAGAATATTTATAGTGTGCATTGCTTTTGTGCTGTCATATTGTTTCATGCAGAGTCTACACACTAATTCCCAAATTGGACAAGCAACAGAAGAATCCTGAAATTGTATATTTTGGGCTCCTTTTGGAGGTAACTACCTTTTGGAGGTAACCCATTTCCAAACAAAATTAATTCCAAATTTCCTAAGTCATAATTTCTAGAAATACACTGGCTTTTAAGATATCCTCTTACTTTCTAGGAGGAAATATCTTTAGAGTAAAAATCAAAGTCTCTGTCTTTCCGCCCTGAGCCCCATGCTGTGGGTTCTGGCTGAAAGACGCACTCCGGGGACCATTTCTGGGCCAACACTTGGAAGTGATTGGGAAGCAGGTCAAATGCTGAATTGGTTGGACAATGGTCCAGATTGCTGGTGACCCCCAGACAGAGTCCAAGACAGGAAAATTTTCAAATAAAATATTTTTTACATGCATAGTGGAGATTCTGAAAGAAATCATAACAAAGTGGAATTCAAATAAGTGAACACATATATTAGATACCTAGTATATTGGCCTTGAGTTGGCATTTTAAATGTCAGTATATTTAATCCTTCTTGTGGTAGATATTCTTTCCATCAATTGGATTGCCTTTATCTACAAATAACAGAATTTCAGTGCTACGGATTTAAACAACAAGGAACTTATTACCTTGAGTGGCAATAGGTCCAAAGTGGGGGACGTTCTGGAATTGGTTAATTCAGTGCTTCACCTCTGCCTTCTAGGTCTCTTGTTCGTTCTATATTTCCTGGGACTTTCTTAGCGTATTATATTGACCTTGGTAAGTCTGCCTTGTGATTGCAAGATGGCTCCTGCAGTTCTCGAATTCATCTGCAGTTAACAAAAGTTCTAATGAAAGACGTGAGATTTTTCTCTTCCTGCATCTGTCTTTATCATCTGCATCTTTCCAAGGCCCCTCCAAAGACTTCCCCTCTCATAGCATTGCTCTAACTGAATCACGTACCCATGCCTCACCATTTGCTACCAGAGGGAAGGCATAGATAAATCTCAAGTCCTCTGCTTAGGGAGACTGGGACTGGAGCCTGTTACGTTTGGAGCGTGTGGTCTCAATGACTAAGGGGAATGGCTGAATGTCACTGGAGTTCTGTAAGAAAGGACTAGGAGAGTAAATGGCTACCGAGTAGGCAAGCGACCAGCTCCTGTGCACTCCGTTTGAGACAGGGGAGAAAGGAGTCTCTGACAGGCAGTGAGCATGCATCCAGTCAGTGCTACAGCTTCGATTCAAACCCAGACCCTCCTCTGCCCTAGCACGGCAGCTCTAAGTATCTGCTGCTTTCCTGTTACCACGGCAGTTGGGTGTGCAGGTACAATTGATGTTTCCCATTGAATTCCTTTCTCTGTTTCCTCTCTAGAGGATCGTGAAAGGGCTATTTGTGGAAATGTAATTCCTCCGCGGGCATTAGCCACATGCCTCTGGCCGCAGGCCTCCTTCCTTCCTCTCTCTCCAGCAGTCCTGCCAGAGGCCACCCTTGCCTTCGCTTGCAGAGCTGCCCAGAAGAGCAGCTCTGGACCTGGAGCTGGGCAGCAGGAGCGGAGCGCCAAGGGGAAGGCCATGGCTCCTTCGCTGGCACCAAGCAGGCTCTTCAAAAGTTCATGGGAAATAGAAATTATGAAAAAGCTATTTATGGATTTCAAACATTTTTGTACTGAAATAAATTTCTTTCAATTCTGTTTTCCACAGAGTTTTTGGAATGCCCTTGCAGAATTTTGCTGAACATGCCTGGCTGGCACTGTCCCACACTCTGTCTCCCCCATGCTTCGAGTCTGGCTGCCCAGTGCTCAATCTTCCCACTCTCCAACTTGGGTAATAGACTGCCTGTCCTCCTGATAGCCAAAAAAATATCAACTGTTCTCAGCGAGCATTTAGCCTAGCGCTGAAGATGCCCACAACTCACATGGGAGTGCCTGGGTTTGATACTGGCTTCCAGCTCCTGCCGCCAGCCTCTTGCTAGCACACACCTGAGAGCCAGTGGTGATGGCTCAAGCAATTGAGATCCTGCCACCCACGTGCGAGACTCTGATTTCCCAGATTCCAGCTTCAGCCGCGGCCCAGCT
Organism: Oryctolagus cuniculus; assembly: GCF_051225735.1. Lineage (NCBI taxonomy): Eukaryota > Metazoa > Chordata > Mammalia > Lagomorpha > Leporidae > Oryctolagus > Oryctolagus cuniculus. Next base: position 24,946,752 of record NC_142888.1, read on the forward strand.
CCAGTTGTTGCAGGCATTTGGGGACTGAACTAGCAGATGGGAATGATATCTCTCTCTCTCTCTCTCTCTCTCTCTCTCTCTCTCTCTCTCTTCCCCTTCCCTAAAAAAAGACAAATAAAAGTTTAAACAAATTATATCTTGGAGGAAAAAAAGAAGATAAATAATGGAAAGGAGAGAGAGAGAGAAAAGAGAGAAAGGAAGAAGAAAGGAAAGCAAGCAAGAAAGAAAAAAGGCCAGCACGGCGGCTCACTAGGCTAATCCTCTGCCTGCGGCACCAGCACCCCAGGTTCTAGTCCCACTCAGGGTGCCGGATTCTGTCCCGGTTGCTCCTCTTCCAGGCCAGCTCTCTGCTGTGGCCAGGGAGTGCAGTGGAGGATGGCCCAAGTGCTTGGGCTCTGCACCCACATGGGAGACCAGGAGGAAGCACCTGACTCCTGGCTTCAGATCGGCGCAGTATGCCGGCCGTGGTGGCCATTTGGGGGGTGAACCAACAGAAGGAAGACCTTTCTCTCTGTCTCTCTCTCTCTCACTGTCTAACTCTGCCTGTCAATAAATAAATAAATAAAAAGAAAAGAAAAGAAAGAAAGAGGGGCCGGCGATGTGGTGCAGTGGGTTAACACCCTGGCCTGAAGTGCCGGCATCCCATATGGGTGTCGGTCCTAGTCCTGGCTGCTCCACTTCTGATCCAGCTCTCTGCGATGGCCTGCGATAGCAGTAGAAGATGGCCAAGTCACTGACTCACAGAAAGAGGAGAGGCAGAGAGAGAGAGAGAGAGAGAGAGAGGTCTTCCATCCAATGGTTCACTCCCCAATTGGCCGCCACGGTCAGAGCTGCACTGATTCGAAGCCAGGAGCCAGGAGCTTCCTGCAGGTCTCCCACTCGGGTGCAGGGGCCCAAGGACTTGGGCCATCTTCTACTGCTATCCCAGGCCATCGCAGAGAGCTGGATCAGAAGTGGAGCAGCCGGGACTAGAACCGGCACCCATATGGGAAGCCGGCGCTTCAGGCCAGGGTGTTAACCCACTGCGCCATAGCGCTGGCCCCCTGACTTTCAAATAAATAAATAAATCTTTAAAAAGGAAGGAAGGAAGGAAGGAAGGAAGGAAGGGAGGGAGGGAGGGAGGGAGGAAGGAAGGAAGGAAGGAAGGAAGGAAGGAAGGAAGGAAGGAAGAAAGAAAGAAAGAAAGAAAGAAAGAAAGAAAGAAAGAAAGAAAGAAAGAAAGAAAGAAAGAAAGAAAGAAAGAAAGAAAGAGAGAGAAAAGAAAGAAAAGGATCATCTTGCCTCTCGTTATGCTGGTGTCTCCAGGATAACCTTGTATGTAGAAACTTTCCTGACTCCTTGACATAGGCTAGGGTGCACCTCCTTTGACTTCCCTTTGTCTCTAGAACTTTCCTGCCTCCCCACGTAGGGCATTGTCTTATGTCAGCTTGTCTTAGCCCATTTCCTCATTATATTGTGAGTTTCCTGAGGATGGAGTGTGTACGTATCTCTTCAAATTGGCTGCACTGACCCCAGTAAAGAGGAAAATATCTTTTACATAGTAGCAACCATGTTCCTTGCAAGATCTATAGGTGTGCGTTTTTATGTGTTTTTTTTTTTTTTTGCATGAGATTGTTTATAAACTTTTGTTTACTGACTAATAAGAGAGGAATGGGATTTATTCATGTTTGATTTGCTTATCTGGTTGGTTTACTTGCTTGTCTGTTTTTAATGCTGAAGCACTCAGAGAGAAGAGGAGAGAGACAAGGAAATGAAAAGTCCCATGGCAGGGGCTACTGGTGGCCTACCTGCAAACCCTAAATACTCTCCCCTTCCTTCGAATGACAGAAGCTTCGTTTTATTTGGGGTGGTAATGTGCCCAGCTGGAAGTCTACCTTGCGGCTAAAGACAGCTCATGGCAGTTGTGAGCATCGCGATGGAAGTAGGAGTTAGCGTGTGGGGCTTCTAGGAACCTTTCTGTGATAACAACCACTTGGCTCTCCCTTCAGGAACAAAGAGCTCACCACCGCAGCTGTTGGGAACACTGCTGGCTGACGTCCCTCTACTGTTAGAACTTACACGGGATGCCTCCACTAAAGAAATCAGCTTCCCAGGAGGCTGGCCTCCAATAACTTATCCACATGAGGACAAATATCTGGCTCCTTCTTTCCAATCTGAGTCCACGCCTAAGGAGCTTCCAAATTCCAGCGCTCCTAACAGGATTGGTTGGGACCTTCACTGGACCTGTATCATAGCCCAACTTCTGCCTGCTCGGGTTCCTTCTGCTCATTCCACAGGTGTGGATCCGAAAAGCATCCTCTAACACACCTCCTACATGCTGATCACTTCTAAGAGCCTGAATCCTGGGCAACCCAGCCTGTGACGACTCCTTAACGATGAGACACATTCTACTTGCACCTTTCAACCTCTGACCTCCCCCCTTTACCTACCTGGCACACAGATATTATGTATATGGCAGAGCAGTCATCTTGTGTCCATGAAACATGAAGTGTAAGGACGAATGCCAGGGCCTGTGCTGTGGCACAGCAGGGAAAGCCGTCACTTGCAGCACTGGCATCCACTATAGATGCAGGTTCAAGTCCCGGCTGCTCCACTTCCGATTCCGCTCCCTGCTAATTGGCCTAGGAAGGCAGTAGAAGATGGCCTAAGTCCTCGGGCCCCTGCACCCACGTGGGAGACCTGGAAGAAACTCCTGGCTCCTGGCTCCTGATCAGCTCAGCTCTGGCCGTTGTGGTCATTTGGGGAGTGAACCAGCGGATGGAAGACCTCTCTCTCTCTCTCCCCCTCCCCCATCTCTCTTGCTCTCGCTCTCAGTCTGTCACGGCCCCTTCTCTCTGTAACTCCACCTTTCAAATAAACAAATAAATCTTAAAAAAAAAAAAAAGAAAAAAACCAGTAAGAATGCCACACATTTAGGACGCCAACAGAAAGCACAAAGGAGCCCCGGATCCTGGTGCTACCATGAAACCACGGAGCAGACCTGGACTGCTTTTCTGCCTCTGAATCTCTTGGTCAATGAAAAATAAAAAACCAAATTTAGCTAAGCCACTGTTTTGTGCAGCAAAACCTGTTTCTACCTAAAACAGCCACCACCAGCACCCGAGGGATAGTTTTGAGGCCTTGTGAAATAGATTCACTTACTCAATAGTCAACGTGTGCTTATTGCTTTCAGATCTTTGTCAGACTTGCTTACTTGGTGACTGGACGCAGGGAATGGGGGAGAATATCGAGGATGGGTTCCAGGGTTTTGGCGATAGCATCTTGGAGGACAGTGAGGTCATTTACCAAGATAACAAAGCTTAAAGGGAACATACCTGTGGGGACAAGAATCAGGAGTTCCATTTTGTTTTTCTATTCTAAATTTGAGATATCTACTAGAAATTCAAGAGATGTTAACTAATATTGGGGACATTAAAATGCACTACTTAAATCTCTTGCTGCAGGGAGCAAAATTAATTGATGGCCCCAGCTTCTACACTTCACAGTGAGGCCAAATTTCCCACAGGCTGCCCCTAGGCGATGGCTGAGTACAATGGGGATACTAAGGCAGGCCCACTCCTGCAAGACGTGGGGCCTTTTAACAAGCAACTTTGGCCTGACTGAACATTTTCTGGAATAGGGCTTCCATCCAAGACTCTTGACCCCCAAGTCTTCCATCTCTCTGTCCTTCCACGAATGTCAGCCTTGCCCTCCTGGCTGGAGGCTCTTCCCGTCTACTCTAGCTGCCTCCTACCTGTCTCAATTCACAGGCGTCTCCCCTAGTAAATCTCCTATACATCTAACCCAGTCTGCTTCTTGGAGGACCCAAATAAACACAACCAGGCAGGCAGACATAGGAACCGGAAGCTTGGGGAGAGGTATGGGCTGCAAATACATATGTGGAATATAGATGGCTCAATATTTAAAGTTGTAAGACAGGATGACGTCACCTGAGGAGTGTGGTGTAGATAAAGAAGAGAAGACCAGATAGGAGAGCTTGGCGTTCTTACCATAGGAATTGAGTAGAGGGCAAACAGCACCAGTTTTGCCATGGGAGCTGAGAGACGCACATTTTTTAAAGGCTGGCAGGTGCTGTCCATGTCAGACACTTCTGAGAGGCAAAGGGAGTGTCCATCATTTTGGATAACTTGGTAACATGGGAATCAGGGGAGGCACATTGGAAAATATGGAGAGCCTACTTCTGTAAGATCACTTTCTCAATGAAGAATGTGATGAAGGCACGAGCTCATAAGGAGTGGAGGAAAGGCAGGTTTGAAGAAATCCTGAAATAGTTTTACCAGAGGGCAAATGACATGTTTCCGAGGGAGGCTTGTCATGTGGTGGAGTGCTTTTTTGAGGTTTGCAGTCATACATTTTAAGTGAAACCAGTCCATGCCTTTACATAAAGGTCAACAGGAAGAAAAATGATTTAATAATAAGAATATGTGAAACAGGGACAAGTAGAGGATCCAAGGGATAAAAGGCCACCCTGGTTTGGCCGGGAGGCCATTCTTCCTCCATCTCTATTCACTCCCAACCTCAACACAACCTTGACACCCTGGGAAATCAGAACTGCTGTGTGGTGGGACTGTGGGTGTGGCCATGGCCCCCAGGGGAATCATGTCTCCTGAGATGCCCTGGAACAGGATCCATGAGAAGGGACCTCCCCCTAGTAGCTGGCTGATGGTGACCCTCCACCAAGATGCCAAAGTCACAAAACCTGAGTTTTGACACAATCAAGACTTCCTCTGGGTGTTCCCAGAAACACCTGGAGGAAACTTGGTGATCCAGAGCCTTATTGGTAGACTGTTCTTGTATACACTGTTGCTACTTAGATATTGTGTTGATAAATTGTAGATGTCAACTTGACTCAGCTATGGTGCCCAGATATTTGATCAAACATTATTCTGGGTATTTCTGTAGGCGTATTTTGGGATGAGGTTAAGATTTGAATAGGTACACATTGAGTAGATGTCCCTCTCTGATGTGAGTAGACCTCATCCAATCAGGTGAAGGCTAGACTAGAACAAAAAATGAACCTCCCTTGATCAAGAGGAAATTCACCCAGAACACTGGCTCTTCCATGGGTGTCCAGCCTGCTGCCAACCTGCCCTGCACAGGTTAGACTTGGCAGCCTTCACAGTTGGATAAACCAATTCTTTCAAACAAATCTCTCTCTCTTTCATACACACACACACACACACACACACTAACTGTTTTGGTTCTCTGGAGAACCCCTGCTGGTACAGATGTAAATTCTAGTGTGGCCCCATTTGCCCCTCAAGCCTGGGGTAGCCCATACTAAGGTTACATTTTTTTTTCATCTCTAGAATCCTAAACATTGTCTGTCACATACAAGGAGTCCAATGAGTTTTGTTGTGTAGATGGACAGATAGTTCATATAGTTACTCATCTATGGATGAACAAACACCACAGAAGAAAGAGAGGGAGGGAGAAAAGGAGGAGGGACAAATTAATGAACAGCTGGATAGAGCACTGTGCTTAGGGTCAGATATCTTGTGTTCCCTTCCCATTTCTGCCACTTGTGATCTTGAGTATTTCTTCGGCGCACCACGCTGATCCAATGGCAGGAGCCAGGTACTTCTCCTGGTCTCCCATGGGGTGCAGGACCCAAGGACTTGGGCCATCCTCCACTGCACTCCCTGGCCACAGCAGAGAGCTAGCCTTGAAGAGGGGCAACCGGGACAGAATCTGGTGCCCCGACCAGGACTAGAACCCGGTGTGCCGGCGCCGCTAGGCGGAGGATTAGCCTATTGAGCCGCGGCGCCGGCAAGTATTTCTTTATAACTGAAATGAGAATAATAAGAAATAACAATGCTTGACCTACAAACCCTATAGGAATCTCATGGCACAAAGTGCTTTGGAATGAGATGCCCCAAAAAAGCTAATGCTGGCCTAGATTGCATTCATACTCACACAACACTTGGATGGAAGATCTAACAGGACCACAGTGCTCAGCAGTGTGGAGATCACATTCAGAGTGCATATTGTGTGCACTCAGAGTTGATGGGGTTTTAGAAACTATGAAGCACCTTATTCCTCCAAAATACTTTTACCATCATTATTTTTTCTCGGTCTCTAAGTCCAATTTTTTTGGTCCTTGACCTTCCTGAAAATTCTGGGACTTTCTTTGCTGCCTGTCTTCCTGGCAAAAACAAAAAAGCTTGCATGGTCTACTCAGCTTTTTATTATTTTCTGAAATGCAAAGGAGACTCTACGGGTTAACAGACCTCAGAAACATAGGGCTTTGCCTGTACCTAGAAGTTCAACTTCAGAATCTGGCTCCTTGTCTCCATCTTATCTTGCTTTTCTTGGCACTAGCTTCATTGTCGCTCAGTCTTTTCCTCCATAGAAAGATGGTGTGTGTTGGCCTTCTATTACCTGCATCGTTCCATTAGTCTAGCTCCATTCCTGGTCCTGCTCCCTTTTCTTTTGAAGATACTTTCTCATCCCAAAACAGGTACGATTGTGTATATTCAGCCAGCCTTACCTTCTTGCTTCCTCTTCTGGTGGAGAGTCAGACCAGCGCACAGGAGAACCGACGGAACATCTCCTAGCGAGATGCACTGGCATCGGGAATGCAGTTAACTCACCAGGGTGCCACATGGTTTGGCTGCAGGAGGCTCTGCGATGAAAAACCATGATGTGTTGACTACTTGACTTGTGGGGGAAAAAAAGATACTCCCAGACTGTCATGGGAATGCACTGGGGACAGTGAGTTCCATTTTAAAAGTTTTTCCTTTTATTTACTTGAAAGAAAGAGTGGCAGAGAGAGAGAGACAGATCTCCCTCCTCAAATGCTTACAACAGCTGCAGTTGAGCCAGGCAAAGACGAGGAGCCCAGAGCTCCATCTGACTCTTCCACTTGGGTGGCAGAGACCCAAGTACGTAAGTCACCATCTGTCGCCTCCCAGGGTGCACATTAGCAGGAAGCTGAATCTGCAGTGCTGGCAGGACTTGATCGCTGGACACCTAGATACGGGATGCAGGCGTTCCATTCCTGGGGCCGAGTGCACGACACTTCATCTGCTGGGCTTCGATGCCCACCGCAAGGGGTTCCAGCTTTTAAACTCAGCTATGGTTTTGCATCAAGATAATTCAGTCCAAGAGGCTGTCTGAGGTCGCTCTGAGAAGGAGAAGTCTCAGCAGTCATTGATATGGACTGATCATGTCTGGTTTAATCAAATCAGGGAGCAGTCTCACTCCAGAGCAAAATAATTATGTCTACTTACGTAACTGTCAGCTCCTTCCTTCTGATCCAGAAAAACAAGATGGGGCTTCTTGTATTTGCCAACTTCTCTACACTATAAGATATCCACATGTTCTAGAACAAAAAGGATCATGTCTTCACTTAGTTCCACAGAACGTGTAGCAGAACTCAATGAAAAGTCCTCCATCACTGAACAGTCTGACCGGCAGCCATTGATCTTGTACCATTAATCTGAGAATTAGAAGGGCATCAGAAATGGCTCTCCACAGGCCAGGATCTCACACACTTCCTTAATGGGAGCTTTCTGCTTTACTTCCGCAGAACACTGTGTTAAGATGCTCGTTCAGGGTCATGAGTGAAGCAGGGCATTGGCAAACAGCTCCCTGACCCAGAAAGTCAGTGTGAGCTTGAACACCAAGCAGGAAGGCGGGATGCCATCCCAGTTCTTGTTCTCGGGACTTCTCTCCTGGCCCCCGAGACTAGAACAGTGTCCGTTGAGGCCGCCATGTTGGCTATCTTTGTTGGGGAAAAAAAAAAAAACAACATATTTTTTTCTACTTAGAATCAGATTGTTAGTCCTGGGAGGAGTCTTAAAGAGCCATCTAGTTCAGTATTTCCCAACACGAATTCCTCCGGAAAACTAAGCTCTCTAAATTCCCCATCCTGGATCAATGAAAATTATTATCAATGTAATATATTTATTAAAATTCTTCCATACACATGTTTTATCACAAAAATAAAACATAAGTTCACACTGAGGACATTTTATTTAAAGGCAAATTTTATATGTTTTAAAAAGTAAAGACTTTCAGTGGGAGAGAGAGAGAAAGAGAGTTAAAAAAAATGGCATCTGGAAAATTTGTCCTGGATCAAGGCCCAGTTAAATGTCAGGAGACCCTGATTCCATTTCAGTCTGTTTTGTTTCCTCTGTGAAAAGAGGGAATTGAGGCCCGAGAACACGGGGCTGAGACCAAAGAGTGGCTCTCTGGATACCAGTCCAGTGACCTTCCTGCGGAGCTGGGCTGGCACACAATGAAAACCAGCGGATAATCAAACCAATCTGCAAATAATGTTGATCTTGGTAAGGTTCAGTATCCCAGCTAAGCCAAGAACAATTTGTATTTCCCACCTGACACGATCCATAGTACATGTTTTCAGTTTATTGACTGCTCTAGTATCCAATTTCCATAATTATTATGAAGTAGCAGTTAGGAAATATCTCAAAACAACGGAAACATCTACCTAACACTGGCTCGTGCCATGAATATGCCTGTTGCTTACTTAGCAAGTGATCTGGGGGCAGGCAGCTGTTAAGACTGGTTCAGCAGCTTAGCTGGGCCAACAGAGACCCTCCGATTTCAGAATCTTCAGCCCCATACCTCAGATGTATTGCCTCATCATCTCAACAAGGCTGCTGCAGTCCCAAAGCCTCATCCTGAAATATTAACATTCAAAGCAGGAGGCAGGGGAAGAAGAAATGGGCCTTGTTCCCCTGTGGCTCTCTTATTTGTTCCAGGTGCTGCTATTTCCCAATGTCCCTCCATTACTGAGCTTATTACATCTCATTGCCCAGAACTGGGTCACAAGGTACCAGTCAATTGCGAAAGAAAACAGAGATGTTCCAGTTGCCTTGATCTGATCATGATTTATCCCTTGAGCCGGGGCACAGTGCCACTGAGCACACCAAGGATTCATTAGGTAGGAGAAAGGGGGAACCGCCTTTGTCTAAACGGTTGTCGCTGTCTGCCACTCGTCCCCATCCACACACTGACACATGTGTGAAAGGGGCTCCCAGTGGCAGAAATGACCATGAGTGGACGCCCTGCTTCCTTTCAACCTTGTGAAGCCATCAACAGTTTGTGTTGGAAAATACAGAGAGGCCCGTCACACAGCACATGCTAAGTCCATGTGCATCTGCAAGGCCCTCTTAAAGACAAATAAACCCAGAGGTGGTACTGCTCAAGGTCATGGGCAGTCCTCTCTCTCTCCACTTCTAGAATCTGGAATCAGCCCCAGCCTCCAGCCATCTGCCAGGCAGTGCCAGCCAGCCCGGAAGCCGTTACGTCCAACAGCTTGCTGCAGACAAGTGGGCAGCTCTGCCGATGTAGAACAGTCTCAACTCGTGGCCTTGAACGAGCTCCTCCCGTCTGCAGGCCTCCGGGAAAGCAGCTCATCTTGGGAGCGTTGTCACTAAGTTCCCTGCTGTTTGGAGTCGATGTCCCTGAGGTTGTACAACCTGCAAGCATGTCAGTGTCACTCTGGGACTCTCTGCTCTGGAGCTGGGCTCCCTCAAGCTCTTTTCTGCATTCTCCCCTCCAGACCAGAACCTCCTGGAACCCAGGGCTGACAGCACGCAGGGGCACTTCACAAATTTCACACAAAACGGAAATAAAGGAGAAGCTGATTTGGCTGCAAAACAGTTTTTGAAAGCCATGCGTGGATCTTCATGCAGATGCATTTTCTATGACTTTTTTGAAGACCTATTATACGCATGGATTTCCAAGGCTTTTGCGCCCAAACCAACTTCTCCTGTAACTCCATGTTCCATGAACTTGTGGAAGTGTCCTTGTATTTATCTGCACATCTTTGTGCCTGGCCCAGTGCCTGCCTTTCTGAGGCCGCTCGGTAATGATTGCATCAGCGACAGACGAACACACAGCCCAAGAAGCAGGAGAAAGCTCTCTGCAGGTCTAAAGACAGTGTTGAAAGAGAGAGAGAGGGAGACAATTACAGCCGCTGCTCTCTGCCGGGAGACCCATAGCGATGTCCTCACACACTCCAAGTCCCACGGCTGTCTTCGGATTGACGCCCTCTGTGCGGCCAGGGCCCTTTGCTGTGTTCAGTTTAGGTCTAGCAATAGAACACACTCGGAGAGTTTCCCTTTGTGCTACCTTCTTCCTTTGCACCGGCCACGTGGACGTCCTTATTGTAGCCACACACGCGGGCCTCTGTGGCTCACTCTCTCTGTCAGATTCACTCGGCGCGATGGGGACCCACTATGACACAGGGTCTTTGCCGGAAAGCGGAGACCCTAATTGTCTCCTCTCTCTGCCAACCTGGCTTTGGATCAGGGGGGTTTGATCTCTTTTGGTCTATGTACTTCGGTGTTTTTCCTCCTTATTCTGCTGTTGAACACTCTGTGTGTGTGTGTGTGTGTGTGTGTGTACTGTCAGATTGAAACCTCTTCCTTATCCCTTAGGACGAGTCTTAAGAAACAAGCAATCAAGGCCAGGGAAACGCTCCCTAGAGGAAGCGGGCTGCGCTGCTGGGTGTCAGCCAGCTCTCTAGATGTCGTGGGCAGCAGAGATGGGCACCCGTGCTTGTCTGCGTGTTGGCAGAGACACCATCTGTGTGCAAGGAAGACAGCATGAACCAGGGCTGTCGCCCAGTTCAATGCAGAAAGGGGAGAGGGTGGAGTGGGCCCTACTGACCCCATAGCTCCTGCTTCTAGGCTGCCTGATGGGTGCGGAGCTCCCAGGTGGGCGGCTGCTTGGCTGGCTGTGGGCACTCGTGCTCAGACATTGGCTTTTTCTCCTTCCATGCCTGGCAACTTGTAACCACTGCGATGCCGAGAACAGGCACACGCGCACACACACACACACACACACACACGGGTGTTTCCAGCTGTGCCAGAGCCTGGAGCGTGAAGGATACCCAGAAGCCAGCCTGGGCTGGCTCAGAGCAGGGAGAGAGTGAGAACTCTGAAGCAGCTAAGCCTAGAGCCACCAGATCAATGTGTACAAGCGTCCCTGTGCCTCGGTTTCCCCAGCTCTCAAAAAAGCAGCACGCTCTACTCACCTTACGTGTCCATGTGTATTTTCTAAGGATACCAGAGACTGGGGCTCATTGAGTGCTTGCCACTGTTACAAATGTTTACTTCTGTTACCATATGTGGTCATCATAGCCACCCCACAAGATAAGCACCATTGCTCTTCCCACATTCTGCATAAGAAATGGAGGCACAGAGGCGTTGAATGACTTGTCCAAGGATATATATATATGGTAAGAAGCAGAGGTGCGATTCGAGCCCACGCAGTCGGACTACTTGAGGGTCACTGCTCATAGCAATCGTACTATGCTGTTTCCGTAGGTGGAAATACAAGGGCTTGAAATAGGCAGAAATTCCATAGAGATGCACTCTTACAAATTCAGTAGGGTGCGGCCCAGACTCTTTAGGAAAAGCTGATTGTAAAGGAGGCCAACCTTCAGTGATGTCAGACAGGAAGGTGATATATGCTATGATTCGAATGTGGCTCGTCCCCACCAAAACTCAGATTGAGGTTTGGTCATTGAGTCAGTGGCATTGGGAGGTGAGGTCTTTAAGAAAGAGTGCCGTCTTTGTCGTGAGACCGGGTGAGTTCTCAGGAGAGTAGATTAGTTCTCCCGAAAGAGAGAGATCAAATACATTATTCCAATAGATCAGCTCCTCTGCCCCTGCCCTGTCTCACACAGGTGCTCCTTCTTCACGTATCCGCCTCTCTGGGTGGCTTCTCTATCATCGTGTGAAGCAGCGAAGATGCTGGCACTATGCTCTGGGACTTCCCCAAGAGCCGAAACAAACCCCTTCCCTTTATAAATCCCCCAGCCTCAGGTACTTTGTGATAGCAACAGAGAAAGTACTAAGATGGTGCAAAAATAGTCCAACTTGCTTACTCCTTGAGTGGGCAACCCTGACGTGTGCTCTACAGCGCCTCCCAGAGGATGCAGTGGGATTGAGCCCCAGCTTCCCTCAGCAGTAACCTGCTCTGGAACACAGCCTTTCTTCACGGCCATCTCTGTCTTAATACCCACCCTCCTGCAGCGCTGCCTCGGTCACCTTCCGTATGAGCAACCCCAGTTCAATGTTGTTCTCAAGAGTCTGCCTCTTGGAGAACCAGCCTTAAGACAACTTATACCTTCTAAGGCACTTCCACACATTGCTTCATCTTCATAACAACCTTGTGCAGTCGATAGCACGAGCAGATGAGAAAATGGAGCCCCCAAAGCATTCGGAGATAGACTCCCGATCATGCCGATTAGAATCTGGTTCTCTCAAATTGCAGAGTCAAAGGGGCTAGGTCACACAGCTTTTAATTTAATTTACTTGAGAGAGATATAGAGATAGAGATAGAGATAGAGATAGAGATAGAGATAGAGATAGAGAGAGAGGTAGAGGTAGAGAGAGAGTGCTTGAAATCGCCTATCTGTTGGTTCACTCCCCAAACGCCTTGCAACAGCTGGGGCTGGTCTGGGATCACTGGGAATGTGGTCCAGGTTTCCCGCACGGGTGGCTAGAGTTCCGTTCTTTAGGCCATCACCACTCCCTCCCAGGGTCTGCTCTGGCAGGCAGCTGTAATTGGAAGCCAGAGCCAGGAGTTGAACCGAGGCACTTTGATGTGGTCTGCAGCAGCATCTTAACCACTAGGCCAAACACCTGCCCTGCTCACGTAGCTCTGAGGTTTCTCCAGACACTGATGTGCCGCCGAACACAAGGTGACATGCCTAAGCATTTCCCACTGTCAACAGAAAACTGATGATGATTCCTGGGAGAGGCAGTCAGTGAGTCCTGAGAAACAACAGCTTATGCTACCTACAGTGCTGGGACGGGATGGGGTTGTTAGCAAACTGTGTTCATTACAAACACCATCAGGAAAAGATGTTGCCCCTCCCCCACTCAATGCACACACGCTTATAAATCATACACACGATACACTTATAAATTTTTTAAAGATTTATTTATTTATTTGAAAGAGTTACAGAGAGGCAGAGGCAGAGAGAGAGAGAGGGAGGGAGAGAGAGAGAGGTCTTTCATCCCCTGGTTCACTCCCCAGTTGGCCACAACAGCTGGAACTGTGCCAATCCAAAGCCAGGAGCCAGGAGCTTCTGCCAGGTCTCCCATGTGGGTGCAGGGGCCCAAGCACTTGGGCCATCTTCCACTGCCTTCCTAGGCCACAGCAGAAAGCCAGATCAGAAGAGAAGCAGCGGGGACTTGAACCAGTGCCCATATGGGATGCTGGCACTGCAGGCAGCAGCTTTACCTGCTACGCTACAGCACCAGCCCCAATACACTTATAAGTTACATATGTCCATGCCACTCTCCTGATATAAAAAATGAGGGGGCTTCAAAGACTTAGTGGCAAATATGTGTATACATATTATGAAAAACTATGCATGAGTTTCAAAGTCTTTTGCACCAAAATTAATTTTAATTCCATCTTTCTGAAGTCTTCCTATACAAAACATAAGTTGAATTATTGGTGCCAGTTCTTCACTCTTGTACATTCACATCCTTGCCATGGCGTCATGGTGGCTAAAAGGTATTTCCTCACCCATTGACTTTGGACTTGGACCTGTGACTTGCTTTGATGTTGGTAGATGTGATATAATCAGTGGCTGGAAATGTGCTTGCAGGTTTGTGCTACGCCACTAACAGACTTGACATTTCCATGTGAAGAACACGCCCCCGTTAGCTAGCAGGGTCAAGAGAATGAGAAACACGTGAAGCAGATCAACACTCAACCTGCAGCTTGACACCAAGCACAGCCAAGCCCACTCTAAATCAGCCAACCCACGGCATGAGAATGAAAATTGATGCTGGTTGTTTTCAGTCACAAAGTTGGAGGGTGATATGCTACTTGGCATCATTGCGACAAAAGCCAGCTGACCCAAGAGTAAAGTATGCAAAACATAGAAACTTAGTAGAAATTATTTCTCTGTGTGTATATTTTTTGTAATATTTCTAGCACTCAATGGCTCACCTTAGGCACTTCTTGTGATCTGTGCACCTTGCTTAGGAGACCAGTTCACTAACTTTGCTGGATTCATGTGTGTGTGTTGGTTAGGCATTGAAAGACTATGAATTGAGCATGTTCTATGGGCTTGGGGTGACAAAACATCTCGGCTATTCCGGGACAGTGTTGGCTGTTTTGATGTAATTATTAAGAACCTCCTGGGCCGGCGCCATGGCTCACTAGGCTAATCCTCCGCCTTGCAGCGCCGGCACACCGGGTTCTAGTCCCGGTCGGGGCGCCAGATTCTGTCCCAGTTGCCCCTCTTCCAGGCCAGCTCTCTGCTGTGGCCAGGGAGTGCAGTGGAGGATGGCCCAAGTGCTTGGGCCCTGCACCCCATGGGAGACCAGGAGAAGCACCTGGCTCCTGCCATCGGATCAGCGGGGTGCGCCAGCCGCGGCAGCCATTGGAGGGTGAACCAATGGCAAAAGGAAGACCTTTCTCCCTGTGTCTCTCTCTCTCTCACTGTCCACTCTGCCTGAAAAAAAAAAAAAAAAAAAAAACCTCCTATTTCACTCTCAGAAGTGCTCCAGTTTGGACCACAAATTCTTTGGCCACCCACACCATGCGCCAAATGCTATGCTGAGCACTGTGAATTCAAGATCTTTGAGAGCAATTAAGAAAGGCGCACCCTCTGAGGGCAGGCACGGTGGGGAAGGAACAATAATGCTTCCTGTGCGGACAGTATCTGGACTGAACCATACATGACTGAGCAACGTGAAGAAGCAGAGGGTATCCAGGCACAAGACTCATAGACACCAAGGCAGGAGTGTGGCAGATTGCACATGGAAACGAAACCGTGGATTTAGGAGATGTGAAAGGTGGTGTCGCATCCACAAGTGGTAGCCTCATTTGCCACATTGAAGATTCTGGTCTTTTCCCTGAAATCAATAGAAAGTCCTGAGGGATTTCAGCAAGGCGGGGCATAGTCAGATTTCTGTTTTTGTAACGTGACCCAAGCAATGACAAGGATTGGAAAAGGGTGAGAGAACGGAGGCTGGGAGGCCAGTCCTGGTGAGAGATGATGAGGACTTGAATGAAGAAGAAGGCACAGAAGTGCTATTAAGGAGGTGAAAACTGTGTGACATGCTAACAGGATGAAGAGAGGTGGCAGGTGACACTGTCTTGATTGTTAACCTTAAAAACCCCTCCTTGGGTGGAGGAAAAGAGTAGCTCTGACGGCTTCCTGAGTTTGACCCCACGATCTGAACTTGTCCACCTGGGTGGACATGCTTTTGAGTAAACAAGAAACAGAGAAACTTAATGGGTGGAATAAGCAACGTGAATGGCCTGTCCATTTCCCGTCTGCTCCAGCAGAGGGTCCTTGCTGCAAGTTCCAGTGTGTGCCCGTGACCTACTATGGCTCTCAGGTTGAGGCTGTCCTCTGGCCATTGGACCATGCTTGGCACGAGAAGACACTGACCACAGTGGCCAGAGAATGAACACATCAAGAACAAGCCTCAAGACTGGGTTGAACTCCGCCTCGTAGAGCACCCGCAGCAGTAACCCTCTTACGAGTACATTGTAATCAACTTTCTTCCTCTTCCCTTTTCTGCCTCATTTCTCTGTGTGCTTCCTGGAATCATCTCCCAGCTCAACTGCTTGAACCTGAATCCTTGTCTCAAGATCTGCTTTCGGAGAAAGCCAACATAAGACAGTGGTTAAGGATGTGGACCCTGGAGGCAGACTTCCAAAATTCAAATACCAGTTTTGCTCTTATTAGTCACATGTCTTTAGGCAACTTCACTTAACCACTCTGTGTCCTGTGCCTTACTTTTCTCATTGGTAAAATGCAAATAATAGTACCTGTTATGAGAATGAAATGAGTTAACATATGTGTGGTGCTTAGAACACCCTCTAGCCCATGACAGTAGGAGCTAGCTATTGCCTTTGAGGCAAAGAGAACACAGAAGATGCTTACGGACCTCCACGAGTGAGGAGGGACCATGGAGGAGTGGGAATAGCTACTCCCATAAATCCCCATAGTAGAAAGAAACAAAAGGAGGGAGAGAAAAAGTGACACAATGCTGCCCTCCACTTCCAGCCTTCTGATGGCCTGCCTACTATCAGCAGAGTATAGTAAGAGCCAACTTGCAAAAGACCCTGGGAAACAAACCTGACAGATCTCACCCTTAGCATCATATGGCAGAATAAAGAAGGGTGGGCTCAGGACTGATGCAACCAGAAAACACCCAGCTTACTTCATTTCCTTTCTCATGGACGGATTCCTCTCACCTGCGCATACGTTGTTATCTGTTTCTCTGGATGGTCTAAGGAGTCTTCTGGGCTATTGTCTTTCTTCTCTGCAGAAGAAAGTCTTTCTTCTCAACCGCATATCCTTCAGCTGTCATGTGCAGAGTCCGCCTTTCCCATGAGCCTGTTGTTCTGCTGAAAGTGTAAATGTAGTTTGGGCCCAATGCTTCGATACTGTGGTGCTAAGATGGCCGCTGCCTGTGACATAAAGCCATCCTGCATTGTGTCTCTGTATTCTGTGATCTTAAAAGAAAGTGAACTTTCTGGCATCTATAACTGGGTCACTGAAGAACTATGTGGTCCTATGCTCTATGGCATTCAAGGTTAATTTCCTTACTTTCAAGATCAGGACAGAAGAGGTACCACCTGCTTGTCAAAATCCCAACCATCATCAAGTATTAACAGAAAAGACACCAGATATTTGTCTTGACTATCAGGCTCACTTCAGGCCTAGACAAGTGTTTAGTGCCAACTACACACACAAGATGTTCTAAATACTACAGAGAAGGAAACCCCAGCCCTACAGAAATGCTTGGTCAAATTACACACCAACTACTGACTAATCATAATAGCGATAACTTAAACTAAATGTGGTACAATACCTTGAAGTTCCTCATATGCAATATTCGAATCCCTTTTTCTCACAATCGCCCTATAAAGCATAACCACTTTCCAAAGAGGATGCTCAAGTTCAGAGAGATTTGGTGACTTGATTGAAGTCACACAGCAAATACATCCTAGAGTCTAGATTGAAATGTAGCTCTGAGTCCAAAGATGAGCTCTTTGTCATCTTCTCCATGAGTAGACATCTAAATGAAGGTGGAGCGAGTCAGGGCCACAGGTAGCCGTAACTGGGGAGATCAGCTCAGGCTCAAGTCAGCGGATAGGCCTGCAGGTTTATAATACTTGGGCTGCACTCTGAGGGAGGGATGGGATTTCAGAAGCCAGAAAGTAGAGAGCAGGCATTAATAATACGAGATCTGCACACGATGGCAAGAAGGGACCTTTATGACCAAGTAGAAATGCACTGCATTTGTGAAATTTGTGTGAGCCCTTCCAGTTGGTTAAGGCAGAATATGGGTAACATCTCAGGGTTCCTGACTCCAGACCCTTTTTCACTTGCCCTTGGCTCTTGAGTAGTACATAGACTTGAACCAAGTTCCCAAGAAAGTATCAAAGTCATCATCCCTTCCCTAGGCTGTGTGTTAGTCACCTCTGGGGACTGACCCCTGCCATCCTATGATGCCCATCACGACATCCGGGAGATTCTTCTCCCCTTGGGCAGCACTTGTATGGGCCTTGGACACAACAAGAGGCAGGTTTGGGTCTTGCACCAGCAGTCATTTGTTGTGTGACCTTGAATGAATTCTCAGATTCTCGCACAAGATGGAGACCAGGCTGCGGGGCCTGTGGGCACCAGAAACATAGGCGCGATGAGTTGCCCTTGGGAAAGGCTTCGGTACATTACAAAGGAGAGATTCAAGGGACAAGGTCAGCTTTAAACACCAGGGAGAGACAAAATGAGGTAGTCAGAGTATGTGCATGGAGAGAGAGAGAGAGGAAGACAATCTAAATATGTGTGTCGCCAGCTGGGTTTCCCAGGAAGGAAACTTGGAGGCTGACTTTTTTTTGTGCAGGATGTTGATCAAAGAGAGACCTTGGGATCAACGTCAGGAGCAGGGAGGAAAGGAAACAGGAGTGGACAGAGGGAGCTGACCAGCTGCTGGGAAGCAGGCTCAAAGGCCTTGGCCAACCCCATGGGGAGCTGCAGAGCTAGAATGGTCTTTCAGAGATGGGTTGAGACAGCCAAGCCTTTATAATCCTGTATAAGTCACTCCCTCGCTATGTGCTGCCCCAGAAAGGGGAGAGATGCTCTCTGCCAAGGCCAGCTGGGAAAGGGCTGACAGCTGGCAGGTGTCCACGGCGGTACTTCCAGCAGCTGGGCAAGTTCTTCCTGGATGGCAGATCTTAGTGGTTTGTCAGCATGTCTACAGAATGCGCATGCGTGAACGTGTTTGCCTCTGAGTAGGAGCATGTGATGTGCTGTGTGTGATCCCTGCCCTCCCAGTTGGCAATGGACTTGTGTACTGAATTCCCACATGAGCCATCGGCCCCTCCAGCTTCACTGCCTTTGCCAGTGTGGGAAAGAACTGGACCACAGAGCAGCTGTGAGCACCAAGTCTTCCCACAGAGGAGTCACCAGACGGAGGCCCAGAGCCACCCACTGGCAGCTGGCGGGGCGGGGACTCTGAGTTGAGATCTGAGAGGCCAAATTGTACAGAGAGGCCAAATGTGGATGTAGGGACATAAAAAAAGGCACCCTTCCAGAGAGAAGCTCAGGGACTGGGAAACTCTGAGAGGACAGAAAGAAGAGAGCAAGACACAGGAAGGAAGGAAGGAAGGAAGGAAGGAAGGAAGGAAGGAAGGAAGGAAGGAAGGAAGGAAGGAAGGAAGGAAGGAAGGTGGAGCAAACATGAGTCAGACAGGATCAAAGAGAGAGAGAAGGACAGACCTTAGACACACAGAGAACAAATCCTGACACAGACAGAGACAGAGGAAGACAGAGACAGAGGATGCAGAGAAAGACAAAAATCAGGGGGAGAGAGAGAGAGAGAGAGAGAGAGAGAGAGAGAACAGAGACAGGCAGATAGAATGAGACACATGAAGAAGAAATTGAGAAACATGGAGAGAGCAGACAGAGAACAAAGAGACCGTGAGACAAGAGGCAGAGAGGGAGACAGAGAGAGAGCTAGAAAGAGACAAATAGAAAGGGAGGTTGAGAGACAGAGGTCACACTGGGGAGATCCAGACACCAGAGGGAACTTGATAATGCTGCAGAAGGTATGAGACGCCTTCAGAACTCCATGTTCAAATGTAAACAAGTTACAAATTACCTGAAGCCAGAAACTCTAGTAGCTAAGTCCAGACAGGACAAGTGGAAAGTAACTGTCACTCCCATGCTGGGGGCAGAGAGAGGGAGAGTTGGGTGAGGGAAGGAAGCCATCCTGGCTGGGTCACCCTGGAAACCTGGGATCCATTCACCCCACCGCAAGGAGAAGACCTGAATTCATTCACCCCAACGCCCTCCTGGAGGCCCCTTCTCAGCTCTCCTGGGGCATGAGTGGCCTGGAGAACAGAGCAGCTGCCTTCTTCCTGGGCAATGCTCCCTGGGAGCAAGGGGCTCTGTTTCACCTCAGCCCTCCAGGGAGGGGAGGTAGCGAAGAGAACCTGCTGCCCTGTATCTGAGGGCCAACTTTCCTGGCAGTTGTCGGGAGCAGAGGAGAGGGGGGAAGGCGAGGCCCATCAGTTCACAAGGAATGGAATCCTGGTCACCCACAGACACACTCGACCCTCTTTCCCTCCAGGGTCCCAAACGTCCCAGGTGTACCGTTCCTATATATCTCCTTTAGTCCTTTAGTCTTTAGTCCAGTGTATTTCTTTTTTTTAATTTATTATTATTATTTATTTGACAGAGTTAGACAGTGAAAGAGAGAGACAAAAAGGTCTTCCTTCCGTTGGTTCACCCCCCAAATAGCCGCCTCTGCCGGAGCTATGCCGATCCGAAGCCAGGAGTCAGGTGCTTCTTCCTGGTCTCCGACACGGGTACAGGTGCCCAAGCACTTGGGCCATCCTCCACTGCCCTCCAGGGCCAAAGCAGAGAGCTGGACTGGAAGAGGAGAAACCGGGACTAGAACCGGCGCCCATGTGGGATGCCGGCGCCGCAAGGCGGAGGATTAACCAAGTGAGCCACGGCGCCGACCCCCAGTATATTTCTTTTGGGTCAAATGTGAGCTTTCTCTCCCTCAGTGGATGAACGCCTCTGCCCAATTCTGAATGTAGGTGCAAGGCATACCTCCATCGTATAGCTTTCTGAGAAGTTCCACGAGGCATCATTTTCTGAATGCCATAAGGATAAGCAATACTGAGCAGAACTGGCGTGCCAATTCCTTCAAGCGCAGAATTCCCTGTTAACTTAGCTTCTTCCTTAAGTTGGATCTGGATGTACTGCTGTGTGATTGCTAACACTGGAGTATAGCTGCATGTCTTCAAATCAGTCCCTTGTCAAAGTACAGTGTGCCCAGAAGTCACTGAGCGTTCTCATTAAAATGCAGACGCTCATTCAGGAGGTCCGGAAGGGGCGTGAGATTTGGAATTTCTAGTAGCTTCTGGGGGATGCTGATGCTACTGGTCCACGGACCACACTTTGAGTAGCAAGGGCATACACCACGACAGTTCATTTGTTCCTAGCCACCTGTCTCTGTAGGGTGTTTACAGGCACAAGGATCTTCCAGGGACTGGCATGAGCAGTAGACGAGACAAGCACGGTTGGCACTGGTCTCAAGGACACAACATAGTATAATGGACAGAAGTACCTTCGGGTCCAAACCCACTGGATCTCTACTTCCTCTTTCCCTAGGTACAAACTGCATGGCTTGGTTTAAAGCCATTTACATTCCTGGCTTGCAAATATCTCATTTGTGAAGTGGGGATATTGGACATGGCCAGACTGGGGTGGGGGGGAAGAGTTCAAGATAAGGAGATGCAGGTGAGTCTAGTTGAGTGCATGACCCTTTCCGGACCCCTCCCATCCTCACCTCCATCTGATGCCAGTTTCTTTGGCGATTACCCCTATTCTGACTGCCACATGTTGCCTTTAAACCCTGGTTTCCATGCACCTTTGCACCTCTCCTGGTGCTCTCCTCAACTGTGGATTAGGAGCCTGTTTTCCAGTTCTTCAACAGAGTGCCTTGCATTGCACGGTTGCTCACTAAGTGCAAGGTGGGAGCATGGATGGACGGAGCACGGCACACAAGTGTGCTGGTAGCCGCTCCCGCCACTCTATGAGCACGCGGCTTGGTGGACGTGGCAGCTGCTCTTTACTCTTCCTAAAGACATCCAGGCAACAGATACTGGGCAAACTGGAGTGGAGGGAGTGGCAAACGTAGAGAGACAGTGTGCTCAACCAATGGTGGCCACTGTGCTCAGGGTTTTTTTTTTTTTTTTTTTTTTAAAGATCCACAGACCAAGGTCCAGTTCTTCCATCCTGGGTCCCAGGTCTCTCCAGCTTCCAATAACTGGGGTTGCTCAGGACACCTCATAGAAGTCCAAACTATGGGACTGCCACTACCCAGGAGAAGCTGGGGTCTAATCCACCTGCGTGAGAAGGAGTTTCTACCTAAGGTTGTTGCAAGATTTGTTCCAAGAAAAGACCCACAAGAATTATGAAAATTAGTTTATGCCATGAACACCTTAAGACCCTGTGCTTTGTTGTAAAGGTTAGAAGCAGAGTCTACTATGAAATCTTTCCTTGTTGGAGACACCAGCAGCTCTTTCCAGCAGCAGAAGAGATGCCACCCAGTTCTCTGTTCAGTGAGCATCCAACCAGATCTACGGAGACAAACCAGTTTGTTCCAAGAGCCTCAGGTGAGTGATGCTGTCGTTCATTCAAAAGCCAAGCGTGTCCTCCGAATGAAGAGTCAGGACAGTATTTCCCAACCTGCAAGTTCATGTTCTCACCTTTTGTTTTCATTAGTGGTTGTCTGACATTGAATTTGCTCACTTTGATTCTGGGTGCTCTCCTTGGACATATTTAGGTCTGGAGAATGTTCGGCTCCACCCTCCACTCCAGCAAGAAGGGGTCCTCAGTTTTTCCCCGCATCCCAGATGAGGGGCAGGGGAAGCCCCAGGATGGCCTGGCTCCCTTCCATCTCTCTGAGTCCTCTCTGGTTTTAGTTGAAACACCAAGAACATTTAAACTTAATCCCCTCCATCTATCGAGGCTGTAGCACAAGAAAGCTATCCCTGGGTAGGATCTGATGGGAAATTGGAGAGAGAAGAACAGCACCGCTGGGTTAAGGAATCATGGCACACTTGAAATCGAAATAGGCATTGGAGGTTTCTCCAGCCCCTGGATCCCTTCGTGTTATAAACAAGAAACCTAGACTGAGCTAAAATGGTCCTGCCTTCCTGTCTTTTTTAAAAGATGCGATTCAAAAGCGGTGCTAAAACCACTCAGATTGTAAGGCGTGTCACCGTGCTGTTGGAAGAAAGCATATCTCAGTGTTTGGTCACTCAGCATCTGCGTAGATGGTTGCATTTGCCTCCTCCTGCCCCATGCCTCACAGTATTCACCCTCGCAGTGGTCTTGGGATTGGCCACATGACTAGCTTTGCCCACTGGGTCAACAGCAAGCACGGGTGGCTAGTTTGGCTCTCCACGTATGTGTCTTTGTGAATCTAAGTTTGTTTTCTTTCCCGAGATAAATATCTTTTCACATAGACAAATAAGAGCTGGTGAGTGAGAAAGAGCTGATTTAGAGAAAGGTTCTATGGTTTGCTTGCGTCGCAGGTGCTTATGGGGTTTGAATGCATCAAGGTCCCAAACCCAAAGGTTAATGTTTTGACACTGAAAATCCATCAGTCATGGGGTGAGGGTGAGGGGACAGTTTGCATTAATTATTAGTCTGACTCTTAATTTGAATCAATGGAAATGCCAGAATGACGGAAGTGTCGAGACGGAATAATAATTAGCAAGACGGACACAGGCCCCAAACAAAGAGTTGTAGGAGGGGAAGACGGTTGTCTGCTCTCAGGGCATGGGCTAGGCAGGAGAAGCCTGAAGTCCTTGGCCTTGGCCAGAGTCAGGAAAGGAGGTGGATGGGAGGAGAGGGGGGCCCTCAGGGCAGGGCAGGGCAGGGCAGGGCTCAGCAGGCATTCTATGGGTCGGGCAAGAAGGGTGCAGTCTTTGGAACAGCTTTAGCATGAGTGGTTTTTTGAATCTGCCGGTTGTCGCCCTTTGAGAAATGAGCAAGGTGTGCATGCTTTCCCATACCAAGACAGAGCCTCATGCAGGAAGAGGGAGGTCCCCTCGCACCTTAGATGTCAGCTGTCTCACTGAGTGCCTTCCGCTTTCGGAGGAGTGGAGTGGAGCCCGGATGCTTGCCCGTGTCCTGCGGTCATGGGGCTGCTGAGGGGCAGAGGCGACAGGACACCCAGGTGTTCTCACTCCCACCGCCCCGGTTGTCCTTCCCCCAGGCCCCGGTGTTTGGAAGCTTTGTGTAAATTAATTATCTCAGCGTATTTCCTCCCTGTGATTGGGAGCAGGATACCAAGCAATTAGGTGCTTCCCTGGTAGGGAAGACGACAGGATAATTTGAGAGAGATAAATGGTGGTGTTGTGAGTAAGACAGAACTCAGAAATAACTGGAAGGGGTAGCCAGTTAATTGCTGGGAGTTGTAAAAACCTGGATTCTTTTGCTCCAAAAGCTGTTAAAATTCCACTAGAAAGTTGTGTCTTTGCATTAAGCATTGCTATCTTGGCATAGTCCTTTAAAAAGACGTGGCATAGCGGGTAAAGCCGCAGCGTGCAGTGCCGGCATCCCATATGGGTGCCAGTTCAAGTCCCGGCTGCCCACGTCCTTGGGCCCCTGCACCCACGTGGGAGACCCAGAGGAAACTCCTGACTCCTGGCTTTGGATCTGCCCAGCTCCAACCATTGCGGCCATGTGGGGAGTGAACCAGCAGATGGAAGATCTCTCTGTCTCTCCCACTCTCTCTCTGTACCTCTGCCTTTCAATAAATAAATAAATCTTAAAAAAAAAAAAGAAAAGAAAAGAAAAGAAAAAGAAAAAGAGGCAGAACGGGATCCTAATCTGATACCAGGACTTAATCTTCTGAAGTATCATGGTGTAGGAGTCCAGGACTTCAGAGCTCCGTCTTTTCAAACACGCTTCTGCCTAACGTTTGCCAAACACTTCCCCAAAGCTCAGGATGAGGTCCAGATTTCGTTAGCACCACCTTGGGCGAGCTGGCCATTGTCTGTTAGCGTACTTTTCTAGGCAGCGTTCCCACAGACCCTTGGCGTTGGTCTTGATGAACTACTTGTAGTTCCCTGAAAACAATATTCGTGCATGCCTCTCTGCCTGTGTCCTAGCTTTCCCCTGTGCCTGTAACACCTGCCCAGGGTCCTGGAAGTCCGGGCAGCCAGACTTGCTTCTTCTGGTATTCTCCAATGATACCTGGTGCATACCTCAGCGAGGCACTGGGCCGTGCTGGCAAGTGCTGGGAAACACCTGGGCTTGCCGACGAGACAAATCTGGGTTCCAATCTGACCTTCGTGACTCACTCGTTAGGTGACCCTGGGAAGGTGTTGAAATTCTCCACTTGGAGACGATACTGTGAAGAGAGGAGGTTGGTTAAAACTGGATTTCATCATCCAGTTCCCAGAACAGAGCAAATCCGCAACAAAGGAAAAAGCCATATTGTTGCCCTGTGTCCATTTCCCCTAGGAGATGGTGCAGACGCCACCTTGAGCTCCAGGGTCTGGAGCAGAACAGATACTTGGTAGATATCTGTTGAATGCGTAAATGAGTTGATGATATTAATTCATACTAACATGCAAATGACTTACCTTTATACCATCTGTTTCAGAGCATTCATATTTTTTAAGTAATTTATTTATTTGAAAGGCAGAGTTCAGAGAGGCAGAGAGAGAGAGAGAGAGGTGTCTTCCATCCACTAGCTCACTCCCCAAATTGGCCCAGAGCTAGGCCAATTTGAAGCCAGGAGGACCCAGGAGCTTCTTCCAGATCTCCCATGTGGGTGCAGGAGCCCAAGGTCTTGGGCCATCTTCTACTGCTTTCCCAGGCCATAGCAGAGAGCTGGATTGGAAGTGGAGCAGCCAGGACATGAACCGGCGCCCACAGGGGATGCCAGCACTGCAGGTGGTGGCCTTCCCTGCTAAGCCACAGCACGGGCTCCTCCATTCTGTTTAATCGCTCTGTTTCCAGGGAAATCCAAGCTTTCTGTGGTCAGCAGCCATGTCATGTTGATCACTGCTCTAAGCATGGGATCTGGAATATAGTAGAGCCTTGTGGGGCTGTTGGTTGCTTCTCCAATTCCTTTCTCCCTATTCTCCTGGACACACGACCACCCAGGTAGAGAGGACATTTTCAGTACCCCTTGCAACTAGACCTTAGCACGATTCGATGTTCTCTACCGGCGCGAATGCAGACGATGTATGTGCCACTCTGCCGCACCTGCATGAAACATGCCTTGGCTGAAACTCCTCCTGCACCTCCCCTCAACCTAGAGTGCACGTGGCCCCTGGCTCGGCTCTGACCTTCCAGCTGCGAGCGGTGCCTGAGCAGATGGCGGGGCACAGGCGTGACGGATCCTTGACTCCTGCAGAATCCCGCGAGGTAGGCTGCCGCGCAGACCGGGAGCGCTCCCTGGAACCTGTTACAGGAGAGACTCCATGAACTCCTCCCTTTTGGCAGCCTCTGCCCTGGGGGCCTTTGGTGCCAGTAGCGCGGCCTTTACCTGACAAACACAGTGTTCAAGAAATAGTTGCTGAATGAAGGAGTAAATGAAGCACGTGGAGTTTTCTACAAATGTTAACAGAATCTTGTTGGATTTCTCCAACAAGCCCATTGAGCTCAGGGGCCCTGTCTCTGTTTTCCCGCACGTAGTCACCTAGGCTGGTGCTAGACTCTCATTGAATGGAATAGAATGAACTCAAGTCTGACTCCAGCATCCCCGCCCCCCCACCCCCCACCCCCCACCCCCCAACAGCTCTTTTAGTATCTGCTTTGCTGGAAGCGGGGAGGGATTGTCTCCCTAGCCTGATAACCGTTAAAGAGCTTAGGAAGTGTTTGAGGCTCGTTGGATGAGAAGGAGTTACTAAGTGGGGGAAAAAAAAAAGTAGAAGCCCTACAAGTAAGGTAGAAGCCTCCTGGGCAACGCTGGAACACGTACAGATTACAGCTGGCAGAGCTGGAGCGTTTGCACAGCAGCTAAAAGTCACAGGGGAGCCAGGGAACCCTCCTCCGTGGGGAGAGCTCACTGGCAGTGCGAGTGCAGGAGATTTAACAACGGCGCGCCCCCACACCCAAGGCCCTGTGCCGCTGAGAAGTCGTTAGTTACATGGGATGTGACATATGGGTGCGTAATAGAGTCTGGAGCCTAGGTTGCTTTAATTAACCAATAGCAATCAGGAGTGAGGGCAGCTGCAGGGGCATGGTAACTGTCTGCGAGTTCTGGATGCCTGCAGGCTGAGCCGCAGGCCACAAACCCAGCCCTCTCTGTCCCCAGGAAGCACCGCCGGAGCCAAGGTCACCACTGCCATTTTCAACAGGGTCTTTTTTTTTTTTTTTTTTCAAAAAGGTTTCCATCACAGCTGAGTGTTGTGGGTGAGGATTTTGCCTGTGATGTATTTAGCCTTGGGAGAGTCTGGGGGGACTCTGAGGGCCAGATCCTGCAGGTGCTGGGTGACCAGTGACAGCGGGGAGGGCAGGCTACCTCGGCCTTCTTTCATGCAGCAAGTACTTAACTGGGGGCCGGCGCTGTGGCGCAGCAGGTTAAAAAGCCCTGCCCTGAAGTACTGGCATCCCATATGGGCGCCGGTTCTAGTCCTGGCTGCTCCTCTCCCGATCCAGCTCTCTGCTATGGCCTGGGATAGCAGTGGAAGATGGCCCAAGTTCTTGGGCCCCTGCACCTGCATGGAAGACCTGGAGGAAGCTCTTGGCTCCTGGCTTCGGCTCAGCGCAGCTCTGGTCATTGCGGCCAATTGGGGAGTGAACCAGCGGATGGAAGACCTCTCTCTCTGGCTCTACTTCTCTTTGTAACTCTTTCAAATAAATAAAATAAATCTTAAAAAAAAAAAAAAGTACTTACTGTGCAACTAGCGAGTAGCAGGCTGGACAGAGGGGCCAGAGATTCAGGAAGCATTTGACAAGAAGTGAAAACAACGTAGATATATATCTGGCCTTGGTACTGGCATCCACTCTGATTGCAAACTCCTTGTGGGTTGAGGTTGCCTGGTTTTCGTCTGGGTCTGTCCAGCAGGACTTAGCTCGGGCTCAGAGCAGGGAGGAGAAGCTGGGGAAATGTCAAACCGAATTGAAACTCAGAGAGCAATGCTGACCGCCCACCAATGGGTTGCTTTCTCCAAGGTTTGGCTGTCGGCTCTAATCGACCGATAAGTATGTCACCCGAGTGTGCGGCCTGTGAACTGGTGCTTTGGAAATGATAGAAGGTGGTTTGTTTTTGAAACGGTTCCCTTACTATCTCACTTCCACTCTCCCTGTGCTTGGCGAGTTTCCTTTCCCTGATAAGCAAAAGTAAACAAACCCCCGCGGGGCCATTCTTTGCATCCTCCCAAATTCCAAACAGCCGGACTTAATGCGGGTTTTTATTTACTGTTCGAAGTGCAGTTGGAAGATAAACAGCTCGCTTGTCTGGGTCCCAGGACAGGGAGCTCAGCCCCTTCCCAGGCTCCAGTCAGGAGTTCAACTCCCAGAGAGAGAGAGAGAGAGAGAGAGAGAAAAGAAGGTGGTTCTGGGTGCCTGAGGTTCTAAAGAGAAAAACCTCAAGCCTTAACTTGAACTTGGCAGGACACTGAGGCTTTGTCCCTGTCCCAGGTCATGCCCTCCCAAAGCAGAGGTGGAGGCTGTGATGTAGTGCGGTTGTTAGAGATCCACATCTCTAAGGCAGGGAAGGAAGCAGGAGAGGGCAGAGGTCGGTGGAGGAGGAGACAGGAGTGGGGGGCTGGGTTCTAGCCCGGGTGCGCCTAGGCCGTGTCCAAGCCAGTGGGGGTGCTCTGGGCAGGGACTTCCCACAGGAAGCCTCAGGTTGGGCAAAGATGGTTGGACGTCCCCCCTGCTCGGCTGCCAGATGAGGACCACCCCGAGAAAGGCATGCTCTGGGGCCAGGCAGCTCTCCCGGCTGAGTGCCCTCCCAGGGAGCTGCAAGCCGTCTGCACACCACGCTCCTCGCAGCTGGGCAACCAGGCCTTCCTTGAAGGGGGAGCTGGGCAGCTGTCTCCAACGATCACAGGCCCAGAGGTAAAAGTCATTGCAAGGGCTGCTCAGGGCTATCCAGCCGCTGGGGTGGGGCTCTTGGCTGGCTGCACGCGGCCTACTCCCTCCGCATCCCATGAGCTCAGAGCAAAACTGCAAAGCGGTTGCTTGTCTCCCCGTGTGGGCCCTTCCTCCTCTCCTCCTCTCTCAGACCCTTGTTCTTTCCTGCGCCTCTCCTTTAGACAATATGACTCATTTCAGAAATAGTAAACACCCATTCACAGCTCCAGGCACTGAAGCTAAGCAGAGATCAAAACAGACTGGTCCCAGGTCTCAGCGAGCTTCCATTCTAGAGGAAACAATGAGCCTGAACTCTGAACAAAAGTGATTGTGCAATTACAGGTTTGCTAAGTAAATGAAAAAGACACATGCAATGCTCTCAGGACCCCCAAACCAACGTGTTGAAGAGAGAAATAATGGCTACCACGAATGAGCAGTTCGTTCTGTGCCTTATGCTGTTCTGTGGAGACGGTCAAGGTTGACATCCATTTCTCACAGCAAGCCCAGGAGGAAAGGGTCTTCCTCTGTCCTCAAGTTGAGGCTCAGAGAGATCAGGTATGCTGCACGCCTTCACTCAGCTACAAAGCAGTGGGAGAGATTTTGGCTTCAGAATCCATCACCTTAACCTGGAGGCTGCACTGTGTCTTCCACCTGCCTGATACAGATACCAGCCTATTGAGACCTCTTGGGATGGGCAGGAGACGAGAGATTAGTGGGCCACGAAAGTGCTAGAGGAGACCCTATGGAGGAGGAGGGCTTGGATAAATAAGCAGGTGGGCATGACAAGAAAAGGGACCCTTGAGGCAGGAAAATAACACGAGCAAGGCTTGGAAGAAATATTAGCCATGTTCATGCCTCCGTTTAGAGACGAGGATTTGAGTGCAAGTTATCTATCTGGGAGATAATTCTAGAAAGCCCCAGTAGGAAGACAGACAAGAGGCAGCCAGCCAATCAAGGGCTTGTTACCCCTGTGGGCAGCTGAGAACAATCTCTTGGAGACTCTAGGGGGCAGTATAGGACACGCCTCAGTTATCTCACCCGAAGGACAAGGAGCAGAGGCATGGACAGGCCAACTCTGTGCGATGGGTTAGAGCCAGGAGCGGGAGGGTGTGGGGACATTAGTCCCCTGGCACCTCCTTTCTGCCACACGCGTGGGCAGAGCAGGCTCCAGTGGTCAAAGCCCTCGTGCGGAGATGCAGGGGCTGGCAGCCGGAAGTCCAGCCAGCAGGTGCACACACGTTCAGTTCTGTACGAGTATACTAGTGGTGACCGACAGGCTGTGCTAGGACACAGTCAGGAGAGGGTGCAGACAGTAGCCCTGTTGGAGAGGGGAGAGTGGGCCTTGTGATAATAATGCCCCCCCAAGTGTATCCACACCCTAATCCCCAGAGCCCAGCACTCTGCTACTTCACATGTTGTTACGGTTTTAGTGGATTCCCCCAAAACTGCATGTGCTGGAAACCTGGTCCCCAGCGTGGCATCTCTCAGGTAGTGAAACCCTTAAGAGCTGGTATTATAGGTTCAGTAGGACTTATCTCCCCAAAACTCACACAGATGTTTAAACTCTCATACTTTCATGTTAATGGCTGCTGAATTAAGGGTGCGCACTTGCTGTCATTACGGTATCTGGGAGGTGCGGCTGTTGGGAGGGCTTTAGGTCTTGGGGGCGTGGCCCTCAGAGGATGTTTCCTGTAAGAGGGTTGATTATTTGAGTTCCAGTTCTGTCTTGCTGTTCTCTCTCCTTGCTGACTCACCATATAGCTGTGCCTGCACACCCACCATGACCAGCTCCAGCAGCTGCCAGACTGTGGCACCACTTGACCTTGAACCGTAACCTCAGAACCATGAGCAGAAAGAAACCTTTTCCTCCCCAAGAAGCTCCGTGCAGGTATCTTAGTTAAAGTAGCGGGAAGCAGGCTAACATGGGTGGAGTCCAGGCGAAGACCCCCATCCCGATGCCATTGACTATGCTGAGCTGTAACCAGCAAACCAATGGGCCACATGACTGTGGGCTTCCAGTCTCCCACGCTGGAAGTAAATAAGCCTCTTTTCTGTATAAAGTGGCCAGCTTTGTAGCTCTTGGTGTAGAAAGAGAAAATGGACTAATACACATGTCAAAGGGGACTTTACAGATAGGATTAAGTTAAAGATTTCAAGATGGGAAAAAGCATTCTGGGCTCTCCAGTGGAACCCAAAGTAGCCGCCTGAGTGCTTATCGGGGAGGCAAAGATCAGAGTCTGTGCTAGGAAATGTGATGATAGAAGCACAAGGTGAGGAAGGGGCTTCAAACCAAGGAACACAGGTCCCCTCTAGACGTTAGGACACAAGGCTATGGATTTACCCCTCAGAGCCTACAGAGGGAAGCAGCCAAGTGGCCCCTACACGTAAGCCTCGTGAGCCTGAGTGCCCACACTTGGCCTCCAGAACCCTACGAGAACAACTGTGTGTGGTTTTAAGTCCCCAGGTTTGCAATAATTTCTTACAGCAGCCACGGGAAACTGATACAAGCCTCTATCATCAAGCTGCCGTGGAGCTCCTAGTAGAAAGTGTTCTCTGTGGCCGGCGCCGCGGCTCACTAGGCTAATCCTCCGCCTGCGGCACCAGCACACCGGGTTCTAGTCCCGGTCGGGGCGCCGGATTCTGTCCCGATTGCCCCTCTTCCAGGCCAGCTCTCTGCTATGGCCCGGGAGTGCAGTGGAGGATGGCCCAAGTGCTTGGGCCCTGCACCCACATGGGAGACCAGGAGAAACACCTGGCTCCTGGCTTCGGATCAGCGCGGTGTGCCGGCCGCAGCGGACATTTAGGGGGTGAACCAATGGCAAAGGAAGACCTTTCTCTCTGTCTCTCTATCTCTCACTGTCCACTCTGCCTGTCAAAAAAAAATATGGCCCTTCAGTTTAGAGAGCATTCTCCCTGTGGCACCCCACAGCAACGCTTTGGGGTAGGTAAGGAAGGGCTTGTTTCCATTTTTCTAAGGATGAGGTCCAGAGAACCCTGAAGTCGGAGGCTCAGAGAAGTCAAGGGCTTTTCCTCGGCTGCTGAGCACCTTTGCAGAGGATGCAGCCGCTTCATCCGCAGCCCTCGCGCTCTGCTCTTGGTCTGCACAGCCTGCATGCTGCGGGCCGTCTGACTCAGGCACAGGTCTTTAGCCTCGCTAAGCCACCAGTGCATCCGCAGCCCTGGCTGGGACTGGGACTGGGAAGGCCCTCAGGATGGTGCCACCAGGGGCCTTATCCTTTGGAGTCATGGACTTGGTCCAAGACTTGGTCCAAGGCAACCTTACCAGAACCACTCTCAAGGGTGGTCCCAACCAGACAATTCCCTGAACCCTCTGCCCTTGACCTGCATTTGCTGACTTCCTTCATCCATCAGACCCCACCGTGAACCTTTCCATGAGTTCACAGTATTCCAGGAGATGCCTGCAAAGTGTGGGTCTCTGTTGCCTCGCCCTAAGATTGCGGTGGGAGACCTGGAGCCACTTCTGGCTTGACCGCTCGCTAGTCAACAGAGCCATCTCGGGCAAGTCGTGTTATCTCTCGGAGGCTCCATTTTCCAGGTGAGACAGTCATCCATGGCTGCCCACAAGAAAAGCACAGCTGAGTCGTCACCAGTAGACATTTGAGTCTTCCTGGAGATGGTCTTCTGTTTCCAAAGGTTCCCCATTAAAATGCAAGCCCCCTGAGTGCTGGTTATTCCTGAAATTACAATGGTTATTACTCTCACCGAGGGTCGTAGTGTTCTCTCTAAGCCTTGTTCTCTGCCTGAATTTAGATCACAAGCAATGGGATTCTTTGGTAAGAAGATTGGGCTAGGTTCCTTATGAAGGGAGGTAAGGAAATGCCAAAAAGCAAAACTCTTTATAATGCCTTACAATTTTGTGTTAAGAAGGTCTTAAGACCAAGATTTTAACTCAGTCTCTTTGGGTCAGGGATTCACGTCTCTCAGCCAACGAGCTATTTTTAGTGGTTATTGCTTCCTAATGCAGCCTCCTAGGGAACCCGTGTGTAAATCAAAATGCCATTTTGCAAAAGTATGCACTGGGCTGCAAGAGGAACTGTGCAGGGCGATCTCCCGGGAAATTCACAGTCCCTTTCCCTGCATTAATGAGAGGACTTCAAAAAGTTCGTGTACAATGGAATTAAAAGATATGTTTATTTTGCTGCAAGAACAAGTTCGAAACCCATATATATTTCTTTTTTATCATGTGCATTTTCCATGAACTTGGAAGACCCTCATATATATATGTGGTTTTCAAAATGCTCAACACCACCATAAATGTATCTTTAAGTCAACTTTTCCATGAACTTTTTGAAGTAAACCCTCCTGTTTACTGGCAAAGGCGAAGCGTAGAAGTTTGACTTGTGCCATAGCCAGAGTCCCCAGGAAAGCAGAGGCTGGGGCCAACTCACTTGCTGATGTTTTAGGAGGGAGATGATCCCGGGACAGCAGGAGTGAGAGGTGAAGCGGGGAAGGAGCAAAACCGAATGCAAGGTGGTGCTTATTCCAAGATCCACAGCACCAACCCAGTCCTGGCCGAGGTGTTCCAAGATGCCACACAGACGCATTCAGAACCATCTGACTGCGGTGGGGCCCTGAGGCCGATCCCTTCCTACCTTGCTCCAAAGGAGCGTTAACAGTCCCACACATGCTAGCCTCTGCCTCCCAGGAGCTCACGCGGAAGTCCAAGCCTTCACGATCGAGATCTGATGTCGGAAATCCTACCATGAGTGAGCGGGAGCAGGCTGGAGGCTGGTGAGGCCAGGGGCGCTTCCTAAGTACGGGGATGGAAGCAGTGACAGGGGCCGCTCTGGCTGGGAAGCATAAGTGGCCGAGGGGTGCGGGCCGGGCCTAGACGGGGGCCTGGAAGAACTGAGATGGTGCTTACATTTGACCTGGAATGGTCTTCGAGTACCAATTGAGAACATCAGAAAAGAATGGGCATTGAGGATTATCCCATCCAATCCTCATGCAGGGTAAAAGCCTGAAGTGTCACTCCCCCCCAACCCCCGCCCATGCGCTTTTGACCCTTCAATGTATCTGATGAATACTGGAAAATTCTGGAGTTTAGCTTCCAAAGCACCTGCATAGATTGGCTGGCGTGTGCAGAGGTGGCTCTGCAGTCCCTGGCTGAACCACGTGATCACAAGTTTGAGTTTGAAGGCAACGCACCTCCCAAGTCATCCCAGTACACTTTGCGCATGGCCTTTCTCCTCCCCGGAAAGCTGGCCGAGGGATGCGAGCAAAGCTGAAATAAGTGCTTCTGTATTTGCTTCTGGCAGTATTTTTGGACCAGATCTTTTGTCGTGCAAGCATGCCTAAGCCCAGCAGAAAAAGAAAGAAAGGTGTCAGGGGCAGAGCCGAGTCCCCCCGGTCGCACTGAGCAGAGCCATTGGATAGCAACGGATAGCAAGCAGCCTTCCTGGCACCTAAACTTGAACCTCATGGGGCTGATTTCAGACATCTGGCCTCCAGGGATCTGCAGCAAGTTCATGGAAGACGTGCGCTATGAAACACCTATGCATGGATTTCAAAACAGTTTTGTCCTCAGGTAATCTTACCTTTTAATGCTGTTTTTTTTTTTTTCAAGACCCTTTCAAAGTGCCTTCATACAAGCAAGACCAGCCAAGGCCCATAGAGGCATCTGGCCGCCCCATAGCGGGCTGCAGAGTTCAGCTGAGCCCAGCCCAGAGCAGCTGGAATGTGCAGACCTAGAAGTGAAGGGAGTGTTTCTTGTTAAATGCCACTGGGAGGTCCTGGGCTTGGTTTGTTACCCAGCACTGTCGCAGCAATAGCTGACTGCTGTAACCGCATCGACTCCACGTGCACCTCTCCCTCTGTGGTTTCCCACTGTGTCTCTCTACACCAGAATTCCTCGTTTTCCCGGTCCTTTCATTTACACAGATGTCACCTCCCACACTTGACTGCAGACCCCCGAGTGTTCAGGTTTCCATTGCTCTGTTTCCTAGCAGAGTACTTACCCGCCACGCTGAGCATATGTAGATCTCAATGAGTCAACAGGATTTCTAAGTCCCCGTGGATTTCCAATGACGCTGTTTTGTGCCTTTCGGAATTTTGGAATGTGAGAACTAGACGAGAGTGTGACCAGCATCAGAACAACTCCCTCCCTTTGCAGGGGAGAAGGCTGCAGCTCAGAGAGATAAATAGCTTGTCCATGGCCACAAGGCTGGCCGGAAGCAGAGCCAGACGTGCTGGCGAGCCCTCCTGGCTGTGGCGCCAGGGCTCTTTCCTTTGGTAGCAACTCCAGTTCCGTAACTGACCAGAAGAGGCTGCCAAACAGCAACGTGCTGAGACCGACCCGGAGACTCCACCTGGGCATAGTGGAGAGTGTGTCCTAAGCAAGGAGGCGTGTCTTCTAGGAGTAAGGAAGCAGGGGTCTCTCTGCCACATTCCATCGCTTATCGGTCAACCTGTTGGTTCGCGTTTATTACAAAGATAGACTTTTGTTTACTTTACCGTATCACAGGTGGCCTTGAGCGGGACCTGAGGCTGGTAGGCAGGCTTGCACCGCAGCCGTGGCCCGCCCACGGGGGAACTCTTGCAAGGGAGAGAGAAAATGAGGGCTGGCTTAAGGATCAATGGGAAGCCTTCAAAGGCTCTAACTCCTTTCTGCGTGGGCCCAAGATCAGCAACTGCTTTCCCTTGCTGCGAGGCAGCAGTCTTGAGATCCGCCTTCTAGCGATACCCATCAAGGTGGTGAACACCCAGGAATGAAGTCTCAAACCGAAGAAACTTTCCGATCCAAAAAATCGGTGTCAGAATCGGGTACAGGGTCCACAGCAGCACTGGAGGAAGAGGCTGCCAACATTTCTGCCCGCCTCAAAAAGCTGGCTTCTCCTTGCCTTGGTCAGTGTCATTCATCCCCAGATGGCGAGGCAGGGCCCTCACGGAATGCAACACAGGTGGCCTTGAGCGGGACCTGAGGCTGGTAGGCAGGCTTGCACCGAAGCCGTGGCCCGCCCACGGGGGAACTCTTGCAAGGGAGAGAGAAAGTGAGGGCTGGCTTAAGGATCATTCCTCAGCTTTCTGTCCTTGCATGGGTCTCGACTTAATGTCATTTTCTCAGGGGAGCCCTCCCTAACGCCCAAGATAGGGCCAGGTTCCCCATCCCGTGTCGGCATGCCCCTTGAGCCCTATCCCTTGGGACAGAGGTGTTGCATTGAATCGGAGGGTCGTCAGTTACAAGATTTGCTGACATTCTTGTAGCAGTCAGATAAAAGTGCCGCCATTTAAACTGGAAGACAATGCTTTCATACCTCTTGGAATCTTCATTGTATAGCTATTAGAAGAGCACTTTTAAATGTATTTAGACAGTTTTGTATGATCTAGCACTCTCGTGCCGAGGAAAGCATACTCGAAATTAACTGGCTGAGGTAATAGTCCTCAACTTTCTCCACGTGCAGACTTGCAGGGCTTGGGGTCACGGTGACTCGCAGTCCTCGTGGCTTAGATGCTGCCACTTGGGCTCGGTCTCCCCCTGTCTCCACCCCAGGCCGCTTGTCATTGCCACAAGCAAGGGGCTTCCATAGGCTCTAACTCTTGTCAGCGCCCACAAAGTCTCTTTAGGCGAGGAGGACTGGGCCTATTTTGGTCCTCAACTTGTATCAATTTAGTTATTTGACTTATTTGAAAGATAGAGAAAGGGGAGGGGGAGAGAGAATTCTCCTGTATACTGCTTTGCTCCCCAGAAGACTGCAACAGCTGGGACTAGACCAGGCTGAAGCTGGGAGCCAGAAACTCAGTTTGGGTCCCCTATGTAAGTGGCAGGGATCCAAGTACTGGAGCCATGAGCTGCTGCCTCTCAGAGAGTGCATTGGCAGGAAGCTGGAGTCTGGCGCCAGAGCTGAGACGCAGATCTGGATATTTCAGTATGGAATGCGGGCATCCCACACGTCGTGCAGCGTCTTAGCTGCTGCACTAAGTGCCCGGCCCAATCCCCATTTTGTCAGTGTGCCTTCTGAAGCTTACTTAGTACCATGCAATCGCTTGGTCAACCTTGGGTAGCAAAGCAACCGGGCGAGCCAGCGCAAGGGCCAAATAGTCTGATTTCCTGTGCACTGATCCTGCTGGACCCCTTCCACACAGTCACACCGTGGACAGATTACAGTCTGTGCCACGTGGAAGACTGTGCTTTTGGCCTGGCAAGGAACACACCGAGGTTGGAAGCACAGCTTTGCAGCAACTTGAACTGTGGCTCCGCCCTCTGGGTGTCATTTGCCTCATCGGAAAAATGAGGCCGTCACACTCCTTCTCTGGCTGATATGAAAATTCAGGGAGCGAACACTGTGAATGAGGTCAGCACAGTGTTGGGCACACAGGCAGTCCACAGTGATTGTAAATTACACCTGCTTCTCCAGTGCATGGAGGATTCGCGCGGTGGGATTACAAAAGGAAGAGGCACCTTCGGAGATGCCCATATACTCAAACGCAATTCAAGAGCGTCTCTGATGCGTGCTATGGTAGAAGTGCCTCCTGCTTGGGCTGCAAAGCGAGGGAGAGTTTCATCTGATTGACGAAACCTGGGAAGACTTCTAGAAGGAGGAGGAGAACTTCCAAAGGCTGAAGTGGAGGAGCAGCCAGCCAAGTGGGGAGGAAGATATGGGGCAGCATAAAATAAATGCAGATGGGGCTGGCGCTGGCGCTGCGGAGCAGTGGATTAGAGCCCCAGCCTGCAGCGCCGGCATCCCATATGGATGCGGGTATGAGTCTTGACTGCTCCTCTTCCGATCTAGCTCTCTGCTATGGCCTGGGAAAGCAGTGGAAGATGGTCCAAGTCCTTGGGCCCCTGCACCCGCGTGGGAGACCCGGAAGAAGCTCCTGGCTTCGGATCAGCTCAGCTCTGGTCATTGTGGTCATTTGGGGAGTGAACCAATGGAATGGAAGACCTCTCTCTCTCTCTGATTCTACCTTTCTCCATAACTCTGTCTTTCAAGTAAATAAAAAATAATTCTTTAAAACAAATGCTGAAGCCTGTATGTTCACTTTAGTGCCCACAGAACCCACATCTGCGGACTCAATCAACTTCAAGTTGAAGACATTTTATTTATTTTTTTAAAAGATTTTATTATTTTATTTGAGAGGTAGAGTTACAAACAGTGAGAGGGAGAAACAGTTCACTGGTTCACTGGTTCACTCCTCAAATGGCTGCAACAGCCGGAGCTGCACCGATACAAAGCCCAGGAGCTTCTTCTGAGTAGGTGCAGGGGCCCAAGGACTTGGGCCATCTTCCACTGCTTTCCCAGGCCATAGCAGAGAGCTGGATCGAAAGTGGAGCAGCCGGGACTCGAAAGGGCGCCCATATGGGATACCGGCACTGCAGGCAGAGAATTAACCTACTGCGCCATGGCACCGGCCCCTATTTCTTTATTTTTATATACATATTCTTTATTGAACTGTGCAGATATTTCCTTGCTATTATTCCCTAAACAATTCAGTCTCACAACTCTTCGCGAAGCATTTGCATTGCATTAGCTATCATATGTCATCCAGAGATGGTTTAAAGTATACAGAAGGCTGTGCATGGGTCCTATGCAAACATCAGGACATTTTTTATCAAGGACTTGAGCATCCTGGGATTTTGGTTTCTGCAGTTCCGGAGGGATGACTATGTCAGGCAGACTTGTATCCTCACGCTAGCAGGTTGTTCTTTTTAGCTGCAAAATTATAGTAAAGCAAAACAAAACAGACCGAAGAAGCAATCAGAGTTTCATTCTGTGGGCAAAAGGGAAATGACTAAAAAGCTTTTGGCGAGAGAATGCTGTGTCTGCTGCGTCCTTTCGAAGGCTCGCCAGCATGCTGTGCAGTGACACAAGAGAGGCCACAAGGAGACAGGCGGCTGTTTCCATGGCCTTGACGAGAGCTACTGAGGCCTTGCCTCCGGCAGCTTTGGTGGGAACGTCAACACAGAGCAATCAGTTTGCACCGCCTTGCAGAGGGTGAGCCAAGTGGTCACTCACGGGGTGGCAGGGACAGGAAGGACTAGAAGGGGGAGCTGGTGACCAAGGCCCTCTGTGCGTTGAAGTCCGAATGGCTGAGAGAAGAACAGGGGAGCGCTGACAGTGTGGGTGTAGGCTTAGGAGAAGGGGCCAAGTTTGGAGGGGAGGACACGGCCCAGCGAGAGGGGTGAGATCTGAAAGGAGACAGCTCAGGGGCACAGATGGGGCTCAGGCTCTCAAGTCAGGCCGTGACACCTCGTACAGTCAGAACCGCTCGGCGAGGCCCTGCATAGTGGCGGGCAACACCTGTTCCCCAGTGAATTTGCCGCAGGCACTGTCCCTGCACTGTGGGAGTGGACGACTCTTTCCTCCGGAGGCCAGCAGAGCAGGGAGCTGCCGGGTACCATGAGGGCATGTCATATGAAGACAACAGTGGGCTGGTGCCGCGGCTCACTAGGCTAATCCTCCGCCTTGCGGCACCGGCACACCGGGTTCTAGTCCCGGTCGGGGCACCGGATTCTGTCCCGGTTGCCCCTCTTCCAGGCCAGCTCTCTGCTGTGGCCAGGGAGTGCAGTGGAGGATGGCCCAAGTGCTTGGGCCCTGCACCCCATGGGAGACCAGGAGAAGTACCTGGCTCCTGCCATCGGATCAGTGTGGTGCGCCGGCCGCAGCGCGCCGGCCGCGACGGCCATTGGAGGGTGAACCAACGGCAAAGGAAGACCTTTCTCTCTGTCTCTCTCTCTCACTGTCCACT
Organism: Oryctolagus cuniculus; assembly: GCF_051225735.1. Taxonomy (NCBI): domain Eukaryota; kingdom Metazoa; phylum Chordata; class Mammalia; order Lagomorpha; family Leporidae; genus Oryctolagus; species Oryctolagus cuniculus. The sequence continues at coordinate 24,985,546 of NC_142888.1, forward strand.
CTGCCTGTCAAAAAAAAAAAAAAAAAGACAACAGTGGAGTGACTTTTAATACAAAAGGTGTATTCAGTGGGAGGAGACAATCAGCTTAGGAGACAGGAAAAAAAAAGTTTAGGGCGACCAAAGAAACTTCTCCACCCCATATGAATTGCTTGCCCCTCACTTGCATGTAGCCACAAACACGTATGGCCCCTGACTCCACTGTATTGGGTATAAAGCCCTTCTAGTATGTGTGGAAGGTTGGAGAAGACGCAGGAGAATTCAGACCACGCCTTGAGAAATGCAGGTGAGACAGTCTAAAAGCAATGGCATAGAGCAGTTCTAGCAAATGCAAGGTGGCGTCCTTGCCCACATATGCAAAGGCCGGGAAGAATTTTATGGACTGTGGAAGACCATGGTTCTTTGGAGGGAAGATGTCAGAAAGGGGTGAGTATCGATCCAGCTCATGAAAGAAAAAAGCAATTTAGAGAACAGAAAGGCGTGAAGAGGGTTCTTCAAGACAAGGGAACAAAGGCACAGAGAATAAAGATGACCCCAGCTCATTGGAAGACAACTAACATATCAATATGCATTGTGTTCAGTTGCAAGTGAGACAATACCCACGTAGCCATCGCTTAAATAAATAGGGGACAGGAAATCTAAAAGTTGACAGTTGCTGCTGTTGATTCGGTTACTGGAAGATGTCACCAAGGGCATTGCCCTCGTGCTATTCCTAATATGACTGCTTAGTTCCAGCCGCCAACACTGGACCTGCATTCAAGATAGACGACAAAGAGAAAGCGGTACCAGCTATATTCGTTTGGCTTCCTCCAAAAGCAGAGATTTGTTTGCATATAGTTTGTTTGGTAGCTGATCCCTGGAAGCAGAAGAGGAAGTAGAGGGAATGAGAGAGGAAAGAAGAAAAAGACAATATAAGAGCACGTTAAAGAGGTTCCGTGTGTGTGTGTGTGTGTGTGTGTGTGTGTAACCTAGGGTAAGAAGCTGGCTAAGCCTCCCACACCACACATCAGAGTACCTGAGTTCAGTTTCCAGCTCCAGCTCCTGACTCCAGCTTCCTGCTAGGCAGACCCTGGGTGGCAGCAGAAATGGCTGAAGTGATTGGGTTCCTGCCACCCATGTGGGAGATCTGGATTAAATTCCCAGCACTGGCTTCTGCCTGGCCCAGGCTGCTGTGGGCATTTGTGGGATGAACCAGTGGATAGGATCTCTCTCTCTCTCTCTCTCTCTCTCTCATATTTTTTTTTAATTAAAAAAATGAAAGTGCTGGCTTGGGCAACATGGGCTACATTGCATCCTGACCTCCTGAGAAGTGCGCGCGGTGGCTCCCAGAATTGTACCCTTGAGGGACAGGTGGCTGGAGCACCCCCACTGGTTGAAGGTCAACAGCAAGGGCATGAATGCCACACTTCAGGCTTTGCTCCACAGTGCCCGAGGAGCTCCTGGGGTCGAGAGCAGGAAAATGCGCAAAGGCACACACTCGCGGTGAGATGCCGTGTGCACGAGGTGAGTCCAAACAACACGAAACTGCCCAACACAGTTACAGCTGAAAGCAGAAGCGTGCTGAAAGCATGGGTCATGCCCCCCACTGCCATCGGCCACGCCAGCAGAGCTCCCCAAGCTGCACGGCTTGTCCCCTGCTAGTTGGGAAGTTTGTATTTTAGTTCGTCTAGCCGCTAGCATAGAAGCAGGTGGGGGAGTACAAGATTGGGAAAGGCCAGGGAGAGGGTGAAAAAATCTCAAGATCTCAGATTCACAAAGGACGTGTGACAGGAGATCCTCTGCTCTGGGGGCGTGTGTTGTAAATGAGAGAGGGACTCAGTGCTGGCTAGGGTGTAACTTGCCTGAGCCAGTCCTGTAGCTGGGGCAGAGCTGGGGGTTGAGTCCAGCCTGCCAGGTTTGGAGATCTTTCCATTCTCTCCACAGTCACCCTCTTAAGTGGCAGAAGAATGTCTCGGCTGGAAAGCTGGTTTGAGAGAGAGAGAGAGAGAGGAGAAGGAGAGAGAGAGAGAGAGAAAGAGAGAGGAGAAGGAGAGAGAGAGAGAAAGAGAGAGGAGAGGGAGAGAGAGAAGAAAGAGGAAGGAAGGAAGGAAGGAAGGAAGGAAGGAAGGAAGGAAGGAAGGAAGGAAGGAAGGAAGGAAGGAAGGAAGGAGAAAAGAAAAGGAAGAAAGGAAAGGAAAGGAAAGGAAAAGAAAAGAAAAGAAAAGAAAAGAAAAGAAAAGAAAAGAAAAGAAAAGAAAAGAAAATGAAGAAAGGAAGGAAGAAGCAGAAGAAAGCTCCCGCGTGAGTAAGGTGGGCTCTCTTATCCCCAGAGCTGGAACAATAAGCCCAGGCATTTGGACTTGGTCTCGGGGACAATGGGGAGCCATTGTAGAATCTTAAACGGGAACACGGCAATTTGGGTTGCTTGTAGGTAGATATTATATAAATATAAGGGGTTATTTCTCTGTTGATTGCGGCTGCTGATTCAGCCAAGGGGAAATGGAGTTCTGGACGGGCTGGTACCTCCAGCAGTGACTGCAGGTGCCGTCAAAGGGAGGTGCAGGCTGCTGTCTGACATTCTCAAAAGGCCCCCGCTCTCCGGAGAACGGCTTGATGCTTATTGCTAATAACAAGGCTGGCAGCCGGCTGCAGCCTTCACTCAAAATTCTCCAGCTTTCAGTAATCAAAGCCAGGCCTGGGTTGTTCCTTGGCCCTAGACTGCAAAAGGAATTTCCTTTATTTTTGAACATGGAGAGAATAAAAAGAAGTACAAGTTGTTTTATAAGACAAGTGGGGTAGCCATTTGAAATAGGCGTTTAGGCATCTCTCAGGGATTAACGTGGGGCTCATTTAAGGGCTCGGTGCGTTAATAAAGATGAGATGTATTTATTCTTCCCTGGGCTCTGTTTTAGGAATCCCGGGGCAGCGTTCCGGAATCGATCTCTACTGGTTGCAAGTTCACACGTCCCGCCATTTTCCATGCCAATTCAACTGCCCCCCCCTTTGTGAGCCCCACCTCTTGTTAACTTGGAGACAATGCCCCAGTCACGGGGCCCAGTTGGGCATAATTGGCACCCAGAAATACTGCTCATTGGGTTGAGGCAACTCAGCCAGCGAAATGGCCTTCTCTTACCCAGGGAATGTGGGTTGAAAATTGGACATTAAGTTACACTTGTAATTGAAATGAATTTGATGGTTCGAGAACAGGCCCCAGTGGTCCCAACCCACATCATAAAAACCACCATAGGCAAATTGGCACCATTCAGCCTTGGCTCAGACAGGCGAGGGAGTAAAAGAAGATGTAAACTGAATTTGTGGTTGTTTTTATCTTCAGATAGACAGGCTGCGGGAAGCTTCCAGAGGCGACTTCTTGGATTGGATTACATCATTTTCCTGACCATCTGGGAGGCAGTGTGGTATAGAAGAAAAGCGCTAGACTAAAAATCTCCTCTTGTTGCCACCAGCAACTGACGTTGCGTTCTTTGGTAAGTCCTTGAATGGTTTCCAGCACTCAGTGTCTTGGTCTGCAAAATGGGGATAATGTCATCTGTCATCTCTTTAGCTCATGGATTGGTGTCGGGCTCAGGCGGTGAGACCTTACACGGTTCCACCTGCGGACTGCGGCAGCCCTCGAAGCCGGGGCTCCTGATTGCGCCGCTGGTGCCCACCCACCCCATCAGCTGACATGCAACAGACAAGATGCTTGCACTCTACTGAAATCCGGCCACGAGGTTAGACTGAGCTCAAGGCAGGGGGCAGTAATAATACAAGGGTATACAACCACACCAACTCCATGGTCATTGCAGGGACATCTACCATGCCCTGCTAGCAAGCTCACACATCCCTCTCCACTGAGTGCAAATAGCACACCCCAAAGCCTGTCTTCTCTCTCTGCTGTCTTTTCAATCACGGTTCTCAGGAGAAAAGGTAAAACGGAAGAAGATCACACAAGTTCGTAGTCGAATAGTGAGGTGATTATGAACACAGAAATATATGTGAGCAGGCCGACTGACGATCTGAAGGAGAGGGAAAAAGGTGCATTAGTCAGATATTGCTGTCCCTAACCAACAACCCAAACTCCAGTGACTTAAAACGTCAAGTCCTGCTCTTCTCCGATATTGCCTATGGTTGGCCTCTCTGGTCTGGCACCACTGGGCAGCTTTGCTTTGGGCTACAGATCTACAGATCTTCAGTGTGAGGTGGGTTAAACCCTGCTGGACATTGGCTCCTGTGAGGGGGTGGCTTCATTTCTGCCGGCATCCCATTAGCTGAAGCAGGGCACATGGCCAAGCCTCAAGGTCAGGGGACGGGGCAAAGGGTAGAGAGGGATATCAAAGGGGTAAGGAAGTGAGTCTGACTATCTGCTTCAGAGAACCTCAGTTTTTACAATAAATATCTGTAATATTAATTGTTTAAATAATAGACATGCTGGCATTGTGGCGTAATGGGTAAAGCCGCTGCCAGCAGTGTTGGCATCCCATATGGGCACTGGTTCAAGTCCCGGCTGCTCCACTTCTGATCCAGCTCTCTGCTGTGGCCTGGGAAAGCAGTAGAAGATGGCCCAAGTTCTTGGGCCCCTACACCCACACGGGAGACCTGAAAGAAGCTCCTGGCTCCTGGCTTCAGATCTGTTCAGCTCTGGCCATTGTGACAATTTGGGGAGTGAACCAGGGGATGAAAGACCTCTCTCTCTGTCTCTCTGCCTCTGCTGCTCTGTGACTGTGCCTTTCAAATAAATAAATCTTTAAAACATAATAATAGGCATTTTTTTTAGTTGAAGCCCCAATGCAAACAATGCAAAACAATGCAAAATCCATCCCAGGAAGGTTAGCGTGGACATACCACAAGACAACATTTTCCAACCCGTTGGCTGTGTCCCAATAAAAATAAAAATTCACACATAGAGCATCCCATAACATGATGGTTGCCACCGTCGAAAGATATTTCCAGTGCTATGGGAGCCCAATGGAGAAGCATGTTTCATTCATTTGTCAAACATGTATTTGCAATACGCATTTCGAATATGTCTAGCATTGCTGTGAGCACAGGTACTGGAAGTCACAGGACAACACTGGTCAGATGGCCGTCATCCTCTAACTCAGGAGTCTGGCAGCAGGGCCGAGTGTTTGGCCTAGCAGTTAAGATGCCAGCTTTTCACATCAGAGCACCCGGGTTCCATTCCCACACCTGGTGCCCAATTCCAGCTTCCTGCCAATGAGGACCCTGGAAGGCAGTGGTGATGGCTCAGGTAGAAACCAGGAGGGGGGACCTGGATTGAATTCCTGGCTCCTGTCTTCAGCCCAAATCCTGGCTCTGCTCCAACAGGCATTTGAGAAGTAAACCAGCCAATAGGAGTAATAGGAGTTTCCCTCTCTCTCTCTCTCATACACGCACACAATCGCTCTTTCTGTGTCTTGAATACAAACTTAGTCTGTACTGAAAAAAATAGACTCTGAGCAAGTACAACTGGGATGAATTACAGAAGGAGGTAGAGGAAGCTATGGAAACAAAAGCGATACTTCATTTACGTTGGGGTTATAGCAGGAAGTCCCAGGCGATGTGCTCTGATGTCTTCCCCTCTATTAATATCACAATCACAAATTTTAATTGACATGGCTGCCTGGGATCACAACATGCCCCAGCCTTCCCTGCATCTAGCCATGACTACTAAGGCTTGGACAATAGTTGTAGGTGGCAGTGGCACATGCAACTTTCAGGAAGTGCCCTTCCACTTCCCTTCTTCTTTCCTGCTGGCTGGAACACTGATGTGATAAGTGGAGCAATGAAGGCCACTTTGGACCATAAGTGACCTTGAAAATGGAGACCACTCAGGACGATACAAGGTAGACTCTGGATCACTGAAGACTTTGGTAGGAGAATGGCCAAGCTCACTCTGTGCTGCCTACCTCCAGGTGTTGGTGCGAGCAAGGAGTCCACCTCTGTCTTGCTGAAGGCCTTTTTATACTGAGCTTCTATGGCTTGTTGCCGAGTCTTATCCTAACAGATAAACGGGTTCAGGCAGACATCTCTGCAAGACTGAGATTAAGTCGATATCTGAATTGTGAGTGCACAAAGCTTGCAGGATTAGCTGTTCCAAGCACACAGAACAGCATGTGCAAAGACCCAGGGGTCAGAGAACATGGGATTTTAGCCCAAGTGTGAAGGGGAAAGAGAAGATCAAGGGTTGTCCTTTCCTCTCCCTCCCCCCTTCATCTCACCTCCCCTTCTTCCCTCTCTTCCTTTCCTCTTTTTTTTAATTGGCTGATATGTCAGACCTGAGTGCCATTTCTCATGCCTGAAGCTCCACTTCCCCACTTCTTTTTTTTTTTTGACAGGGAGAGTGGACCGTGAGAGAGAGAGAGAGAGACAGAGAGAAAGGTCTTCCTTTTTCCATTGGTTCACCCCACAATGGCAGCTGTGGCCGGCACGCTGCAGCCGGTGCACTGTGCTGATCCAAAGCCAGGAGCCAGGTGCTTCTCCTGGTTTCCCATGCGGGTGCAGGGACCCAAGGACTTGGGCCATCCTCCACTGCACTCCCAGGCCATAGCAGAAAGCTGGACTGGAAGAGGAGCAACCGGGACAGAATCCGGTGCCCCGACCGGGACTAGAACCTGGTGTGCTGGCGCCACAGGCAGAGGATTAGCCTAGTGAGCCATGGTACCAGCCCCTTTCTTCTTTTTGACACATATTTGTTGAGCACCTACTAGAGCCCAGACATTACACTAGGACCTGAGCACACACCCTCATGGAACCGGACGAGCTGTTGGAAGGAAACATATCAGCTGGAGGGAGAGGAAGAACAAATGTTGACTTCACAGTGCAGATGTGGAGAGGCATTGTTCTGATGTCCCTTAAGGGGAGGATGCATTGCCCGACTACCGTAATTGCAGTTAGTTGAGGGCCTCCAGCTGTTGGCTTCAGCATGGTCGGCCTTGGCTTTTGAGCCAAGGTTATGCTGCTCTTGGTGTGGTCCCTAGCCAATGCCTGCACACGGCTGTGATGCCAGGGGCCAGCCGTCTCCAAGCAACCTGGGCATCCTTGGCTTGATGGAAGTCTGGCTGAGCTGACAAAGACTTTTCAGATCTGCATGGCCGTCTTCCCAGAGAACTCAACCTTCCATGTGCCTGAAGGCAGACTCGAACTCACTGTGTTTATTAGAGGGACTGAAGGAAGACTGGGGTGACAGGACAGCGGCTGGTGGTGAGACATGGCTAGAACGCCATGTGTGACTTTGCTTGGATGTTAAGTCCATTGGGGAGAGGTTGAAAGATTTTAAAAAATTTGCTCTAGAGGCGTAGGTTAAGCCTCCGCCTGCGGCGCTGGATTCCCATATGGGCACCAGTTCATGTCCCGGCTGTTCCTCTTCTCGTCCAGCTCTCTGCTGTGGCCTGGGAAAGCAGTGGAAGATGGTCCAAGTCCTTGGGCCCTGCACCCATGTGGGAGACCTGGAAGAAGCTCCTGGCTCCTGGCTTCAGATCAATAGAGCTCTGAGTATTGTGGCCATTTGGGGAGTGGACCAGCAGATGGAAGACCTATCTCTCTCTGTCTCTCCCTCTCAAATAAATAAATATTTTTTAAAAAATTTGCTCTAACGTTGCATGGATTTGGCGGGGCCAGAAAGAGAAACTACAATCAAGGGAAGGCATGAAAGGAAATTGGTGGGTGCGATGGCCACAGGAAGGGAGAGCAAGCAGTGGACAGAGTCTGGATATCCCGAACAGCTGTAGAGGGAGAATCAGCAGTATTCAGGGGTGGAGTCCATCCTGAAGAGAGGAAGGTGATGGAAAGAGACCCATGAAGGGTGAGGGGCAGACTCGGATGCTTCACCATGGTCTATATGTTTTGGTGGAAAAGAACACATTTGAGGGTGAAATCAAGAGTCCAGTCATGGGGGCTGGCGCTGTGGCGTAAGAGGTAAAGCCACTGCCTGAATCGCCGGCATCTCATATGGGCACCAGTTCAAGACCCGGCTGCTCCACTTCCAATCCAGCTCTTTGCTATGGCCTGGGAAAGCAGTGGAAGATTACCCCAAGTCCTTGAGTCCCTGCACTCATGTCAGAGACCTGGAAGAAGCTCCTGGCTCCTGGCTTCAGATCAGCTCAGCTCTGGTCATTGCAGCCAACTGGGGAGTGAACCAGTGGATGAAGACCTCTCTCTCTCTCTCTCTCTCTCTCTCTCTCTCTCTGTAACTCTGACTTTTAAATAAATAAATAAATCTTTAAAAAGAAAAAGAGTCCAGTTGTGGACGTGTGGGTTTTAAGATTGTTGGATACACAGATCTGAAGTCAAAGACTGGTCTGGCCAGAAGGAACACATTTGAAAGCCATCAACATTTGCCCAGGGGATTAGAAGCCCTGCTAGCTGATAAAAAGCTTAAGGGGGGCCGGCGCCGTGGCTCAATAGGCTAATCCTCCACCTTGCGGCGCCGGCACACCGGGTTCTAGTCCCGGTTGGGGCGCCGGATTCTGTCCCGGTTGCCCCTCTTCCAGGCCAGCTCTCTGCTATGGCCAGGGAGTGCAGTGGAGGATGGCCCAGGTGCTTGGGCCCTGCACCCCATGGGAGACCAGGAAAAGCACCTGGATCCTGGCTCCTGCCATCGGATCAGCGCGGTGCGCCGGCTGCAGTGGCGGCCATTGGAGGGTGAACCAACGGCAAAAGGAAGACCTTTCTCTCTCTGTCTCTCTCTCTCACTGTCCACTCTGCCTGTCAAAAAAAAAAAAAAAAAGCTTAAGGAACTGTCCCCTTCTCTCCAGGCCACCTTCTTAGTCCTGTGCTCCCCGGAACTCCCCAAACCTTATTTCCCTCCAGGAAGTCGTCTCAGATAGAAAGAGGCAGAGGATGCTCGGGGTCTTCCCAGCCCTGCTCTTTCTGCCTTTGGGACTTCAAATTCCTCACACCCCATCATTGCATCCTTACCCTTGTTCTTCAACAAATAAGCCTGTCCAGTAACCCTTCCAGCGACCGCTGGGCTCCACCTGCCTTAGAGACAGGGCAGACTGTGCGCTAGGGATCAGCCACTTCAGAGGAGGAAAGGGTATTTGTCCTATGACATCCCAGGGTCTTGGATAGGCATTCTCTCTGCCTGTCTAACTCTAAAATGATCCCCCATTAAAAAAAAAAAAACAACTCTGCTGCTTATCTCTCAGCGGTATGTGGTTAATGCGTGGGAAAAGTGTGTTGAACGTATGAGGCCACTTTGTCATTTGCTTGTCCCATCAGCCCATCACTTCCATTTTCTTTCAGCGTCCATGGAAACAAGCAGGCCATTATTTCCCAGACAAGCGCTTGTCAGATGAAAGTTCCTCCTAGAGCCGTGGCTTGCCACGAAGTGGAAAGCCTGAGAAGAGAGTCGCGTCTGTGGGAAGCAGGATGACAATGCGCACACCACACGTCTTCCGACTGCTCTAAGGAGCAATCAAGAGTCCCCAGCCCAACATTGCCTTGGCCTTGACGGAGCCACCGTGGGCTCATCTACCATTCATGTCCTCTCCAACCTGGGTCTTCTTGGTGAAGCAGAGCGGCCCCAGTTCCCCTCATTTCTCTCCCACATGCTATGGTGCAGAAAAACATTCAATGCCCACGGGCCTTAGGAACCAGCACTGATTCACGGACAGCACGCAGTGTGCCGGAGTTTGTGAAACTTTGGCCCTACTCATTTCTTCCCTCGGCTAGCAGCCTACTAGATATACTGGTAGGAAATTTCCAGCCCTGTGCTGGTCTATGCCAATGGCTGGGAGGAACAACTAAGGGGGGGCTGGCGCTGTACCATAGCAGGTAAAGCCACTGCCTGCAGTGCCAGCATCCCATATGGGTTCAAGTCCTGGCTGCTCCACTTCCAATCCAGCTCTCTGCTATGCCCTGGGAAAGCACTAGAAGATGGCTCAAGTCCTTGGGCCCCTGCACCCATGTGGGAGACCCGGAAGAAGCTCCTGGCTCCTGGCTTCAGATCAGCGCAGCTCTAGCCATTGCAGCCATCTGGGGAGTGAACCAGCGGATGGAAGACCTCTCTCTCCCTCTCTCTCTTTGCCTCTCCTTCTCTCTCTGTGTAACTCTGACTTTCAAATAAATAAATATTAAAAAAAAAAAACAACTAAGGGGCCTTCCAAGTCCCTACAGAAGTCAAAGAGGGCTCTCCTTTGGTACCCGAATCCAATAATGTTCTGAAAGGACCGTGGGCAGTGGACAGAGGGCCATTCAGCCAGAAGCAGCCATGGAGAACGGTCATTTGCCCCAGGTGTGGCGTTCTGTCCTGAGCCCTGTAGTGCCTGCTGCCCAGCTGAGTCCCTGTCTTCCCACCATTGTGTGAGCTCCCAGTCTCACCTATACCATCCACTGTTGGCCCAAGGTAGCCAAGAGGCACTTGCTGTCACGTGTGCACCCCAAACTTCAAACGGACAGAAGCGGTTTCTGAATGGGGCACGAAGTTATCGTTAACAGCAGCCTCGCCAAAGGAGGATTAATTAGCGCCAGCCCTCTCACTTCACCTATCACTGGGGCGTTCCACAGAGGATTTCTCCCTGAGCCACTAATGAATTTTGCAACTGTCACAAAACAATGCAAATAAGTAAGATCCACATCTGCTGAACACCATCATGAGGTCAAACTGTGGGTAAATAAATGCTTCCTTCAAGGAGAGGGTAAATCCTAAGGTGAGGAGTGACAGGGCTTTGTTTGCATAAACCCAGCAAGGTATTATGGGTAGGATATTAATTAAATCATGCTCCTGGGCCTCACGGAGCCCTAGCTCCGCGGCTTCAGCTTGTTGACAAACCGAACGCAGGGCCCCCGGAGAGAGCACTCACATTTTGATGAACAGGGTTTGTTGGGGGTGATGTTTCCTAACTAGCATTTTAATATAATTTTTGACGCTGTATCTGAGCACGCCGCAAAGAATGTTCGGATAAAAGAGAGGGGCCAACATCAAATGTCCAAGAGATGAAACCGCCATCTAATCTGAGTCCGCTGGAGTTGCTTCCTGGGAAGACTTGGTAGCCCCTCCCCCGCCCCTCCCCAAGCCCCGGGCCCCACTTCCACGTCCCCTTTTTACCCAGCCCTAGCATATGCACACATGCCCAGGAGAAGATCTCCGAAGAGTGTGGAAGCTGCCTCGGGTTTCAATGAAGCTTTAATGAGTCTGAGCATCTGCCTAGGACCCCTTAAATCTTTCCTTTTTGTTCTTCCTTCCCTTTTGAAGAAATTAACCTGATGCCAGGTACTGTCTTCCCCGAAAGGGCTTTTATTTGCAGGTTGAAATAAGAGCCCCCATCTCAGCTGGAGTGGAAGGTTGGTCATTAGGAGACCTCCGTGGACCCCGGCCGGCCCCACTCGGGGAGACGCTGGCTGGGGCCGGGCGAGCTCTCCATAATTGACTGCTGACCCTGCTGTACCCATCTCCGCCATTGCCATCTTCATTTGCACTACATGGCCTCTTTCAGCTCAAAATTTCATGCTTCATTGGAGGATGATAAAGCCTCTTTTATCTGAGAATATGCAGACAAATATGAACTAATTAATGCTCCCACTAGCCCCCTGGGAGTGTGCAATTGTCCTCTGGCCCCCGAGCTGCCCAGGCATTCCCTGATGTAGCACTGCAGGATGGTAGCAGAAGTGTCCCTGCTTCACCCCCGCCCGCCTCTCACCTCGCACTCCCCAGCCCGCAGCTCTCAACACTGTGTCCTCCAAAATCCCTTCGGCGTGTGTCCGCGCTCACCACCTCTGCCAGTTCCATGCCCTGCCCCTTCCAACGGATCACCTAGTTCTCTCCCCAGCTGGCAAGGGGTGCTGTCTAAGGTATTCGTCCAGAGAAGTCCCTTGTGCCCAAAGGCCTGCAGGGACCGTCTGGCTGCAAATCTCTTCCCGCTCTTCCCAGCCTCCTGCCCCCAACATTGGTTTTCTATTGGTTTCTGAAACCAAAGTTCTTTCTGGCCTCAAAGCCTTCGCATGTGCTGAGCCCTCTCTACCTCAGAGCTTCAAAACTCCTGACATAGATAAGTTACCTCTTGTATCCAGCTCAACCTTGACATTGTACTCCAGTATTCAACCATGTACACTCTGACTAGGTACTTGCCTTAATTTTCTCCCTGTTCTTGCGTCCTTCTGAGTGGGTGACCTTATCTTTAGGGCCAGCCCTACCACTTCCCTCTTTCTAGATTTTAAGTAAGAAGCAACAACTCTTTCAGAAACCAGCAGTGGCATTCCAGGCTCCTAATCACCTCACATCTCTTCCATGAGCAGCCCTGGACATCAAGGCCAAGGGAAGGATGGCAGGGGAAATGACATGATCAGGCCATGGCCGATGAAAAGATGCTCTGTTCCATTGTTTTGAAGATCTGTTGGTTGCAAGATCTAGAGAAGGAACTCAAGTTCCAAGAAATAGCACTGGAAGCATCGTGCAGCGTGTGGAGCTGCCCGATGTGGCTGTCTCTAGGCAAGCTTGCTGCAAAGTTTCCAGTAGGCACTGTCTTCCAACATGTCTCAGAGCTCTTGTTGTTAGTCAACGATGTTAGCCTATTTGTATAAAGGAGAAGATGGGATGAAAAAGCAGTAGTCATGCATTTTAAGTAAAAGGGCTAGCTTCATGGATGGATGGCTGGGTGGCTGGGTTCTCAAAAGTAAATAAAACATTCAACTGTCTTTCAGAGACGCCATCAATGGAGGCTCTGTACTTATTGTGATAATGCTGCCATGACTCTCAACGTTTCTAGAATTCCTGGTTTGAAAGATAACCCTCTGGATTGTACAATTCTAGCCTGATGGCTTACTAACCATGTTACTGGTTTGAGATTTTGTTGAAATCTTCCTTTCATCCTTCCCTCTCCTAGTGTTCGAGCTCTGTTGATGTGTGATCTTAGTCGCAGAGTAATTCATGTTGGCAGATGTCACAGAAGCCCCCCTAGACTGCTCATACCTTTCCGAAAGAATTTGGGATTAGTCCATTCTGGCATTCTTCTGCTAGGTATCACTTACATTTTTAAATCTTATGATGTAAAAGTAGTCTCCCTTTTTAACTATCAGTTTCTCAGGCCACAATGGCTTAATAAAAAGTTACTCCTTCCCAACCAGTAGCAATCCAAGAGGTATATAGGAACCAGATTTCGTTACCACTTTGTGTGAGTCTCTCCAAACAGCTTCCAGGGCGTGCACTACAAATACACTACACATTCACTACCGAAAAGCAGTCAGGAACTGGATTTTTTCAGTGTAGTGGAGGCTGTGAAGAACCTGGAACTTCTTGTTGCACCTCAAGAAGTTACTTGAAGAATGATAGAGAAATGTCAAAAAGACACAGGAGCAACCCTGACGGGGCTCCTTCTGGGTATATTTGAACATCAAAGAAAATAATGACAATATGGATTATTGATTAAATTCAATTTTAAAATTTAAAATTCAATTTTAAAATTTTAAAATCCATGCTATATAAATATATATGATATATATAAAATTCATATATATATAGAGAGAGAGAGAGAGGGAGAGAGAGGGAGAGAGGGAGGGAGGGAGGGAGAGAGAGCGCGTGCAAAGGGAAAGCTCTCCTTTACATAGGATACTAGCCAATAAATTAGAAGAAATGATAGACTTACAAAATCACGATTTTGCAATAGTCAGAGGAATGATTAATTCAGCCGAGATCCTCAGTGCATAAGAAAAACTGCCGGGTGAAGGTTTGCTAGGGAGCCTGATAGTCACACAGTCTCAAAGTACCTCCTCATGCTTACTAATGACTTATAAACATAAAAACGATGACATTACCGTGGAAAAATACAGCAGACACCTCCTTAACAAGCAGCCCAAATTTACACCGCCAATATAGGGCTCGAGCGACAGAATGTGTTTACTGATAGAATGCACTGAGAAGAACACAACACTATATTTGGGTGCTTCTGCCAAATACCCACAACCTGAACCTGCTAGTGAGGGACTATGCACGTTGAGGCCTATTCTGCCCAGTGGCTATCCAGAGCCCTTCAAAACTACCAGGAACCACAAGGACAGGCTGAGGAACTGTTCCGGACGAAATGAAACTGAAGAGGCAAGGAATCTAAATGCCATGTGTGCTCTTGTATCGAATCTCGGATCACAAACGCACGCCACAACAATGCTACAAAGGACATTATGGGACAAACGGCCAATTTTGCATTTAGACTGCAGATGAAATAATGAGCTCATAACATGAGTAAGTTTCTGAATTTGGTCACTGTACTGCGATTCTTGAAGAAATTGTTCTTGTTCTTAGGAAATACATACTGAAGGATTTAGGATAAAGGGTCCTGATATCTACAACTTATTCTCATCAAAATAATAATAGTATATGTACATACAGTGTGCGTACATGTATGGCTATGTGTATCCAGAGAGAATAATAAAGAAAATGTGGGGCCGGCGCCACGGCTCACTAGGCTAATCCTCTGCTTTGCAGCGCCGGCACACCAGGTTCTAGTCCCGGTCGGGGCGCCGGATTCTGTCCCGGTTGCCCCTCTTCCAGGCCAGCTCTCTGCTGTGGCCCAGGAGTGCAGTGGAGGATGGCCCAAGTGCTTGGGCCCTGCACCCCATGGGAGACCAGGAGAAGCACCTGGCTCCTGCCATCGGATCAGCGTGGTGCGCGGGCCGCAGCGCGCTGGCCGCGGCGGCCATTGGAGGGTGAACCAACGGCGGAGGAAGACCTTTCTCTCTGTCTCTCTCTCTCACTGTCCACTCTGCCTGTAAAATAAATAAATAAATAAATAAAGTTTTAAAAAAAAGAAAATGTGGCAAAATGGTGGCCATTGGTGGAACTGAGTGAAGAATAGATTGCATTACTCTTGAAAATAATCCGTAAGTTTGACTTTTTTTTCTCAAACTGAAAACACACGCACACACACACACACTTTAGCACTCCGTCAGACAGATATAGGATACCCTCCCTTTAAAGCAGAGTCACCCGTTAATGATCTGTGTCTTCCCTGACTCCTACGGGAAGCACTAGCCACATCTGTGACTATCCAAATTTAAGTTTTGATGAATTAAAGTGGAACATCATTCACAAGCCACTTCCTCTCTCTCGCCACATTTCAAGTGCTCATGCGCCGCACGTGATGAGCAGCTACGGCACTGGGCAGCACAGATGCAGAACATCTCCACCAGCACAGGAAGTGCTGCCGAGCAAGCCGAGATGGGCAGAGCACAGTCCGCCATTGCCAGCTAGCAAATGACCTTGGGCACGTTTTGTCCCCTCTCTCAGCTTCCTTTTGCTTAGCTGTGTGATGAGGACAATCAGAGCGGCCTTGCGGTGACTTTGTGTAAGGAGGTGGAGAGTCCATGCTGTGCAGGAATGCTGACAACCTGTCAGTGCTCTGCCCCACCCCCACCCCATGAAGTCAGTTCCTGTGCTCCCCAAAAGGGAGCTGGCTCCTCAACCCTCCACCTGGAAAACCTCCCAGCTTCTGTTCCCACCAGAATTATTCCCCGGCTTCCTGCCTGTCATTCCCATAGCTGCCGTCAGCGTGCTGGTGTCTGCAATCTTGCCCGGGACAGTCCCCAGTCCTCTCTGTCTGGGCTTGGAATTGGCTTCAGTGTTCTAGTGGCAAGGCCCAGGCCCAGTCCTGGGCTTGCTACAGCTTCTGTCACCTCTCCCCAGTTCTCACGTCCACTAGAGTTGGCCTTCCTCAGCTCCTAGGAAACTCAGTCACACATCACTACCCTCAGTCCAGGGGTGACTGAGCCCAACACCTCTGTTCTTGGTGCTGCTGAAAACACCTTGAAGTGCCACCATCCCATGCATTCAGCCCCCGGGTCAAGCAGCAGCAACTTCCCTGAGAAGGTCCCCAGACTGGCTCCCATTCGTCTATGGACGTGATGACCACCTTACAGAGTCACAAAGTTGAAAGTGACTCCATGTACAAACTCCCTCTCCCTCTCCCTCTCCCTCTCCCTCTCCCTCTCCCTCTCCCTCTCCCTCTCCCTCTCCCTCTCCCTCTCCCTCTCCCTCTCCCTCTCCCTCTCCCTCTCTCCCTCTCCCTCTCCCTCTCCCTCTCCCTCTCCCTCTCCCTCTCCCTCTCCCTCTCCCTCTCCCTCTCCCTCTCCCTCTCCCTCTCCCTCCCTCTCTCTCATGTTGTGTTTTTAAAGACACAATGCCCTAATATCTCCCACTCTACGTACTCTTCTTACAGTGTGAAGTTCACACTCAGCCTTCAAGAAATCAATCTGGATGAGGCTAGGATTCTGGGGACTGTATGATTTCTGAGGTCATGCAAAGGCGTACAGCTGTCCCTCGCTTCTGTTGGGATGGTTGTCTCTGGGAGCCAGCACCCATGTGAGGAATCCCACACCACAGAGGAATGACCATCCCCGCTGAGCCCCAGTTGACAATCGGTATCAACTGCTGGACACGTGGGTGAGTGACCCTTCAGATGGTTCCAGCTTTCGGCCTTGAAGATGCTCCAAGCGATGCTTTGTGGAACAGAGAAAAGCTCTCCTCACGGTGCTTTCCCAACGGTAGATTTGTGATCAGTTCATGTCATCGCTACTTTAAGCTGCTCTACTTGGGAATATTTTCTGTTACCCAGAAGTAGCTAATCGAACAATGCCTCATCAGCCTGCACTGCTGTTTTCCCCCTACTAGGTGTATGGCTCTAACTGGACAAGAGGGGGCCCATTCTTCTCATGGTCTTCACGCCGAAGTTGCAAACGAAGAGCACAGTAATGCCCGTGTCACCGAGACTCCCCTCAACCTTCAGGCTCGCAGCCTAGAGAAGGGAGATGAGTTCAACCAGATGTTTCCCCCACTAGACAGATGTTTCTCTTCCTACCTGGAGGCAATTTCTCCTGCATCAAACTTCTTCCTGTCCAAGAAAGCACAGCCCTCTCCCCCTTCCTGGGACCATAATGGCAGATGGAACGTTGGGAGAGACAGTGACATTGGCATAAAAGAAATCCCCAGATAGGTAACCTGCCACCTAAGAATGCAGCTAAGTGAGTGACCGTATTATAGTCACAATTGGATGGGCACCATTGAAGAAGAAAGACACCATGGAGGGCTGGGGAGAAAGCCCACACCTGCACGGCTTCACGTGAGACAGGATTCGAGGTGCTACTGATATATCGTATAATAAACAGATGGCACGTATAGAATCCCAGGCCCACTAAATGCCTTAATCTTATTACCTGGCTAAGATCTATTTATAATACTTTCCCCACATGCAGAGGGAATACTTTCTTCGCCTTTCATTCCACTTCCATATGCTTAATTTTCCTCACCTGCAGGAAACCCAGGTCTTTGGAGGCTCCTCCCTTGAAAGAAATTTGCAATAATTTTATCATTCCTGGCAACAAGTCCATCCTCACAGTGAGTTGTCCTTTGACATTTATAAGGATGTGAATTTAGCCATAGCAACCCTATTTACATAGCCTCCTTCATGTTCTTTGTCATTATAATTGCTAATAGCACTGTGTTTTAGGATCCGTAGAAAGCGTCTACACTGGTGTAGGAGGCGTTTACTGGTACACCTGCTCGAACCCCATTCTCTGAAAACTGCCCGCTCTGCACAAAGGCTCACTTCCAGCGCACACAGCACTCCTGTTTTTCCCAATGACTCACTTTCCTGACCATAGCTGACTTTTCCAGAGGCAAACACAAGATTGGAACTGAGTGACATTGTCTCCCTCCAAAATAGGAATGGAAATCTCTAGACGCTGGAAATCAGAGGTTGAGTTGTATTCACTGCAAGATTCTGGAGGTAAGTTTTGTGGTAGAGGTCGCAGTGAGCTCTGATATCCTGGCCATCGCTGGGAAATCAATAACCCCAATGGTTATTAGAGTGTTGGTGTGGAGTATGCTCTCCCATGATCCACACCAATAATAAATACAATCATCAAGCCCAGATCTGGAGCCAGGGATTGGGTTCAATAGTTTATTTCAGAAAGACCAGTGAGGGAGTAAGCTAGAATATTAATCATGATTCACCAGAGAAATAGAACCAGTAGGGTGTGTGTGTGTGTGCGTGTGTGTGTGTGAGTGTGTAAATAGAGATAGACATAGAGATAGAGACATTGATTTTAAGGAATTGGCTCATGTGAGTGTGGGCCATAGCAAATCCAAAGTCTTAGGACTGGCGATCCAGGGAGGAATTGGTGCTGCCATCGCAAGCTTGAAGGTCAAAGTCCCTTTTCACGTAAGACTTGCATCTGGCCAGATGATGCCTAACAATATTATACAAGGCAGTTTCCTTTGTTCAAAGTGGACCAATTTGAATCTTGACCTCATCCGCCCTCCAAAAACCAAATACCTTCACAGAAACAGCTAGAATAGTATTCGACCAAAAGCTGGATACTACAGATTAGCCAAATTGACATGAAATTAGTCATCACAGGAAGTGAGACAGGGGAGGGCAAGTGGCCAGTGAAAGGTACCTTATCAAGCAAATTGTCACTCCAGGCAGCTGGGACAAAACCTCAGTGGGGAATCCTGAGAAGCAATGTATAAAATCCATCTTAGAGCTGTTTTACCTAAAGGACCAGGGACCTGGGGTACTTATCCACTGATTTCTGATGGCGATTGGCTGAAGGCTGCTCTGGGGCGTTGGCGTCTGTCCTACAAGACTCAGGGCCTGCTGCACACGCAGGCAAAGTGGGCCGTGGCCGTGAGCAGGCCGTGGCAGGTGTATGCCGCTGGCGATGAAGCTGGCTCGCACAGGACTCATAAACACCACAAGGGACATGCGTGTGGTATCCATGGTATCTGCTACATCGTTAGAGCCCTGGAGAGGTGATGCTTACGCTTCAGATGATTACGAGACAGGGAAGCGCCCCTCTCCATTCTTCAATTGAAGATGTGTTATTCCACACGCAAGCTCTTTATTCTGAACGCGTTGGCAAGCATGCTTTGGGGGAGCAGGGGAGGACAGCATGAGAGATGAGTAGGACAGGTCCCCGGCTGTAGCAGGTACCTCCTTGCCTCATGCCCAGTGATTTTTTTTCCTGAGCTCTTCAAAATGTAAACTGAGAGACAGACTAGAATCGGGCTCAATGCTTGCTAACTGCCTAGCCACCACCTGTTCTCTCCTTCTTGCACTCCTTGAACCTCGGTTTTGGTTGGAGTGATGATGTACTTGGTTAAACTGCTTTCTCAGACTCTCTTGCAGCTATGCAAAAGCATGTAACACAGTTTGCCCAATGAGACGTACATGGACGTGACTAAGAGTCCCAGCAAAGGTTTTTAGTTTTGTTGTGTTGAGGGAAAGACATCCCACCCATAAACCCTTTGATTTTTGGTTTGTCTTTGGCTCTGCACCTATCATCCTGCCTAGCATGTGACCACAATGTTGGAGTGCGGCGCAGCCACCTTGTGGCCATGTACGGTTGGCAGAAGTGAGAAATGGTTTCTAGGCCTGATGGTTTCCTTGAGCAGGTGTACAGGTTCTAGGCTGTCTATGTCAAGACCGCCTATGACAAAAGAAAAATAAAGCCCTTTATGCTGTAGCCCTGGAGTCTGGGGTCCTATTCTATGCAATCCAGGCTGATGGGAAGTAGCAAAAAGAATGCCAGATTAATTATTTACAATTATCACAGTTATTCCTTTATAGCCTTTACTAGGACATAAGTTTCATAAAGGTAATACTTGTGTTCATTCACTACTAGGTTCCTTGATACTGAGCTCTGTAGACATTCGATTAGTCCTTGTTGAATGGATGAATGAATGATCGAAAGAAGAACTACAGTGGCCGGCGCTATGGCGTAGTAAGTTAAGCATCTGTCTACGGTGCCAACATCCCATATGGACACCAGTTTGAGTGCCGACTGCTCCACTTCCAATCCAGCTCCCTGCTGATGGCCTGGGAAAGCAGTAGAGGATGGCTCAAGTCCTTGGGCCCCACGTAGGAGACCAGTAAAAATCTCCTGGCTCCTGGCTTTGGAATGGCTCAGCTCCGACCATTGAGGCCATTTGGGGAGTGAACCAGCAGATGGAAGACCTACTTCTCTTGCATGTGCTCTCACTCTAGCTCGTTCTCTCTCTCTCTCTCTCTCTCTCTCTCTCTGCCTCTCTGTAACTCTGCCTTTCAAATAAATAAATCTTTAAAAAAAAAAAAAGATGGATTGCTGAGGTCTTTGATGTAGGCAGTGGGGCTGTGTCCCCCAGGACTCCTAGAAATGCAGCATGCCTCCTAGAATTGTCTACCCCAAACCCAGCAGGCTGGGGTTTTGATTCTCCATCGGTCAAGTGCAGTTCTCTCCCCAGCAGAGTATCTCCCTGATGTATTACCTTTTCTTCCAGACTGAGCAGATCCTCATGCTTTGACGAAGGCTTTGCGCTAAAGACAAAGGAATCAATGGGGACATGTGCGTGGCAGATTTGAGATGCAGCAGCACTGCAGCATGACTGGGCTCGGATGGATCTGTCAGTGCTGGGGCGCTGGCAGCGGCGCTCCAAGCAGTGTGGTGAAGATAAAACACAAGGCGAGCCATTGCCGCGGCTCACTAGGCTAATCCTCCGCCTGCGGCGCCGGCACACCGGGTTCTAGTCCCAGTTGGGGTGCCGGATTCTGTCCTGGTTGCTCCTCTTCCAGGCCAGCTCTCTGCTGTGGCCAGGGAGTGCAGTGGAGGATGGCCCAAGTGCTTGGGCCCTGCACCCCATGGGAGACCAGGAGAAGCACCTGGCTCCTGGCTCCTGCCATCGGATCAGCGCGGTGCGCCGGCCGCAGTGCGCCGGCCGCGGCGGCCATTGGAGGGTGAACCAACGGCAAAGGAAGACCTTTCTCTCTGTCTCTCTCTCTCTTTCTCTCACTGTCCACTCTGCCTATCAAAGAAAGAAAGAAAGAAAGAAAGAAGGAAAACACAAGGTGGGCGGGGGGCAGCCGTGTTCAAACTGCTGCTTGAGATACCTGCATCCGTATCAGAGTGCCTGGATTCTGGTCCTGGCTCCGCTCCGAATCCCAGCTTCCTGGTGCTTCAGACCCTGGGAGACAGCAGGTGGAGGCTCAAGTCCCAGGGCCCCACCAACCACATGGGAGACCCAGATTGAGTTCCCAGCTCCTGACTACTTCAGCCTGGCCCAGCCCTCGGTGTCACACACATTTAGGGAATGAACCAGAGGACAGGATGGAAGCACCTCTCTCTGTGTCTCTCTGTCTCTCCCATGCAAATAAATGAAATTTAGAAATCACACAAGCAGGCCCTTCCACAGGCCATGGCTCCTCATGTACTATAAGCTGAGGAGCGTGCTCAACCTTGAACCTGAAGACCTAAATCAATTTTTCAAAGTCAACCAAATGCCTGGAACACAGTAGGTGTTCAATAAATGGTTACTAAGGAATGTAGCTGTAGGAACAATTGAGAAGTTTGCCACCATGACATGAGCCAAACACATTCCCTGGAAACTAGAAGGCAGGAAGAAATGGCTTTTTGCATTCCATGCCTAATGTCCAGGGCACTGAATATCCAGCGAATGAACTCTGTCAGTTTGGGTGGGAGAAATTATATTTATTTCACTAACCTCCGACTGCAATTTAGCATGTCCACGGTTGTATTCGTCATACCCATGAGTTTATCACCAAGAGAAATTGTCGAGTTTTAGATCACATTATAGTTGTTGAAGGTATCTTGAAATATGCTCAGCACTACTTGGAAATTATAGCAGTTATTAGGCCCGCCACCAGATCATATTTAATGTATTAATAAATGGGCATTTATTACAGTGCTTCTTTTTTATATTTTTCTAACTGCATTTCCGACATCACTGGTTTCTTTCGTGCCTCTCTGTATTTGATTTCGTGTCTTTAAAACGATTGTTCTGACACAAGGTTCGTAGGCTTGACCAGGTGCCAAGGGGACCATGGCACAGGGAAGGGGAAGACGCCCTCCGCAGAGCCAGGGCTTGCACCGCACCAGCCTCACTGGCGAGGAGCGAGTTACATAGTGGCCCCACCCCCACCCCACCCCACCCCCACCTCCAGCTGCTTCCAGGGCCAGAGGGGCCCATGGGGGGGGGGGGGGCAAAGGAAAGGAGAGCGGAGGGAGGGGGTAGGAAGAAGAAAGGAATGAGAAGATAATTTTCCCGGCTTTTTCACATCACTGAATTGAACTTTACTTTTAATAAAAGTATTATTAAATAGAAATGGCATGCTCATTATTTTGCATTTAGGTGATATTCAGAGACATGGTCCCTGTAATTATGTGAGCTGGGCCAGTCTTGGCATGCTCTCTGTTTCTGCATACAGTCCAACTAGCTTCTCCTCGGCCAGGAGTAGCCTTCCCCCCCGGCTGCGGAAGCTGGGCAGGGTCCCCATTGTTTTCCTCCCATTTTGGGGAATCAACTGGTGTCCTCCCTGAGGTCCGGAGTTCCTGCCCTGGGCGTGGGATCCCTCAGGCTAGCAGGGAGAAATACGCCACCTGCAGAGGCACCCTGGAAATAGGGGCTCGCTTCTCCACACACATCACAGCTGATCAGAGCCGGGCTTAGTTCCTGGGTCTCCCCAAGACAGAGCTTGACCCGAGAGTCAAATGCAGCTTGTTGATTTGGGAAATGCGAGAGATGCCACTACAGATGCGAGGCGAGGCAGCAGTGAGACTGGGAAGGGGAGGCAGGGTTTCAACCTCCCTCCCGGAGACGCTCTGGGAAAGGGCGTGGGTAGAGCACATGCCTTAGAGTTCTCCCAGGCAGGGTGCCAGCGAGCCAGGGCACTTACCATCCTCTGTAGCTGCTGGTCGCAGGCCACCTATCCCTCCGGCTCAAGGCACATTGGCTCTTGGGGGATGAAGGGAGCCAACTTGGGGGCGGGGAGATGGTGGGGCGCTCATCACAGCATCTGCTATGGACTCAACACTGCTCCTAAGCCTTCGCCATCTCTTCTCCTGCCTCTGCCTCAGTTTCCCATTTCTGCAGGTTCCCAAAGCTCTCCAAAGGCTGCTAGCTAAACGAGGCTCTTGGGTATGTGGTGTTTGCTCCAACCAAGTCTTTTAAAAAATGTCATAATTGAACCCACTTCTCAAGATCACGAGGTTTCACGCGAGAACGGGAGTGTTTTATTTTCTCTAGGAAAATCCACTTGACCATACTGCACGGCAAACTAGATGATCCCCCAGGATCACATGTTTTCGGGAATGTGTACTTTCTTCTCGTCTGCCAAGGTAAAAGGGTTTAAGGGAAACCTGTCCTGGCTCCCATCCCCCGAGGTGGGAGGTTTGGCGGGGGGGGGGGGGGGGGGGCCTGTGTTTTCCTATGAGGGGAGCTAGGATGTTTTAGAATCAGCTGGCAGGCCGGCTGCTGTGGGAAGACCCAGCCATCTGTTCCGGGGGATGCCAAGGGAGCTGCCTTCCTCCTCCCTCACCTGCCCCGAAACGCAGGCCCGGAGACAGTTTACAACCCCAGATGTCTCTGCTCTTGCCCACACGCTCCACGGGCTCCTAGCTGGCCTCACCCGCCTCCAGCTCAGAGAATCGCAGCCACTGCCACCTGTGCCCATCAACACAAGGAGGAGCCGAGGGCTCTCGGCCTGGCGCGGAAGTGCCCTGGGAGTCAGCAGCTGATGGCACGGGGTGGCCCCTGATTGCTGAACTGGACGGTGCTTTGAAGCAGCCCGACCCCGGTGATCCCCTCGCACACGGCTGTGATTAGCCTCGTCTCCAGGCCTTCGAGAAAGACCTTGGGGGCTTTGAATCTTAGCGGCAAAGGCAGCGGGAAAGGCTGGATGGAAAATCTGAATCCAAGGGTCTTTGGAGCAAAAGCAGGTTTTCTCTGCGTGTGAAATAAGGGCTGCTAGAATGGTCACGGAGTAACGTGGACTTCCTGAGCGGCTAAGGCTCATTTTGGTCACTTGCTGCCGTCAAGAACAGACATGGGTACGATTAGAATGATTTCCAAATCCTTGAGCACTCCCAGGGTTTTGGAGTTTGACTGAGCTGGGATTGCTTTTCCAAACGCGACTGAGAACATGGCACTGGCATCAGACTGCTGGGGCTTGGGCTCCAGCCTCTCCCACTCACTCGCTGTGTGACCATGAGCAGGTCTTGACCTCTCTGTGCCTCGAAATTATCACTCCACAAAACGGAGCAGAGAACCACCAGAAGATCTTCGTCACAGGGCCCCCATGAAGATTGAACAAGACATCCACGTGGAACCCTCCAGTGCAAACCGGGCTCAGAGGCAGAACTCGGTCAATGCTACAGATTCTTGTTGTGCTGTTGGGAATGGTTTTGTTTTCAAGGATGGTGCCAAGATTAGCATCCGTTCTGCTGCCCCCTGACAAAGAAGAAGGAATCCCAATCTCTGAACAGTGGGGTCCAAATTGAGGCGTTCTTAGCAGCATCTTGCTTTTCTCCCAACCCGAGTCACGGTAAATGTAACAAGCAATTTGGGGGCTGTGTTCCAAGCAGGCCAACACTCAGTATCGCTGTGTCTCCGTGGTCGAGAGGAGGACAAGGGGTCCGGCTCCGGCGCATGGTGCTCCAGGGCCCCAAGGAACTTGTGTATTCAGCAGGCCTCCCAGTGTCTCCCTGCTCACTGGCAGGTGGAGGGGGCATATCAGAACGCAATTTTTGGCCACCTTGTGAAAGTCTAAGAGTCCATTCGGGTGGCATGCGTCTCATCCGAGCACGCCGGACACATGGGGGTAATTGCTGCGGCTGGGTTACTCCTTGTAAGTTCAAACAGTTTCACGTGCTGAATGACAATCCGCTGCCCGTGCCCAGGGTAAATGAAACCAATGCTTCCTGCCGAGGTAGACTTGGACGTGATTCAGGCCATCTGCTTCTGATGCAGGTAATACGTCCGTGAAGCAGGAAATCAGATCTCACCGTGCTACCGCGACACGCGGCTTCCCTCCCCCCTCCCCCTTCCTCTCTCTCTCCCTTCCCGTCTTCTCTCCCTGCCATTGTTCTCACGAAGAGGACGGGCACCAGCTCTGCAGCTCCGTGTGTGTTCCCGGCGCCAGGCGCTGTTCTCCGTGTGCACAGGGCTCTGCGTGCTGAGTCTAATCGGAAGGCAGCAAGGGGATAGGGCTGGGTGGAGGAAGGGATCTGACAGGTCTTGTGCATCCCAAATCGCCCCGTGATGCAAAGGGAGCTCTTTTCCTTAAAGGTTAAATTGTGCATTTGACTTGCCTCCCATGGAGACTGCCCCGGAGCTGGGGCTCCCACAGTCGGCTTGGCAACCCTCCCAGCTTGCTGACGCCCAGCCCAGGCCTCCTGTGGAATGCCTCCCTCCTCCCACCAGCGCCGTGGGAATCCAGGCAACAGCACAACAAGTACCAACCAGTGGGACAGGAAGTGAGCCTGCAGGGTTGGGGCCATTCCCTCCCAACCCTCCTGTTCTTACTGGGTAGAGTACACGCTTGTTCCACTCGCTATGGCTGGGTAAGAGACCAGCCTAAACTTAGGGGCGCCTAGCAGTCATGGTCTCTTGGGTCCTGTGACTTGATGGGACTCAGCTCGACCGCTGTCACTGTGGGACTCTCAAGTCCTCACAGCCAGGGGGCGACTGGGGCCGAGTCCTCTTGGAGACTCCACTGGGCTGTGCACTCAAGATGGTGCCGGCCCAGGACTGCAGGTGTGGTGAGCTCAGCTGGTGCCGTCCTGCACTTGGCCGCTACTTGTGGCCTGGACTGCTCTCAGCGTTGGTGGCTGGGTTCTGAGATCCTTCTGAAAGAGACAGTGAGAGGCTGGACATTCCAAGAACAAGCCTTCAAGAAGCATTCCGAGCGAAGCAGGAAGAAGCTACGTGGCCTTTGGTGACCCAGCCCAGAAATCTCAAAGTGGCACTTTCTCCAGAATCAACTGCTTAAAGCTGCCCCAAACCCCCAGCGTTCAAGGGCAGAGGGCATGGATTATGCTAAAGTCTACATCGCCAGCCTGTCTCCGCTACTACGTCAACATCTGCAGGGAAAAGTGGGCGATTTGAGTGGAGGAATGAAGGTCACATTTTATTTCTTATCTTTCAGTTAGCTTTTTAGAACTCAGGGGACAAATCAGATGTCCCTAATATGAATGCAGCCTGGAATGGCTTTTAAAAGAGATCTCATATTTGAAAAGTTGTACAGTTCACATAAAACTGAATTTCCAGCATCCCTGAAAAAAAATTAGATCTGGCATTACAGGCTCTGCATTCCCTCAAGGCAACAAGAGCGTGGTGTTGAACCATGACCTCGGCTCTGCGAGAGAGCAGCGACGAGCACCAGTTAGCCATGGTCCCCACCCGTCCTTATCGTCCTCACCACTGGGTATCAGCAGCCATTTATTCAGATGCTTGCACCTTTTTTTCTTGATTTTCTTTTTTTGTCAATAAACCATTTATCTTGGTACCACGTCTTCATCAAAAGTGATAGAATATAACAGTAGACTGAGGGCCACATATTCAACACAAATACAAAGGGCGATTTTTAGAGACACACGAGAGAGGACCTCTGTGCATTGTTCTCGTATTCTTCCTTTCCCCTTCTCCCTCATCTCTCTTTCCCTCCTCTCCACTTCCGCCTCTCCTCCCCCTTCCCCCTCTCATCTTCCTCTTGCCCTCCTTTTTCCTCTTTCTCTCAAGGGTTAGCAGGAGATCTGATCAATTCTTATTATTAACACTGAATTGATTTTAATTTTACTCTTACACTATTACTTGAATTAATACAGATTTTCTCTCTTCTGCTATTTGTCTCCTACCTGACAGCTGACAAAACAAAGAAAAATTGGGGCCATCAAACCCCTCTCTTTGGTATAATAGACCCATGAAAAGACCTCTGGGACAGGCCTGCTGTGGTCTCCCACATGGTGTGGGTGACTGCTCTCCCTAAGGGAGAGGCCCCTTGCCAGTGTAGCCATGGACCTTTATGGTTGGGTTTGTGTTCCATGCCAGAACAGGCAGCTACCCAAGAACAAGCCCTCCAACTGGCCCCCCAGAGGGCAACAAACGAGGAAACCAAGCACAGTTTGTTTTGACCGATGCTTCTACCATGCGTCCAGTTGGTGTTCAACGCTTGGCTGCAGCGTGCAACCCTTTGGACTGAGAGAGGCCTGTCGCCTGCTCCTGGTTGGCTTGGGCTCTTGGTGGGCCGTCCACACATCGTTTTCAGGCTGCCACTGGCTGCTTGTCTCTCTCCTCTCTTCCCTCCGTGCTTCTCCCTTTCCCTCCTCTCCCCTCCCCTCTCCTCTCTTTTTTCCCCTTCCCTGGAAGTTTGGATTAACCCTATTTTCTCCTGATTCCAGTTGTCCCTGGCAGTCATTGGACCTCGCTTCATTTACTACAGATGACCACTTACAAATGCAGATGCTCCTTGTCTCCTGAAGTCTGTCCTGAAAAGCCCATCGTAAGTCGAGACCATCGTAAGTGGAGAACGCATGGAATCCCCTAACCCAGGGCACATCTCAGCTCAGCAGCACGGTGCACTGTAGTATGGTGGTGGTTTCACCTGGTGACAGCAGGGCTGCCTGGGAGCTGCACTTGCTGCCACTGCCCAGCATCACAAAATAGAACCAGACCACACACTAGCTAGCTCAGAAAAGACCCAAATTCAAACTTCAAAGTTGCACATGTTAAAATGGGAAACTCCAAAATGGAGCCATGGTAAGTCCCAAGTCGGAGCCCGTCTGTTCCTGCGTAGCTTTAACAGGCTAGAAGAGGGGCTGGAGGCCCCTGCAGCCCTTTCTCTGTGTGACAGCCACTCGTCCGACTCATGATGGAGGCACTGAGCACGTCTGGCTGGAAGGGCCCCCTCAGCGGCTAGGAGGACGAGGAGCCAGTGGGTGAGGGGCCGCTTCACTGCGCTCCATGACAAGAAACACATGTTCAGGCAGGAAATTGCCCTTCAAGAAAGTTCTAAGTCTTTGAAGTCAACGTGCTTCTGAATCATCTTCGCAGGGAAGCCACCCAGCTGCCTCAGGAGGGCAAATATTCCTCCTTCTCAGCTCCGCGTGCCACGTTGACTCCCAGACGAGGTGCGCCTACGAGGACAGGAAACCCATTTCCAGACGCCTACAAAGATCAGTCTGCATGAGCACGTGTGTGTGCTCGTGTGTGTGTGGGCGGGGTCTGCACTGTGCACGCACATGTGCATGTCTGCCAGCAGGCACGTGTAGACGTGTGTACACACCTGTTCCCATGCACATGCATGTGTGCTTTGTGTTCAGGTATTCATGGACACAGTTCATGGTTGTACATGAATGTGCACATGTGTCAGCATCGTGTGTGTGTGTGTGTGTGTGTGTACTTGTGCATTATGACAGATCATAGAGGAACCTAAAGATAAGGAGAGAGGCAAAAGGCTGTCCTCAGGGAGGGCACTGTGGTGCAGCTGCTCAGGCCACCGCATACCACGTTGGAGTGCTTGGGATCAAGTCCCAGCTACTCCACTTCCCATCCAGCCTCCTGCTAATGCACTGGGTAGGGGGCAGATGACGGTCCAAGTACTTCAATCTTTGCTATACATGTGGGAGACCCGAGTGGAGTTCCTGAATCCTGGCTTTAGCGTGGCCCTGCCCCAGCTGTTGCAGATATCTGGGGAGTGAAACAGCAGAAAGATCTCTCTCCTCTCCATCTCTCCATCTCTGCCTTCCAAATAAAGAAATCTTTTTAAAAAGACTGTTGTTGGAGTTGGCATTGTGGCATCGGGGCTTAAACTGCAGCCTGCAATTCCAGCAACACATATGGGTGCTGGTTCGAGTCCTGGCTACTGCACTGCTGAGCCCACTCCCTGCTAATGAGCCTGGGAAAGCAGCAGAAGATGGCCCAAGTGCTGGGCCCCTGCCTGCATCTACATGGGAGACCCAGATGGAGTTCTGGGCTTCTGGCTTCAGCCTGGTCCAGCCCTGGCCGTTGCGGCCATTTAAAGAGTGAACCAGCAGATGGAAGATTTCTCTCCCTCTCCCCCCGCCTCCGTCTCTCCCTCCCTCTCTTTGTAATTCTGTCTTTCAAATAAATAAAGAAATCTATTTTAAATGTCACTTAAAACTATAACATAAAAAATAAGAAATAAATAAGAGGCTGTTCTTCCAGAAGCTTGCGGACGGGCATGTTTCCAGGGCCACCAGGAGCTCCAAGCAGAGCGACTATTGTGCCTCTCCCACCACTGAACGCTCATTAAGAGCCAGAGTGAAGTCAATTCATGTGTCACATACCCATCACCTGCTGAGGTTAAGTCATCTGGGCCACCACTGTGACCGCCTCCAACCACAAGCGGTCCCCAAGGCCAGGTGTCTATCGTGGATGCCCCCTCCACCCTGGCTCAGAGCCCCCCTACACTTTGCACCGGCATTTCCTGTTTCATGACACAAAGAATCCCCCAAACCGGGAAGGTTAGCCAAGAAAGAAAACATTTGGATGTAAAGATTTAAGCAAATAACCCGAAACGCTCTGAGCGTCAGTGTCCTCGTTTGTGGCGTGAGGACTACAATATCCCCTTTCTCAGAGGACTGCGTGTCCACGTAGCTGGTTAGCATTTATTTGTGTGAGGAACCAGCCTAGGACAGGCGCTAAAGATGATGGGGTCGCAACAGGAAACAGACACGCTTTCTCCCACATCTACCTTCACACCTGTTAGCATCAGTCTCCCCACCGCCACCCACGCCTCGCTCCCTATCCCTCGACACCTTCTGCAGTTCCTGCACCTTCCAGGAAGCTTCGAAGACTCAGCTGCCCAGTCTGACGCCCTGGGGCCTGGCCTGAGCCTTGGGAACCTGCCCTGGCAACAGGACGGCCATCTGTCCTCCCACGTCATGCCCAGCTGGCCCTCCTCCAGCTGCTCTCCTTGCCTACTTCTGGCCAGCCAGCCTGCCTGCCCGCCTTCCCTGACATCCTGGAGTCTGGAGGAGCAGCTGGAGAAAAGAGGACCGCCATGCCCTCTGGCCCCCATAATCCCGCCATCGGCTCTCTTCAGGGCAGCCCCCAAATGATGCCCTCTCGTGGGAGGTGTTTATGGGTGCTTGGGAGGCCTTGCAAAGTCCTCAGTTCTGTGTTGTCCCCAAGGAGCTCCTAACAGGCCCTTCCCTATGGGGTTGCTGTGAGGCGTAAATGCATCACCGTAGGGACCATAGAGCAACAAGGCACGCCCCCCCCCCCGTCACTGTGCTTCTCCCCGCAGATGGGACAGGATCTCTGGGACAAGGTCTCTCCAAGACAGTGACAGCCCAGTGAGCTCCTACAGGGTCCCTTTGCATCCCTGGAAGCCCCCTCCCCCTGGCCACGCCAGGTCCCGGGAGCTCAGTTTTCTTCTCCCTCCTCCGCCATCAGCTTTCAGATTCTTCAGACAGGAAGCAGGGTCTGGGTGCTGTCCCCAGCATCCTGGGACAGGGCAAACTCCCCTAAGATTCCCAAGGTGCTGGGGTGAGCAGGTTCCCAAACCTCTGTGGCTCAGGGTCACGGCTCCTAAAGCCCGTGGCCAGGTTCCCTTCTGACAGACACAGATGAGAGCATGTGTCCCAGTTGGAAATGGAAACTGCGAGAGGCAGAAAGACTGTTCTAGTGCTTCCTTCTAGAAGACTCTTCACCCCCCCGCCATGCCCCTCTCTCATTCCCTCGCATTTCCAGGCAGCCTGCTTAAGCCAGCTGCTAGGGCTTGGTTGCGAGATGCTTATGGGGAACTGTCTCACCTTCATACCTCTTCAGAGAGCCAAAGTTGGGAGCAAAGTTGAGGAGAGGGCTTGAGCGCGCAGGCTGGGGGACAGTGTTCCTGTGTTCAGATCCGGCCTCTGTCACTTCTCAGCTGTGTGCCCTTGGGCAAGTCACCACGCCTCTCTGTGCCTCAGTCCCCAAGATGGTGAATGAGGACATAGCAGGACCTTCCCTATAGGATTGTCGTGAGGGTTAAATGAGTCACTACAGGAGTGGGGCGCCATCTGTCTGGCACAGATTAGGCGTTCCCTAGCTGATACCTACTGTGTGTGGGTCTTCCCACACAGGCACCGCATAGTAAGCATTCAATAGTGTTTGCCTTTGGCTGGGAGGAGAACGTGGCACATCGGGGCATTTCCACTTCCCAGTCAAGGAGGTCTGACCATGTCATTCTGCTTTTTTTAAAAAATATATATTTATTTTATTTATTTGAAAGACAGAGTTACAGAGAGGGGTAGAGACAGAGAGAGACATCTTCCATCCGCTGGGTCACTCCCCAGATGGCTGCAACGGCCGGAGCTGGGGCAATCCTAAGCCAGGAGCCGGGAGCTTCTTCCGGGTCTCCCATGCAGGTGCAGGGGCCCAAGGACTGGGACCATCTTCTACTGCTTTCCCAGGCCACAGCAGAGAGCTGGATCAGAAGTGGAGCAGCCGGGACTCGAACCAGCACCCATATGGGATGCCAGTGCCGCAGGCAGAGGATTAACCCACTGTACCACGGCACAAGCCCTGCCATTCCTCTTTAAACCTTTCAGCCATTCCCCATGTTTGGGAACCAAAGTCAAATGTCCCTCTGATCAAGCAAGTGACATGTGCTCCCTGGCTTGTCACGCTTTCTCTTTTCGTCTTTTTCCCTAGCTTTATTAAAGTATAATGGACAAATAATAATTCTATGTATTTCAGGTATACACTGTGAGGTTTTGATATATGTGTGCCTTGTAAAATGATTGCTACAACCGGGCTAATTAACCTGCTCATCACCTCACATTGTGACTCTGTATTTGCGTGGGTGCGTGTTTACAGATTAGACGTACTCTTGTTGACCAGTTCCGAGGGTACAATACGGTATGGCTGACTACAATGCCAGGCTGGTGGGAGGGCCCCGAGCATATCCACCCTGTGTACCTGAGACTGTGTGCTCTGACCAGCGTCTCCTCACCCCGCCCCGCCCCGCCCCTTGGCACCCATCATTCTCTTCTCTACTCCTATGAATTGACTGCTTTACATTCACATGTGAGATCACGCAGTCCTTGTCTGTCTGTGTCTGGTTTAGCCTAACGTTCTCCAGGTTCACTCCCACTGTCGCAAAGGACAAAATTCTTTCCTTCATTAAGGCTGAATAATATTCCCTTGTGAGTGCTTCGTTATTGCTCTTTGCCCATTAACGCTTTGCTTGCTTCCAGCGGCTATTGTGAACAGTGCTGTAGTGAATGTGGGAATGCAGATAGCCCTTGAACGTATGATTTGGTTGCTGTGGCTGTGTCTCTGGAAGGGGGCTTGCACGGTGTAAGGCAGCCCTTTGAACTACTTGAAGAGTCTCCGCACTGTTCTGTATAGCGGCTGTACCACTGGAACGTTCCCACTGACAGGGAGCAAGGCGACTCTTTTCTCTACATCCTCACCAGCACTTTTTATTTTTGGTCTTTTTTTTAAAGATTTATTTATTTATTTGAAAGGCAGACTTAGAGAGAGAAGGAGAGGCAGAGAGAGAGAGAGAGAGAGAAAGAGAGAGAGGTCTTCCATCCTCTAGTTCACTCCTCAGTTGGCCACAATGGCCGGAGCTGCGCCAATCTGAAGCCAGGAGCTTCTTCCAGGTCTCCCACGCCGGTGCAGGGGCCCAAGGACTTGGGCCGTCTTCCACTGCTTTCCCAGGCCATAGTAGAAAGCTGGATCAGAAGTGAAGCAGCCGGGACTCGAACCAGCGCCCATATAGGATGCCAGCACTTCAGGTGGCAGCCTCACCTACAGCACTGGCCCCTATTTTTACTTTTGATGCCTGTGCTTCTTGAGCTTTATTCAAAAGAGCGTTATCCAGACCTGTGTCATGGAGCTTTTCCTCTATGTTTCTTCTAGTGGATTAATAGTTTCAGGCCTTACCTTTAAGTCTTTCATTCATTTTGAGCTTGTTTTTTTGTATGGTGTCAGGTCAGGGTCCAGTTTCATTCTTCCCAAGATTGTTTACTGAAGAGACTCTCCCACCCCCATTGTGTCTTCTTTTGCCATGCCCACTCCTGCCGCCAGGCCTTTGTCAGCCAGGCACTTTGCCAGAGATGTCTTTCCCTACAGTCTCCACCAAGATAGCCTTCATTCAGTGTGCAGCCAAGACACAGCACTGCCCACGCCTCCCTGCACTGGAGAATCTTCTGGAAGGTGAGCCACTGGCTGATGGCCTCTGGCTCCTGCACCTTTGATATCTACTGGAGCATTTCTGCCACGGCCACATTCTCCCCAGGCTGTCTCCCTGGCTGACAGGCCAGTGACAAGGGGGACTAGCGCTAAGCCACTTCTGCCTGACAAGCATTCTCTGTGATGGGCGGTCTTTGCTCTGGGGCTCCCCGTGGGCCCGTGAGGCTTTCTGGGAGCTACACTGCCATCTGAGGCTCCTCCTATGCACTCCTCCTTCCTGCCCCTCTCCTCGCACAGGTGTCAGCTCTGCACGTCAGTCAGAAGGCTCCGCCCCTCCCCTGCTTCTTCCTGTCTCCTCCATTTCTTTCACAGACGTCTGGCGCCAGCGTAGTGTGTGCGTTGCAGAGGACCTGAGTTGGCGTCCTTAACCATCAAGGCTCAGCTCACGCTCCATTTCTTGGAGGGATTTCTTGACCACCTACACGCAGGTCTTCTCAGCTGCGTGAGGGACCTGCCATGCCCCCATAGCCCATGCCCCGTCTCTCGGCTTCTAGATCACCTTGTAATCACCTTAACCTGAGCCTGTCCTGCTACACTCACAGATATTCTGTTTCTCTCCTCCGATAACTGAGCTCCCCAGAGGTGAGAGATTTTCCTGTTAAACTTTGAATCCACAGCTCATCATATAATACCAGGTCCTTAGTAGACACTTAAGGTTTGTTGAGTGACTGAATGGATGAATGAATGAACAGGATTGGAAGCCAAGCTAAGAATCTGTGAATACTAAGCTAAGGGAATATCAGCATGAGATAAATCCTACAGAACTAAGAAGCGAAAATGGATTAAAGAAAAACCGATTTAAAGGGCAATTGCCACATTGTTCTTGGGTTTCCAAAACCTGAATTCTGTGGCCTAACCATAATTCTAGTTTTATGAACCAAAACACATGCAACTCAGTCGACTTAAAACCATTTTCTTCTCTTAATGAAAGCGCACCTCTTATTTTAGAAGAAAAGTTGCTGGGAAAACAGAACCCGCACTCAGGCAGCGTGGTCCCAAGTTCTCCTGGAATTCGGAGCAGTGCCTTTCTGAACTAAACAGAGCCGGCTGCACCTCAGAAAAGTGAACCCCAGAGCTGGCTAAAATAAAAGGGCATCAGATAGGGAAGTCTCAGCAGCTCAGAGGCCGCCAGGTCACAAAGCACAGCCGGGGTCCCTGGAGGAGGGGCAGCCAGGAGCTGGGAGGTCAGGAGGTGGGGTCTAGGCCTTATAACCTACAGAACATTCGCTTGCATCGCTTCCCGGAAGGCACGGGAGCAGCGGAACTTCCCGTGCCTCGGTGTCCAAGTGTCCAGAGGGGGCCTCTACCTTGGCCAATCGGCCACACCTCCTGGCTCTCAGCCAAGGCCAGAGCATACGCGCTCAGAACCACTGGGACCGAGGACTGGGCTGATGCGGGCCATGTCCACCTGGCTCCCTGCCTCGCCGCCACAGGGCAGCCGTGGCATCAGCAGCCGGCACGGAGAGCTCTGGACCTGGGCTCACTTGGCCCCTGCGCTGCCCTGAGAGGCAGAAAGCCCTCCACTGCCAGCGGCCATCTCTGCTCCATCTCACTAGACTGAAAAATCTCCACTCAGCGGCCTTTCCTCCCTCACAGGGAGCAAAGCCATGAGCTCTAAAAAAAAATAAATAAATAAATAATAATAATACTACGTTGAACGTTTTAAGGCAAATTCTTCTTTAATTCCCTAATAATAACAAAAATCATTCAACGCCACTTTACTGTTGGAAAAGAAATATCTACGCATACACTTAGATCATTTAAGTCAAATGCCTTTTTAACAACATTTCTCAATTAAATATTCAGCAGAGATAATATTAAGTCTGGAGCATTTAATCTAGTTTTTAAAATAAATCTGAGGTGAAAGAACCCAAAATGGGGAATATAAGAAATTAGAATGAACGTCCCGCAGCCTCCGAGGCTTGTCCAAAAGGGCAGAACCGCGGGTCAAAGCTGCATCTCTCTGGGTGTGCTGGCATTTAACTAGATGCAAAATGTCAGCACAGAAAATGGTTTGCTCAATGCAAATATTAACACAGGAGGAGCGTGGCCGTGTGTAAATGGAGCTTCGGCCAAAGAGGGTCTTTTCGGACCGCCCCCGCCCCGTCACCTGGAAGCAGCCAGCCGAGTTTCCGCTTTGCTCGCTTGCCCCCTCTTCTCTTCGCTGGGGGCACAGCTGCGGGGCATTCGTTTCCTGGCAGAGAGGGCAGGCTGAACCAAGAGCTGCAGAGCAAGACGGCCGAGTTTGCTGGCATCGCGAGCCCAGCGGAGCCATTCTGTTCTGCTTTCTGCTAGCCCAGGCTCCCTCCCCTAGTCTTCTATTCTTATTCTACTCTCTTCTCTGTTCTACTCGGCTTATTCCATTCTATTCTGTTCTATTCCAGTCTAGTCTAGACTGTTCATAGTCTACTCCTATTCTTATTTTTACTCCGTTTTTATTCTGTTCTGCTAACTCTAATCTACTCTATTGTTATTCCACACCATTCTATCCTATCCTTATCCTACTCTAGTCTATTCTACTCTATTCTTTTTTTTTTAAATTATTTATTTATTTATTTGAAAGTCAGAGTTACACAGAGAGAGGAGAGGCAGAGAGAGAGAGAGAGAGAGAGAGAGAGAGGTCTTCCATCCTCTAGTTCACTCCCCAACTGGCCACAAAAGCCGGAGCTGCGCCGATCCAAAACCATGAACCAGGAGTTTCTTCTGGGTCTCCCACGCAGGTGCAAGGGCCCAAGGACTTGGGCCATCTTCCACTGCTTTCCCAGACCACAGCAGAGAGCTAGATCGGAAGTGGAGCAGCCGAGACTCAAACTGGTGCCCATATGGGATTACGGCACTGCAGGCGGTGGCTTTACCCACTACACCACAGCGCCAGCCCTTCCATTCTATCGTTATTTATTCTATTCTGTTCTGTTCTTATTCTGCTCTATTCTAATGTCTCTTCTGCATATCTTTGGAGAAGACTGGCACTTAGCAATGTTCATTTTTATCAAGTTCAAGAAGAAGGTAGAAAAGCAAGAAAACATTGTCCTGTGTTTTCTCTCTTCACCGCAGAAGGAGGTTTTAGCGGAAGCTCAAAGCCGCACACGGAGCTTTCTGCCCTTGCTCTTCCGTGGGTAGAATATTCTTGGAAGGAGTTTCCTGCTGGCCCCTTCCCCACCTCTCTGCACTTGCCTCTCCTTCTGGAAGGGGAAGCTCCCCGGTGAGGGGGTCTGAGCAGGTGACAGGTGAGAAGCTTGCTCCTGAGGGATGCGGCAGAGTGGCGTTTGGGAAAATGCTGCTGGTCGTGCAGGGGGAAACCAGGCTATGTCCCCAGAGGTGGTGTCTTGGTGAACCCACCACAGGAAGCGGTCAGCTCCTCAGCCAGGCGGCCTTCAAAACTGCACGTACTCAACACCCTGAGGACGGCCTGACTCACTCGGCCAGCTCAGCAGAGACTTGAGCAAGACGACTACTGCACGGTCACACCAGACATCCCCACGAGCCACACGATCATGCTCTCTACCCAGGAGCAAATGACACAGGCAGTCACACTTGCTGATGTTGCCATAACTGGTGCATGTAAGAGCTTGTGGAGGCGGTGTTGGATGGCTGACCACGTGGCTGGGAACGCTGCTGAAATAGCCTTGGAAAACAGATAGGAGCAGAGGGCAGCTGGGGAGGGAGCCCCAAGCCAGTGAGAACCCCAGCTCGTACCACCAAACAGATGTGCCAGGCACGTTGCAGTCACCACGGCTGCTGCCAGAAAGAATGGCCCAGTGTTCTCAGCTCCAGACTTCAATCTAAGGCTGGGATCTCTGACTGGCTGAGCCTAAGTCACGCATGGCATGTTGGGAATGGCCAGGAATGGTGGGAAGACGAGTGTCTTGGTTTGGTCTTCCCCCAGAGGAAACCCTGGGACAAGGACGTCACTACAAGCAGTGTCATTGGGAAGTGATTCCAGGAAGTAGCAGTAGAAAGTGGGGTTTGGGGAGAGAAGACATAAGCAGCCACGTCAGGGAGCCACGTGCGTGTCCCCGCTGTGGCCAGCAGGGGCTCACTCTCATCGGGGACCTCTGGGAGGCAGTATAGACCCTCTTGGAGTGTGGCCCCATCCGAGAGATGAGAAAAGGAGCCTTTGAATTGACCAACTCCCATCTGGCATTGGTAGAGGATGACCTGAGCTTCCGAAGGAAGTCCCTTCCCCTGCCCACCCAGGCCTCACCGCATGGAGAATTTCACACATTTCACATGCTCATAGCGTATAGAGCAGCGGGGGTGCCAAGTTCTCATGCGTGGGCATAGCAGCGTCTGCTACAGCAAGTGCCACGCATTTTTAGCTGCTCAAGTGACAGGTGGGCTCTTCCTCCTGCCTAGATTCAGAGAAAGGGGAGTCGGGTGCCAAGCAACCACAAAATAGGTCACCCATTCCCTACCGGTGGGTGCCTTCTCCTTTGCCTGCCAAAGTCTCCTTCCCCCTCCTCCTCCGTTCACTGCCCAACCCTGGTGGGCCCCATGACAGCGACCCCTTTCTGACATGATCACTGACCCCAGCTATCAGATCCGGGTGGCACCTGGCCTAAGGTGGACCAATCGGAACTCTTCCCTGGGGTGTTCTGTGCTAGAATTGGGTCTGTTTTGCCCCAGTGGCCTGGTGCTAAAGAGGCAGAACACAGAAGCTCTGAAGGGTACCCGTGCCGCCACCGGAGGCAGAACGACCTGCAAATACGGAGACACAAGTGGGCGTGAAGGGAAGCAGTGACCACAGACCCGCCCACCTTCCAACCCTCCCGGGGTTCTGTCATCTGCCAAGTTGTTCTTTTTACCTATGCTGTAACCAAAAGACTGCTGGTTAATATGGTGAGTCCAGAACCAGACGGAAGACGTGGGCTGATGAGAGCAGACTGGGCTCCACAGCAAGCAGACTCAGAGATGGTTAGCAGGTGGCACTCAGGAAGTTGCCAGAGAAAACCTCTGGAGGGGCCAGCGCTGTGGCGTAATGGGCTCAGCCTCTGCCTGCGGTGCTCACATCCATGTGGCCGCCAGTTCAAGGCCCGGCTGCTCCACTTCCGATCCAGCTCTCTGCTGTGGCCTGGGAAAGCAGTGGAAGATGGCCCAAGCCCTAGGGCCCCTGCACCCACGTGGGAGACCCGGAAGAAGCTCCTCACTCCTGGCTTCAGATCAGCGCAGCTCCAGCCGTTTGTGCCACTGGAGGAGTGAATTGGCAGATGGAAGACATTTCTCTCTGTCTCTCCCTCTCTCTGTAACTGTGCTTCTCAAATAAATAAATAAATCTTAAGAAAAGACTTTATAATAATAATAATAAAGAAAGAGACGTTCTGTTTAAAAAAAAAAAAAAAAGCTCTGGAAGGAGCCCTATGAGGGCGCAGAGGAAGCAGATTCGGGCTCAGTGCCCTGCTCGGAGAGGCCCCTGTCAATGCCCTGGGGGCTTTGCAGCCGATGTGGCCCTTTGGAGTTGTCCCAAGTTGTCCCACGGGGCCCAGGCATTTGCTCCCCGGCCCCGCCCCCATCACAGACTGCCAGTTCGGGGCCACAGGCCGCCCCAGGAAGAGCGAAGACATGGAATAGGCAGCCTCCCGCAGCCGCAGCCACTCCTGCAGGGCATAGGCTGTTGAGTGCTTGCTGCCGGTGGCTCTCTCGGCAGCTAGGGCAGCCGGAGTGTGCAGGCGTAAGGAAGAGGCTCAAACTCAGAGAGCTAGAAAGTGGCCCAGCCGGCTCCCGGGCATGCAGCTAGGGCCTTGGGTCTCCTTGCCAGGGCTGCGGCTCGGCTGAGGCAGATGAGGTGCAGCGTTCAAGTGCGGACCCTGAACTTGCTCGGAGTCCCTCCCTCACACTGTGTGCCCTCCGAGCCCCAGAGCCTTGCTCTTGCCTCTGGGACCCAGGAACCTGGCGTGCTCGAGGGTCCTCTCTCCCCTGCAGGTGTTCAGTGGACCCCACTAGTCTCTGCCTCTACAGCTCACTTTTCTGGAAGTTTCCATGATCCATAGCCTTTCCTTTCACATGAGCTCACCAAACAGAGCGCGAGACGAGAGGTCTGACTTACAAGTTTAGCATGTCCTGATTTCCAGTCACGTTCCAGAGGCGCCTCCCAGGCCAGGCCCCTCCTCAGCTTAGGCTGGCATTGTGGAACTCACTCACGCTTCCATCGGCCCCGGTCAGTGGCAGAGCCACACCCCAGAGGTGGCTAGTTCCCATTCTGCCCACATCACACATGCATCGCTGTGAGGGTGGCCCCGTGGCCTGTGGACAGCAAAGCAGGCAGTGGGCTTTGCAAATGCCTCCTTCTGCAGACAACCGCCTATACAGAGCCCTCAGCCTCCAGGGTGCCCCTCAGCACATGGCTCGCCTCTGCGCTGGGCTGATGCGTACTCCCTCCAAATGCTGGTGGCTTCCAGCCCTGCCAGGGCCCAGGGTGCTCAAAACCTATTTCTCGAAGGAAGATGAAGTGCTAGGCGCTAAAGCTTGGCTCAGGTGAATCCACTCTCCAGGTTGGACTGCAAACCTTGCCCGCTCTCCATGTGTTCTGAAAGGCAGGCCATGCCTACTCTTCGGGGAAAGGCTGCCAGGCTGTTGATGAACTGCGTCTCTGGTGGAGGCTGCGGATGATCTGTTGACACGGTGTACAGGGCTGTAGGCTTTTTCATGTCTTCCTGTGCCATCCGTTCTGCACTTTGTACCAACTCAGCAAATCCGAATGCATGGAGGCCCTGGGAACTAATGTGACTTCTGCAGGTGGAAGAAAGGGAGGCACTTGAAAGCAACCTTGAGGAGGCGGAGGCCATGGCCTCTGTGATCCAGCGCCTCCAAGGCCTTGGCCTGGGATGTGTGTGTGTGTGTGTGTTTCCTGCCGCTTGCGCCCCTGCCTGATGGCTCAGAGTGCCAGCCGAGTGACCAGATGACCCTCACCTGCCTCGACCTCTGCTTTTCTCTTTGCTGTAAGAAATGCCCCGAGATAGACTCTCTCAGGACAGCCCCACAACCCCGGAGGCCACTGCTGTTCCTCTCCCTCAAGTTCATGCCAGGGGGACAGGCAGGCTGGGTGCCATGATTCCGCGATGGGCAGCGTGCTTGTCAGTTATTGCCCTTGATGATGATGCCGGGCAGCGAACAAGCCCTCCATCCCGTGGCATCGAGTGATTGGCGCCTGTTTCCTGGAGGATGTTCAGGTTTGATGGAGGGCGGGGGGCTTCTACTCTGTGTGTCCCTGCTGGAGTTCAGGGTGGAAGTACGGCAGCACCCCCCCACCCCGGATCCACTCTCTCATTAAGGATGGGAAAGCACCAAAAGGCAAACGGAAACACGCCACGCTCTTAGGGCCCCAGGCTTGAGACTGGCACGCTGTCACCTCCACTCTCATTACAGTGGCCGAAGAAAGTCACGTGACCAAACTTTTCACCAATGGAGCAAGGACGTTCACTCTCCCCCACGGAGATCTGAGGAGAGGGGGGTGTGGACTGTCGGATAATAGTTTAATCTACTCCAAGCTGCATGAAGACAACGCTCCACGGTTATTTTGAAGTGAAACAATCACTGAGTCGTTAGAGGTGGGAGAAGGTGCCAGCTTTTAAGCGACATAGGTCTCATAGCTTGTAGTGAATCCCCAGATGGGAGGGAGGAGGTGTGATCTTGGCTAACTTTCGCTTACCGTCCCACCAGTGTTCCACACTCGGCTTTAAAGAAGGCTGCTGTCACCCAGAGGTGGCGGTGGGGGTGGGGGCAGCGCCCCTAACTTCCGCTCCCCAGTGTCTGACTGAGCTCTTGGAGCAGGAACAACAACATACGACAGTGTGTACTGTAGCAGACGGGCTGATGGGCGCAGGACAGACTGGACCCAGGCCACTGGGGATTCACACACGGCACACCTCACTGGGCGAGCACTGGGCAGGTGGCCAAGTGTGGGCAGTCGCAGGAAGGCCCTGTGAGCTCTGAGCATGGTGACACACGGTGGGGGTGTCGCAGATGAGAGAGAGCGCTAAGGAGTCGCAGGGTTGGGGTACACCTGGGTTGCTGTGCTGGTGAGCTGTGAGCCTAACTGTGTGTGTCTAAAACTCGGCAGCGCCCAGGGGGACATCAGCCTGCAGTGACCCCGACCCTGATGAAAGGCCAGGCCGTCGGGTCGGAGACTGGACGCCCAAATCAGCTGGGGAGCGAAAGGCTGGCGGGGCGGGGAGTCGCGGGTGCCACTGCAGCGAGCAAGCCTCGAGCTCGCTCTGTGTTCTGTTCGGGCTCCTCCTTCTCCCTCCACTCTGCTTCCGTCTCACCACCCTCCTGCCCCAGGCCCCGGCCAGACCTGGGCCCCTCTGCCCGGTCTTTCCAAAGCAGCCTCATTCCTCCTCCGCATGGCCTCTGTAACGCTGAAAGTCCAGGGCCATTGACATGAGGACACAGAGGCATGACACCGCTCACTCAAGGGTCTGGGTCCCCTCTGATACGGAATGCCCGCTCCCCTGAGTCACACACTAGTGCCTTTTATTTCTCAGGGGGAAAAAAAGCCACCAGGTGCTGTTCTCCAAACTCTCACCCCCACCCTCTCCCTTGCAGGCTCCCTACTGCCCAGGTCCGTAGAAGCGCCAGTGCTGGGACCAACAGCTTCGGGCAACTTCCAGCAGCCACTGCAGTGAACACGAGACACCTGCTCCACACACTGTCTTTTCTGCCATCGAAAGTGCTCCAGCGGCGGGCATGCAGCCCCATGGTTAAGATGCCCACATCCCACATCGTAGTGCCTACATTTGAGTTCTGGCACAGCTCCTAATTCCAGCTTCCGGCTATGCAGCCCCTGGGAGGCAGCAAGGGGCAGCTCAAGCAGTTGGGTTCTTGTCGCCCACGTGGGAGACCCAGACTGAGCGCTCAATTCCCTGCTTTGGCCCTATTTATTTAAAAGGTGGAATGACACAGAGAGAGGGAAAGAGAAAGAGATATATTTTTCCATCTACTGGTTCACTCTACAAATGCCCTCAATAGCCAGAGCTAGGCCAGGTTGAAGTCAAGAGCCAGAAATTCTATCCAGGTCTCTCATATGGGGGACAGGAGCCCATGCACCTAGCCAGCACCTGCTACTTCGCAGGCACATTGGCAGGAAGATGAATTGCCCTAAAATTTTTTTAAGT
The DNA here is from genome assembly GCF_051225735.1 of Oryctolagus cuniculus. Lineage (NCBI taxonomy): Eukaryota > Metazoa > Chordata > Mammalia > Lagomorpha > Leporidae > Oryctolagus > Oryctolagus cuniculus. The sequence continues at coordinate 25,027,594 of NC_142888.1, forward strand.
GCTCCAATGTTTGTCTTCTCTACTCCTCAGGGCTGTGTCTCCTCTCTTTACCTGTAGCTTTGATGCATCTCCAGTGAGGACAGTATCGAAAGATCCTCACCTAAAAATCTAGGATACATGTCTCAAGACCTAAAGGGCTGTGCGCTGGGTCCCAGTGTCTCTGTGCCACAAAGATGGGACAATATCGAGTTGGGGATGTCTATTGTCATCTTTGGCTTTTGCTTTTAGCCACCTTTTTTATTGGAAAGGCAGAGCGAGGTGGGGAGAGTGGGGAGGACCACCCTTCACCTAGTGGTTCACTGCTCAGCAGCCAGAACTAGGCCAAGCCAGTCAGGGGACTCCAAGCCCAGGCACCGGATACGGGATGTGGGAGTCCCAAGTGGCGACTTCACTGCTGTGCCAAATTTCCACTGCCAGACCTTATCTATCGATCTATCTATCTATAAGGAAGCAGAAGCTCCATCCTTTTCCTTTGGAAAAGCATCCGGGGAGGGATTTCAAAGCATGTAATCGAAGGAAATATTGTTTGAGCGAAAAACAAAAAAAAAAAAAAATAAGCTATCTGGCCATTAGGTTTGCCCAGTGGTGAGGGAGCAGTAACCCGCCCTTTCATGGCTACATAAAAGTTCTAATGAGCAGAGGGTGGTCCCAGCTCTGCCGCTTAGCAGCTGTGTGACCTTGAGCAAGTTGCCTAACGTCTCTGTGCCGCCGCTTCCTCCTGTATCATCTCATGGGGCTGATACATGCATTAAATGAGCTGAGCTTTGTCCAGCTCTTCCTGTCTGGTGGAGGGTTTGCTAAATACAACTTCAGGAAGAGGGTGACCCTGAGAACACAGTGTGTGCCAACCCCCAGCACACACTGGAAACACAGGAAACACTCACCTGTCCCGTCTCGTCTTCCCGAACCTCGCCCCACCTCCTTTCCTGCACACTGTTAGCGCCACATTAGTGTCCTTCCCTAGGGCTCCTTATCTATTGCACTTTCTTCTTTGAAAGAGGAAAATGAAAAAAAAAGAAAGAAAACACAATTCTAGCAAAGACAGAGCGCAGAAGGATTTGCAGTTTGGTGGCGGAATAAACCTCAAGTCAAAGGAATGAATCTCTAATTGTAGAATCCATAGTGGCTGCTGAAGGGACCACTTAGTGGGGCAGGGGTGGCAGGGCTGGACATGATAGGAGTAGCAGAACTACTTCCCTGCAAGCAGCCGCCTACCAGGAACTGCAGCCCCCACTGTGTGCGAAGAAATGCGCTTTCCCTGAGGCCCCCACCCTATTCCGAGTGGAAACCCACGTGTGTGTACCCGGGACCGGTTCTTCCAATTCTGGAAAAGGCCCCTGCACATGGTCTGATTGGCATACCACAAAAGCCACATCCCCGCCATAATGATGATGATAATAGCATCAGTAATAGCCGCGATGCAGCTGTTACTCAGCCTCGCGCATCGTCAGAGCCTCCGGGGGATTGGCACTGTGCTAAGAATAGTCGTCGCCTCGGCATCAGGAATAATCGGCTGACCGAAGTGAGCCACGCAAGATGGGAGGCTGCTTGCTAGGTGGACCGCCAGGTGGGAGCCAGGGGAGGCAGCCACGCACGTGCTCCTGGGTGGGCTGAGAAGCCGGGAGGAGACTCGGCCGTGCTCGGGCCCGGAACATCCTGGATCAAAAAGCAGAGAGAGACTGTTCAATACTGCGGTGCTCACATGAATCCCGCTGTCAAAGCCCGCGTGTGTGCTGCCTCCCGGGACGGCTGCTTCCCGGGCGGCAGCACGCAGAGCAAGATCGGTGACTGGCGTACGGAGACGGGATTAGCTCAGAGTGATGGCAAATGCCACAGGAGTCTTCATAAAATGTCTTTCTCTGTCCTAGGGACACAGTTCGGAGGTGGACAGTTTGGGAGAAAGGGCGGCCTCCCATAGGCAGCAGGATCCAGGCTATTCAGGTCTCGGGGGATTGGTAATGTGCTGCAACACCCAGATCATGATGAGCTTTTGGCATTTGTATGCACTATTTAAAATGTGTTCGGGGGCCGGCACTGTGGCGTAGCGAGTTAAACCAGTGTTTGCAGTGCTGGCATCCCATATGGGTATCAATTCGAGTCCCGGCTGCTCCACTTATGATCCAGCTCCCCACTAATGAGCCTGGGAAAGCAGCAGAAGATGGCCCCAAGTGCGTGGGGCCCTGCCACCCTGGCTCTTGTGGCCATTTGGGGAGTGAACCAGTGGACAAAAAGATTCTCTGTCTCTCCCTCTCCCTCTGCGTCACTGTGCCTTGCAACTAAATAAACCAATCCGTCTAAAAGGAAGGAACTAATGCAAAAATGTGTATTGTGAAAAAAGCTATGCATGTCTTTCTGATATTTTTCCATCAAAATAAATACATTCCGATTCCACTCTAGCAAAAACTTTTGGAAGTGGCCGCATGCTTTGGGACTTCGCTAATGTTGAACGCATTGGTAGTTTGTTCCTTTTTACTGCTGAGTGGTATTCGCCGTATGTCTGAACCGCAATCTGTCTACTCGCCTGTTGGTGAGCAGTTGGTGCAGTTTGGGACGAGTACAAAGTGAGCTGTCACAAACATTCGTGTGTGAATCTTTGTGTGGATATAGGTGGCTTTTTTTTTTTTATTTTTGACAGGCAGAGTGGACAGTGAGAGAGACAGAGAAAGGTCTTCCTTTTCCATTGGTTCACCCCCCAATGGCCGCTGCAGCAGGGGCACCGCGCTGATCCGATGGCAGGAACCAGGTGCTTCTCCTGGTCTCCCATGGGGTGCAGGGCCCAAGCACTTGAGCCATCCTCCACTGCACTCCCTGGCCACAGCAGAGAGCTGGCCTGGAAGAGGAGCAACCGGGACAGAATCCGGCACCCCAACCGGGACTAGAACCTGGGGTGCCGGCACCGCAAGTGGAGGATTAGCCTAGTGAGCAGCGGCGCCGGCCGGATATAGGTTTTCATTTCTCTTGGGTAGATTGCCTGGGAGTGGGGTTGCTAAGAACGGCGTTGGCATTTATTTTGTTTGTTTGTTTGTTTTTTCTATTTTGCTCTTCTACCATTCCACACAGGTGATTGCCGCCTCAGGGTATCACACGGCTCCTTGAACTCCAGCCATCGTATCCGTGTTCCAAGACACAAGAAGGAGGACGAAAGAAATGGTGTGCTCCCTTCTCATTAGTTACCCTTCCCTGAAGGTTCATCCGATGCCTGTGCATACATCCTATTAGCTAGAACCTGGCCTCGTAGTCATGGCCAGCTGCCACAGATGTTTGGGCATGTGATTTTTATCCTGCAGATCCATGCACTCAGCTAACAACGGGGGCTTTTCTTCATGGAGATGGTGGATGTTGGGCAAAAAGAACAGCCGCTGTCGGAGCCAGGTGGCCAGAAATCAGGAAGGGACCATGTCGGGGTTTCTCCAGAACCTGTCTTGGGTCTTGACTGCAGGTACTCTTTCAACAAGTGCCTTCGAGAGGAGGAAGGAGGGAGAGGAGAAGAAAGAGAAAAGCAGGCATGCCAGGGGGTCCCACGGATCAGGAAAACCTCCAGGTTCCTGGGCTAGCTCATCTGCAGGCATTTTCCCTTCCGTTTCAGGAATCGTCACCCAACAGCACGGGTGCGTGTGCGTGTGTGTGCGCGCCAAGTGTCAAGAGGGGCCGGCAGTGGCTGGTATCTGATCGTCTGGGCATTTGTTTTCCCAGCCCAGAGCAGGGAGGGGGCATTTGTCCATGTGCGCGCGCACACGCGTGCCTGCGCGCAGAGGGAACCTTCCCAGCGCCTGTCGCTGTCAAGAGTGTTCCGGTTGGGGCGGTGATAAACATGTTGCCATCCAGGGCCTGGGCCCTGGAATATTGAAAGGAGGGCTGAAAGCCCAAGAGGCGGGGAAGAAAAGAGAGCGAGCAGGCCAGGTTGTGGGCGGTGAGCTGGGGCCGAGGCGGCGGCGGCGGCGGCGGGAACTTTGGCGAGAGGCCTCGGCGTTTCCAGCCCGGTGCCCCTGGAGCAAATGAGGGGGTCACCGGGTTATGTGATTTTATGGTACAAAAGCAGATACGCTCCGCTGCCTCCGCTCTACCCTGATAATTTTGTTTTCCTGGCGAGTCTGCCAGCGAGGATCTGACATGCCATTAGGTTTTTATCTGGGTTGCCCAAGGAGGGGCAATGGCGAGCGAGAGCCTGCTTTTCATTAAAGCGAGGCTGGGCGCAGGGGCGCTTCTTTCAACCAAACAAGCACGGTTCACGACAAGGTTAGGGGGAGGCGGGGCCGAGGCGAGGTTATTAGTTATTACCTCTGCTTCCTTCGCCAGAGCTGGGGGCTTCTCTCCGCCGGGGCTGGGCTCCCTCCCTGGGGGGCTGAGAGCTAATTCCGAGCTCAGGCCGTGACCCCCAGGCCCGCCTAAGAAGCGGCGCCTTCTAATCATTGCCAAATCGCCAGGCTGCTTTCTGCGACAGGCACTGGTCCCCATTAGGGCCCGGGCCGACGCCGATGCCATCTCCGTCCCGCACTGGGCTTGCGGCCCCGGAGGTAGGCTGTTCTGTTGGGGACAACGGCTTCCGGCAGCAGTTCCCTCCTGTAAGGAAGCCAGGGGCAAGGGGTGGGGGAGGTGGGCTGGAAGTCAGCTCTAACTCGCTGTGGCCCACCTGGAAGGTTCTGGTACATTCTAGGACGTCGAGCCATAATTTGTTTTCTCAAAGCGGCACAGAACCAGCAGGGATAAGCATTTAGTAACAAGTCTAGGGGGGAAGGGGGGAGGAACAGTCTGCAAATGTCTCCTTTTTTCTTTTAAGACACAGCAGCTAACGACGTGTCAGGAGGAGCGCCAGCTGTATACAGCGCTTGCCTGAGCAGCCCCCACGACTTTAGTGGCCTGCTCACCCACGCACTCCACGCATTCCAGGCCACCTTTTCGTGTCATTGGTATCAGAAAGCCCTGCCTGGTGTGTGATACTCAGCGTGGCGCACTGGACTCCAGGAACACTGGGCTTCAGCTCCCAGGGCTCCACTGCCTTTCTGCTGCGCTCCCCCGCCCCCAGCCTCCCTCCTCCTCCTCCTCCTCCACACGCTCCACCCACCCACCGCTGGGGGCGATTTAGAGGCACGGAAATCGCCTTAATCCCTCGGATATGTGGTTTACTTCACCCAAGAATTCCGAGCCTTGCATGAGCTCCCTCGCAAAGTGAATTATACACGAGCATAGAATATTGATTCCAGGCGTGTGGAATTTTAATCCCCAAGTTCCCACGAAGTGCTTCTGTCCATGGCGAATGGGCCCCACCACTTCCATGTGCCCCAAGAGCTAGGAGAGCTGAGCCCCTCCCACCACCGCTGCTCACAGTGGGGGGGGGGGGGAGTGTGGGCAGGCGCGGGGGAGGAGGAGGAGTGGGGGGCCCGGGTCTGAGAGCTCCCTCCCCACTCTGTGACTTTGCTCTCAGGTGCTGCGTGCAGTTCTGTTGTGTGTTTGCTGCGGGCAAAGGTGACACAGGGTAGCCAGGTTTACAATGTCACAAGGTAGCCATGTTCACAATGTCACCAGCCATCATCCATGAGGAGCCATGAATTCCGCTCGCCACCGTCGCCAGGTGCATAGGCAAGAACAACTCAAGGGGGCAGTCTGCCAGGCACTGGGGGCCTTCTAGCTCCAAACCCTGCCTGAGCCTGTCCCAGGAGCAGCCTTCGGAGTTCCCTCAGACCCTGTGGCCCCACCTGCCATGAGATAGGGTTCTAATGAGAACTCGGCCCCTGCAATCTGCCAGACCTTGGGCCTGCCACCGCGTCCGCACAGCGCCGCTCGTTTCTTCATTACAGGTGAGAAGGGAGAGGTCAGAGCCATGGGCTATGCTGTTCAAGGTCACACGGCCGGTGAGTGGCGGAATCACGTGCTGTCTGCAGCTAGCTGCTTTTTCCTTCCAACGTCGCAGCCAAAGAAGCACCTGTGGATCTGCTGCAGAGTTTGGGCTGTGCACCCCAATAATATCACCAGACCCCGGCATCCACATCTTAACAATGATACAGCTGGGGCTTAGTGACAAGACACGGGGCCGTGCGGTTGGAGGGACAGTGGCTCCGCAATCGGGCACAGAGACACCTGCCAGGGTAATGCTGAGCTTTGAGACACCCAGTGGCAAAGGACACAGTTTGTGGCCACCACACTGGAACACAAGTGATCACACAGAATGGCAAGTGCAAAGTCTGGTCTTGTTTGGGCGTGGCCAGTGTCACGGGAGCCCGGGCATGGATGGAGCGTGTCATCCACACAGGAGATGGCATTTGATTGGCCCATGACAGACAGGCAGGAATGACAAGGCAGAGAGCAGATCTCCCCGGCAGTGCCCAGCCCCAGCTGCTGAGCCCTCCCGCCGGGTCACCAGCTTGCTGTGAGCGCCAGCAACGCACGTGGAATGGCCTGTGCTGTCCTCTCCCGCAGCACTGTCCAGCGCAGCTTTCTGGGGGGATGGAAACGCGCCGGAGCCACCCTGTCCCGTATGGTGGCCTCCCAGTCTTGCTCTTAATTCGCATGTCGATTTGAAAAGTCACAGGTTGGGAGCAGCTCCCAGATGAGACAGCAGAGTCCTGGCTGGTCATTAACCTTGCGCGTGATCACTAGACGGTCCTCCAGCAGGGACAGGAACCAGGACAGCTCCAACAAATCACACCCCCACGCCAGTGTCATGGGAACTGTGGGACCAGGCTCCGTGCCCCCATGGCACAGAGGGGCACAAAGGCGAGGGACTGTAACAGACCCAGGCCCCATGGCTCCCTCCGCTCAGAGGTGGTCTTCTGCCCCACAACCTTCTCCTTGCGGGAAGTGGCTCCCTACTCCCTAGAGGTAGGGCCTGGGGGACTGCCCTGGGTGTGAACCTTCCGGTCTGTTCCGTCTGTTCCTTGAGCTGCAAGGGGGCTGGGACCCCCAGCTCTGCTGGGTAACATCCAGGGTCCCAGGGTCCCAGGGTCCCAGGATCACACAGTTGCCATGTCACAGTAGCAGCAGACTTAAGGTAAGACGGTGCCCACCCAGTTCATCGAGGCGTGTCGCTGTCACGTGACCTCTGGTCCCCGGGGTCATTAGGGGCAGTGTGGAAACAGGTGTGCAGGCTGACCGCTGCCGCCCTGCCGTCCTGGCCACCTGGTCACTCTGTCTCTGCCTCGGCCTCCCTGGCCTGCCGTCGCCAGCACCCATATGGGCGTCGGTTCTAGTCCCGGCTGCTCCTCTTAGCCTGTCGGAAAGAGAGGAAACAAGCACCACTTGTGGAACTCCTGTCCTGAGCCAGGCAAAGTTGAGTGGTCTTCCAACAAGGCCTTACTACGCCAAGGGACTTCAAAAAGCTCACAGAAAGTGAAATGGAAAGAGCTGATTTTGGTGCTAAACCTTGAAATCCATGCCTATGAGCAGTCTTCAGAAAGTTCGCAGAAAAGGCATGTTATGAAACAACTATGCATAGCTTTCGAATATTTTGCACCAAAATCAACTTGTCTTTTAAATTCTCACTTTCCAAATGCTACCCTGACAATGGCACCTAAGACAAAGCCAGCTCTTGGAGGAAGCTACACACAGCTCAAGCCTCCCACCCTGTAGGTGGGTTATTTTTCTTTCTTCTTTTTTTTTTTTAATCAGATTCCATTTTAGAGGTTGGTATTTTGTGATCTTGACCTCCAGATCTGCAGGAGACAGCCTCTCCTGCACAAATGACACATACGTGGGCGGGTGGGCAGAGAACACTGGGAGACAGCGGTGTCGTCTACCGTAACAGCTCTGTGCCACTACAGAAAGTCCTAAGCAGGAGTGAGAGAGAGAGAGAGAGAGAGAGTGTGTGTGTGTGTGTGTGTTTTCACCCAGCTGGTGTCAGTACCAAGGGACCGTTATTTCTAGGGCCCTGCCCAGGTGCAATGCAGAGACATCAGAATGAGAAAGAGTAAGAGAGACTTCCGGCCACAACCAACCATGCATGGCCACAACTGCAGCAAAGCATACTACTTCTCTGGATACAAAACAGCAGGGGAGCCCAGGCACTGATGTCTAGGGGAACTGACCAGACACTGGAGCAAGCCTTCATTCCTCCTTTCTACCTTAAGTAGCAAGCGCTGATTCATACCCCTTGACAGATCCTGTGGCTGTCGCCTGCCTACTACATGCTCCAAACCGCTAGATGCAGTTAACACCCGGAAGGGACACGGGGGTGTCCACGGGAAGGGCCCACTGTGACACTGGTATGCATAGTGATCTCAGAAAAGCCTTTCCACTCTGGGGCTCAGCATTCCCATCTGGGAAATGGGGCGACTCCTGTGTTTCTCAGCACTAAAGCAGAGGTGTCCAGATGTGGAGTTGAGGAGATGCCAGCGCTGAGACTCTACTTGGAGTTGTCCAGGAGAGGGTACCCATGAATCAGAGGGTGGCTCAAGGCCCCACCACGATCTGGAAGTTGGAAGGAGGAGTAGAAGGGGTGAGGGAGGGATGGGATCCACAGTCACGCAGGTGGCACCCAGAGTCCTCCGCGCTTGCAGGGGAAAACGTGAAAGTGTGTGCGCCCTTTGTGTTTAATTCTCTCAGGTCGCAGGGGAAGCGGGGAAAGTAAACATCTGAGAACAAGAAAAGATCCCTGTCCTCTGGTTTTCCTTCCGTTGAGCCCCAGGCTCGGCACTGCAGGTCGGTAGGATGGGCGGGGCTGGGGCCAGAGCAGCGACCACGCCCCTTGCGCCTTTGAAGGCTGCAGCCTCTCTGTAAACACAAGGCTCTAAAAATAATCAGAGCCTGGGGGTTTCTACCAGAGGAACAAAGAAGAAACGCGGGGTTAATGGGAGGACAGGAGTTTGATAAACAAACGGCTAGCCAGGAGCCTCATGCTGGAGGCTGGCCCGAGCCAGGAAGCCAGGAGCCCAGGAGCACTGCTTGCAGCCCTTGAAGTCCTGCGCCTTCTTGCTTCTTCCTCTCCCCTTGCTCTCGGGGCCAGCGCCCCTCAGTAACATGTTGACGGCACGGCTGGCTTTCTTCGTACTTTGTGTGTGATCTCACTGCCTTCTCGCCACACCCACGTTACAGAAACAGGGAGAGAAAATCAGCAAAGCTCACCCACAGGCTCACATCCAGTGGATGGTGGGCCTGCACGCCCAAACCCCGAGCAATCAGGTCTCGGGAGCGCGCACTTGGCACCCTCACTCCGCTGCATGTAACGCAGGGCGATTGAGTGCTGAAGAGTTGACCTAGAACTTGAGAGCCAGAGAAGAGACCCAGGGCTTCTGTTGCAACGCAGTCATTCCCTGCAAAGCTCGGCTGTTGCTGGCCAGTGTTGGTGAACTCTGAGCGATGCCTGCTCAGCACCACCCCACCCCCGCATACCGGGCCGAGCTGTAGCAGGGATTCAATGCACGCACTCATCTAGCTGTGTGCGGTCCAACCAAGAAATTCCTGTCCCAAGCAAACCGATCACCGCTCCCGTGTGTCTCCTAGGGGTGGGGGACCTAGGGCAAGAAAACTGGGGAGACAAGAAACACCAAGTGACAAGTCACTGCTGCGGGCCTCTTTCGGAATCCAATGAACTAGCACAGCGCGCGCTCTGAATACCTGTGCACAGCCATCAGATGAGGGTACAGATTCCGGATATGGGGGGTCTAGGGTGGGACTGAGATGGTGCAGGTCTAACCCCCTCCCCCCACACACACACACAGGCGACATGCCCCTGAGCAGTGGACCACATTTTGAATAGTGATGGTCTAGGCCACCTGGGTCTTGCTCAAGGTTGAAACTAAAGCCTTGGGTTCCCCCCACTTGCACAAGCCGTGTCCCACATGCTTGGGTGTAGACAGAAATAGATTTTCAGTTGCATGTTTTTTGTGCATTTATAAAGGTAAAAGTATCATGTATTTGTTAAAGAGAGTGTTCCCATGTGAGTGGACCTCAGGCCTTACATACACCTGTCTCCACCCCTGCAGGTGCCATGGTACAAGGGCACTTTGGAAAGTGCATGGGGAAAAATGGAATTAAAAGATACGTTCATTTTGCTGCACGAAATTTTGAAATCTTCATGTAGTTTTTTTATATGTGTTTGCCATGAACTTTTTGAAGACCCCTCGTATACATGGATTTCAAACAGTTTTTTGAACTAAAATAAACTTCTCTTTCAATTCCACTTTCCACGAACTTTTTCAAGTACTTTGTGCTTCTTGTAGTAGATAAATATTTCTCTTGTGTCCATGACTCTATCAAAAGCAGGAAAATAAAGGAACAGGCAGCCATGAGTTTTAAGAAAAAGGTTAAAGAGCATAATTCTTTCAGGAACAAAGAAAAATACACTTGAGTATTGAAATATGCAAATGTCTAGCTCTGATTTCCAATTCGTGCAGCCCACCCGGCCCATGTAAGCGCCTGCATTTGCAACCCTCATCTGCCCCTTGGTGAAGATGCATTACAAAGAAAAAGAAAGGCAGTTCCACCTCCGTCAGCTCGTTACCCTGTAGAAGTTCATGGAACCTATCAGCCTTGGTTTCCTAGACAACCAGGTTCAGGGAGGGTCCGCGGTTCTGGGACACGGTAGTACTGAACTGCACCTGCTGCCTTCAGTGGACTATCACAAGCATGGGTGATGACACCCCAAACCTCCCAAAAGCTGGCTCCTTCCAAGTGTGTGCAGCCAGATGGGGCGTTCAACCCGCTCTAGTCAACCTTTTGCTGCACCTTGCAATCACCTGGGGAACTTTAAAAACTATTGTCTGGATCCCAGCCCCAACCCTCACCCTGAGTTAATTGGTCTAGGATGTGGTCTGGACAATGGTGTTTTTGAAAGCTTCCCAGGCAATTGCAATGGGTGCCCAAGGATGAGGGCCACTGGCTTAGAATGCCAGATCTGGGAAGGATGCTAGAATGTTGCTGCTGCGAGTGTGGTCCTGAGACCACGACCACCAGCAGCAGCAGCAGCAGCAGAGTGTAGAAATGTTTGACCCCAGGTCCTGTCCCACACCTACCGAATCAGAGTCCACAGCAATCGTGTAACGGACTTTGGCACCATGCCTCCCGCCTCCCAGCTTCCACAGGCTTCCTCTCGCTCAGCTGGACCCCGTGCCCTCTGGAAGCACACTGAGAGTTGGAGACACAGCTTCCATCTGCACGTTGCAGAAAGCACTCTGTTTCCTGCAGGAGTTCTGGCTTTTTCTTGTTAGGGGAAAAACCAAGTCTCGGGAAGACTCATTACGTGCTCTCGGTATCCACAATGAGTTTGTCTTGCGACATATTTATGCCCAAGAACGTTCTGTATTCTCTTTATATACCATGCAAGGTTACATTTTTTGAAAATTTATATTTGCTTTTTATCACCCAGACATATAAGTGACTTATAGCCAGGCCTGATGGATTGGACTCGGGTGGCAAAACCCGGATTAACCCCATGGATCCTGGTGGCCAATGGTCAGTCCCTGGCGTTCGCGGTCTTTTCACCCAAGTAAATGCGTTAAAGACTTTGCTCTTCAGATAGATATGCAGGTGGGCATGGTTTTTGCAAAGCAGGCACATTCTCTTGCTGCTTTGAGTTCATCCAGCATTTTTTTAAAGACAGACATATTGAAGCAGTCATACACTGAATAATTCATGTGGAAAAATTGGGGGGAGAGCTAAATAGAGGTGACTCGTGGTATATTCTTACTTGCTGGTGTCACAAGAGGAGAGTTCCTGTGTTACATAATTGCTATTCACCCAGAAGTGCACGGGCAGAAGCAGGTTAGGGATCCTTCGCTGCCGCCCCTTGTGCGTCAGCCCCTCAGTTGCTTGGCCAACTTTTAATAGACCTCTTTGGGGGAGTAAAACATGTTGGGAGCACGCAGGCCTATTTGCAGGCCATGGTGTAAACTGATCTGGCCCAGGGGAGGTGCGGAGAACCGCTTTGTGCTGGACTCCCCGCTTGATCACACGTGCACGTGCGTGGGTACAGGCACGCCCACCTCCTCCTGCCACTGGTGTGATCCATCACCCCCCATCTCCAGCCAGAGCCAAAGAGGGTCTTTCTGTGCAAAGCCTCGGCCGAGGGTGGTCCTGCCGAACTGTTCAGCGATCATGCAGGTGCAAGAGCCAGCCAGAGGATGAATCATTATTATTTTTTTAATCAAGTAACAGACCCAGGTGTAGCAGCAGCCCAGCTTTCTAATATCACTGTGGCTTTGATAAATATGTCCCATTCCTTGATAACTTTTCCAAATCCTTTAATATCCTGCAGCTCAGTCCCTGATGTCTGGCTGTCGCAAAAATGTGTGAAGGGAGACCAAATGTCAATAAAATCTCCCTGCCTGCCCTAACCCAGTACATAATCAGCTCCAAGGTAAATAAATGGTAAGTTAGTTATCTGCTGCCGAAGGGGGAGGAGGCGCTGTGGGGTGGGGGTGGGGGGCTCTGCTTATCTGGCATTCATCTCCGCTGTCCCGTGGAGCGCACCCAAATGTCTTCTTAGTCCAGCGTCTTCCAGGGAAGGCTGTTGGATGTTGCTTCTCCTTATTGTCTGTTTGGTTTTTCTCCTCGCCCGTGGAGGGCCAGACAGGCTGCTGTCCGCTGTCCGCTTCGTGCTCTGCTCCGCCCAACTCCATTAAATCACCCTGCATCACAGTAGATCCAGGTCCTCCGGGTGGTCAGGGAGCTGTGCTCTGGGGGATGATGGTCCAATGAGGGCGACACGTATGAACAGTCATTTGTCAGCTCAGTCCCAGGCTGGAGGAAGAGGAGGGTGGCATCAAGTGTTTCTTACTTGAGACAAGAGCCAGGGTCCTTCGAATCTGTTTCGTTCATTTGTTCGTTTGGTCAGCAAACACCTATAGGTCACTGCTGCGTATCGGGCTCCGAGAACAACTCTGTGAACCAAAGAGACAAGAATCTGCCTTCCCTCATGGAGCTTCCCTACGTGGGAAGCGGTGAACACCTGACACACAGGAAAGCACAGCACTGGAAAAGTCTCAGGCGCCCCTGCCCGGAGATGACTCCTCCTCCAGCGGCCAAGTGTGTGCTATTCTTCCTGGGGCTTCTCTTTCTTTTGGGCGAAATCATCCTTTTTTCCAAGAGCAACTGCCCTCCGAAGGGATTAGCTGTTATCACTCTGCAGCACCGTCGCGTGAATTTATTTCTTGGCTCCTTTTCCTGCCCAAAGTGGAGGGTCTCCAGGGCTGCCAAAAGACAAAAAAAAAGTCCCCCCAAAAAAGGCAGCAGTAAGACCACACCACCCCCTGGGGCCAGATCCTGCGTTCCCTAAGAGCTGTTGTCACTCCACAGCCCAGGGATCTTAGAGGAACTCTCTAGGGAGCAGCCAGATGGCACTGAGGTTCTCCAAGCTCAGAGACGCACCCGCTTCACCACTGGTGTATGGCCTTAGGGACTGCACCAGCCTTGATCAGGGCCTTTAAACCATCTCTATTCCAGGAGCCCCCTATTTTTTTTTAAGATTTATTTATTTATTTATTTATTTGAAAGTCAGAGTTACACAGAGAGAGAGGAGAGAGAGAAAGACATCTTCCATCCGCTGGTTCACTTCCCAGTTGGCTGCAACGGCCGGAACTGTGCCGATCCGAAGCCAGGAGCCAGGAACTTCTTTCAGGTCTCCCATGTGGGTGCAGGGGCCCAAGCACTTGAGCCATCTTCCACTGCTTTCCCAGACTATAGCAGAGAGCTGGATCGGAAGTGGAGCAGCCGGGTCTCGAACTGGCAACCATTTGAGATGCTGGCGCTTCAGGCCATGGCGTTAACCCACTGTGCCACAGCGCCAGGCCGGGAGCCCCCTATTTGAATGGCTTGTTTGTTGGCTGCCTACACCCAGATCCTTATGGGGGAATGGAGGAGGCAAAAAAATAAAAATAAAAAACAAGCAAGGAAATCAGTTCTAGAAGTAGATTGTGGACATCGGGCAAGTTTGCACGCTCAGTAGGCACACGAATAGCCGTACTATGCAGTCTTTCCTCATAGCCCTTCTCACTCAAGCCATCTGACCAGTTGCCTGGGAATGTGGGCTTTTCAAAAAAAAAAAAAAAAAAAAAAAAAAAAAAAAAAGATTTACTGGGGCCGGCACTGTGGCGTAGCGGGTAAAGCCGCTGCCTGCAATGCTGGCATCCCATATGGGAGCCGGTTCAAGTCCCAGCTGCTCCACTTCCAATCCAGGCACTGAGGACTGGTGGGAAATGGGGAGGTGGGAAGTGTCTGCACAAGCACCCCAAAATGCCAAAGGTCGCCAGGTAGGACAAGGAAAATGAGATTTCAAGATGGCTTGGCTCCTGGGCTCTAGGAATCTTGGGGACTGGAGAGAGAGAGAGAGAGAGAGAGAGAGAGAGAGAGAGAGATGATTTAGAACAGCAGGGTTTTCAGAGACGACAGGGCCTCTTTCAGCCTGAGCAGGCAGATTGAGAAACCCGCAAACAAGCGAGGCGACGGCTCAAGGCACAAAAGACTGCCCAGGCGCTCCCGCTCCATGTCCCAACGCAAGCATTGCATGCGCATGCAAAAGTGCCTTCAGCAAAAGACCTGCTTTGTCCGGCTGGCCATCCTGCTAAACTGAGGCTTCTGACCTTTACCTGAAAGCCACGTCTCCCCCCTCACCGCCCTGCCCGCCCCCGGCAGAACCCATCCTGGAGGTGCACGGTGGGGGCGGGCTATCCGCTGTTACCCAGGAGATTGGCAGTTCCCTGGCCGGTGTTCGTGACGCTGAAGAAGCAAAGGGCGCGGAGGGCAGCGACCTCACGACCTTGGACCATGAAAGCAGGAAGACAGGCCGAGGTGGGTAGATAACTTTATCATCCTTAATAGGCTGCTGAACTCTCTGGGGCCAAGTGGAGCCATCCCCAGAGACGTGCCCGGTCAGCAGATGGCAGCGTGCGAAGCCTTATACAAGGTACAAGGGTGTCAGTTCGGGTTGCCAGCTTCTACTGGAAGCAAAGAAATGATTGCCAGCAGTGTTATTTGGGAAATGCAAAAAGCACACTGGTAGAGGGGCTGGGAAGGGAAGGAGAGGCAAAGGGAAGGAGGGGGAGTGGAAGGGAGAGGTGGGGGAGGGTGTGTTATCAAGCCAGTGGGCACATTGGGCCACTGAAGCTTAGTGCCAGCGAGGAGACAGCAACCACGGTGCTTCTTACAGTATCTGAGGGAAGGGGCTGGTGCTATGGCATGTTAGGTTAAGCCTCTACCTGCAGGCCTGGCATCCCATATGGGCACTGGTTTGAGTCCCGGCTGCTCTACTTCCGATCCAGCTCTCTGCTATGGCCTGGGAAAGCAGTGGAGGATGGCCCAAGTCCTTGGGCCCCTGCACCCATGTGGGAGACCTGGAGGAAGCTCCTGGCTCCTGGCTTCGGATCGGCCCAGATCCGGCGCTGCAGCCTTTTGGGGAGTGAACCAGTGGATGGAAGACCTTTCTCCTTGTCTCTCCCTCTCTCTGACTGTAACCCTGCCTCTCAAAGAAATAAATAAAATCTTTAAAAAATACTTTTGAAAAACAATGTGACCTAAACATCCCAGCAATGTCAAGTTGCTATCAAAGTCCCACAGTGCCGGCTTCCCCTTGGTGAACTCAATCTTGCATGTACAGGTAAGAGCCATCTCCCAGCGTGCCGCTGCTCTGGGGACTGCACCAGAGTAGCTTGGCTGTTGAACACACACCTCTGGGTTCCTCCAGCCACGGAGCTGGGCTATTTCTCTACCAACTTCCACTAGTCGGTGACTGGGGGTTTAGGGTGCCTTCAGGTACTGGGACAGAGAAGCCCTGCGCAGCAAAGAGATGCCGCAGGAGGCAGTCCGAGCACGCCGAGGGAACAGTGTCTGACAGACGCCAGGACCCAGGAAGCAGGGAGCTGCGAACCCCAAAGTCAAGACTTCACTCTGGCCAGTTGCCAGTGAGGGGGCACTGTCGGGTGGGCTGGACTTGACCTGTCCAGCCTAGCGCCGCTCCCTGCCGCCTGTCTGCTTCGCCAAGACTCTGACCGCAGAGGGGCTGTTCGTGCCGGCCCCGGTTCAGGCCGCTGTTTGGTCTGCTCGTCCCTGGAGCATGGCTTCACACGCCTCTCCCTTGGCTGGCTTGTTTGCCAGGGGACCTGCCGGCCATTTCTGGTTGGGCCATGAGGACCGGCCTGCCAGCGGGAGGCAGAGCTGACTACAGTGGAGGGATCGCGGAGTCCAGCTGAACTGCCCGGGTGTCCTCACACCAGCCCAGTCCCTCTACCGTCAGCATCGCCCCCGGGATGGCTCCTGC
This sequence comes from Oryctolagus cuniculus, assembly GCF_051225735.1. NCBI lineage: Eukaryota > Metazoa > Chordata > Mammalia > Lagomorpha > Leporidae > Oryctolagus > Oryctolagus cuniculus. The sequence goes on from NC_142888.1 coordinate 25,043,774, forward strand.
CCAGGCACGGGAGAAGACAGGGACACTGGTGACACCAGAACGACGGCCAGGTCGGCATCCCATCTGAACGCTGCTTTCAGTCCCGGCTGCTCCACTTTCAGGCCAACTCCCCGCCAATGCACCTCAGAAGGCACCGGAAGATGGCCCACGTGCTTGGGCCGCTGCCATCCACCCGGGAGACGTGGCTTCGGCCTGGCCCACTTTGGGGAGTGAACCAGCAGATGGAAGATCTCTCTGAGTCTCTCCGTGTCTCTCTCCATCACTCTGCCTTTCAAATAAATAAATCGACCTTTTGTTGTTAATGGCTATATCCAGAGTGGGTACAGGGGCCTCGTGCTAGGCCCTTCCTATGCACTATTTCATGTTCCCAGGAACGGTTCCGAGTTGTGTATTACAGTGACAGCCATAGCTCCCTTGTCGCACTACCTGGGTCTGAACGCTGGTCTTCCACCTCCCAGCTGAGGGCGTCAGTGTGCCTCAGTTTTCGCATCTGTGAAATGGGGAGCTGCCTGCCTCATCACGTTGTCAGTGTATTAAATGGGTAATACCCATGCTGTGCCTAGAGCAGGGCGAGGCGTACACTCAGCACCCAGCACCCACAGGGTCCTGAACCCACCTGGCTCAGGCCTCCAGTTCCACATGCTGGTCAGTACCCGACCTCAGGCCGGCAGGGCTGCTGGACCTGTGTGGAAGTAACCAGGAGCAGCTCACTGGGCCCCCTGGAAGCATGAGTTCACCCTTGTCATGCAGATGGCAGCCAAAGAAAGGCGTGGGACTAAAGCTTTCCATTGCCAGCTACTGGCTCTGTGATGACATGCAGAGCCTGCCCGAGGACTGCCATCCGCCACGCTGCTGCCACCGCCTCTGCCATTGCCACCTGGGGAATTCCCATCCTCACTGCCTCAGAGGCCAGCAGTGTTTCCGCCTCAGGGGACAGACCTGCGTTGGGTTGGTGGTTGTCCCCGTCGTCACCTCCTTGGCTGGTGTTTCTCCCCCACTGTCATTGTACCCAGGCCCCTTCAAGAGAACAACGGGATGCAAACCATCCCCAGATCAGGTAGGGAAAGGTTAATGGTTCACAGCTCTGCCTTGTCCAGTGGAGTCGCAGAGAATCCAGGCCTCTGTAACCACTTCCGGTTTCCTAATTCGTTCACTCTTATTTCCAGCCATGGGTCAGTTTGCCAGACAAAATACAGGATGCCGCTTAAACTTTAATTTCAGACAAACCACACGTCTTTTGGTATCAGTGTGCTCCCGATATTAGACAGAACACACTTCAACTTGAAACGCAGCTGGGGGCAGGTGCTGGGCATAACAGTTAAGGCACCAGCTGAAGTGTTCGCATTCCATATCAGAGTGCTTAGGTTCAAGTCCTGGCTCCAGTCCTATTCCAGCTTCCAGCTAATGCACACGCTGGGAGGCAGCAGTTGATGGCTCAAGTACTTGGGTTTTTGCTACCTACATGGAGACATAGATGGAGTTCCAGGATCCTGGCTTCAGCCTGGCCCAACCCCAGCTGTTGTGAGCATTTGGGGAGTGAACCAGCACTCTCATTCTAGCTCTCTCCCTTTCAAATAGATAAATAATTTTTTTTAAATCTGCATTTATATAAAACTCAGATGTAATTGGGTGTCAAGTATTTATTTGAAAAATCTATCCACCATCACCCGGGACACAGACAGATCTCTCAGTAACACCAAAGCCACCTGGTCCCCTTCTATATCAGTGTTAGCTCCATGTCCCCAAGGTGTGCCAAAGAAACCTAGCAGGATGGAATATACCCAACAATTGTCCTACCTCGGGGAGGGGGGGAGGTTGAAAACAGCAAACATTTAGCTCTCAAGTTCTAGAGAGCCCAGGATCAAGGTCGAGTCTCCGTTCCTAGCTTGCAGACGGCTGCCAGCTTGCTGTGCCTCTCACGCAGGGGAGAGGAGAGGGACAGAGCTGTCGTCTCCTCCTCTTCTTTTAAGGACACGAATGCCATCACGGGCGCCCCACTCTCGTAATCTCTTCGCCTCCCAAAGGCCCAAAGGGAAAGAGGGAAGGGAAAGCGAGAAGTACACTGGTTACTAAGAATCGTAGAATCAGGCCCAAGAAGATAAATTCGTTTCATGTATTTAACAAGCTGTTCTCAGGCACTGCGCGTGATTCCAGGCGCTCTCCTGGATATGACGCAATCGGTAGTGAAGCAAACACGCCGACACCTTGCCCGAGTGGAGCCTACATCCCAGCAGGGGAGTGCAACGCTGAGTGAGTTGGTAAAGGGCTGTGGACAGCAAGAAACCAGGGCAGCGGCCAGAGAGGCTTGGGGACAACGAACGACTTTCATTTTTAAAGGGTCTTTGAAGGAGTCACTGGCAGGTGACTTTAAGGTGAGGGGCAGAAGGGCGAGGGTCAAGGCGCTCAGATGGATGTGTGCCCGGCTTTTAGGGAGAGCCGCGAGGAAGCCATGACTGGGGCAGAGCATCGGGAGGGCGATAGAAAATGAAATCATGGGAGAGTGGGGGAGGGGAGACCTTGTAAGGCCACGTGGGCCCTGGTGATGGCTTAGCTTGTCCTTGGGAAGAACTGGAAAGTAGCAGACTGAGTGAGGCGGTCAGACTCGGGCTGTAAAAGGAGCGCCCTGGTCCTGTGCTAAGAGCAAGCTCCAAGGATAGTCACTTGGGAGGCTGTGCTGTGGCGGGGGCGGGGCCACAGCAGCAGAAAGAGTGGGAAGTGTCTTCAGGTATGGCCATGAGGGCTGATGGCAGGAACGGATGAGAGAAAGCAGTGAGGGATGAGTCTAAGATTTTCGACCCGAGCAACTGGAAGAACAGAGCGGCTGGAGCAGAGTTGCAGAAGACGGGTGGGAGGACCAGGCTCACAGAAGGAGCTGATGGCCATGGACTTGGCCGAGCTGCAGATGCCGGCCGGAGCCCAAGTGGAGATGTTGAGTGGCAACGGAGGGGATGTGCCTGTGTGGCCCAGCTAGGGCAAGGGCACAGGCAGGGAGGAGAACAGGAGCCCAGTGAGTCCTGGGAGGCACACACAAAGGAGACGGAGAAGGAGGGCTGAGGAGACAGCACACCCTGGAGAAGAACGGGGCGACCTCAGAGTTAAGACGTTGTAGGCGGCTGGGGTCACACCACCCCGGAAGTTCCCCTAACAGGCGCCAACACAAATCCTTCTGTGGAGAGTGAATTCCTCCGGATCTTTCCGCCTGCCTCAGTGCTGTGCTTGTCTCCCCTTGTAGACAACACTGCACCTGGATCCCCAGTTGCCTGCTACCTGTTTCTACATGCTGCTGCTTCAGCACCCTGTCCTCTCGCACCCCATCTCCTGACCATCGTGCAAGCGCCTCCGGGGCTTGTGCTTGTGCCAGCCCCCACTCAGTTCTACACCCACATCCATCCCCGCTCAGATCAGCACCCGCCAGAGTCTGCGCCCTTTGGCCCCTCCACAGCACCCCCTCCTGGCACAATGCTTGCTTGAGATTTGCGCACATTGCTGGCCGACAGACACAACCCATCCACCTTGGGCCAGCCTCATTCTTCTTGACACTTTCCAACAAGCATGCCTTCTTTCTTCCTACTTGCTCAACTTCAGCGTAACCCAGAATTTAAGACCTGATATGTAGAGTCCACTTGATGGTGAAGAAGCGCACACACACACACACACACACCCAGACACACATACCCTCCCCGCTGCCACCACCACCCATCATGCTTTGCGAGCAACGCCATCGCTGAGCCACTCCGCTGTCAACAGCTACGAGGAATCACGAGTGAAGAGGCCAAAATTGCGTGTGCACAACTATTCTCTTCTTCCCACTCTGAGGCAGCAAGAGCCCTTAAAAAACCGATTAGAACCTCCTCCTTCCCTCCCTCCCAAGTAAACAAAGGCTGGCCCCTGAGCAGGGAGCAGCGCAGGCAGCTGAGAGGCGCGGGCTGGGTTTTTTCCCTCACCACTGTAACCTCTTCACTCGGCGGAGGCTGGCTTGGAAGGTGTAGAGAAAGGCAGCGCCGTAATTCATGAGATTAAAACATGCCCGCTTCTCCTCAGACATGTATTCTATATGAAAATTTGGTTTATGGGCATCAGGTCCACAAATCTAAAGCCCAAGCAATTCTACCTATGGCCATCAGTCATGGAAGTTACACTCACGGAGAATGAAAATTTACACGACCACTCTTAGCCCATAACCAGCCACGGCGCATCCTCCCCCGCCCCGCCCCCAGGAGCCGGGTCTCCCTGACAACAACTAGCGGCCCCGTTTCCACTGGCTGGGACCCAGGCTCATGGCAATGACTCTCAAATACGAGTATTTATCATGAGATGCTCTCAAGGCCCTTGTCTTCTGGTTTGTAGAGAGGGAACTAGAGGAGGAATTGGAAAAAAGTGGTCGCTTTCCACCTGCCCCATCCCAACGCTATACCCCTGGGCCGTTCACGCACTGTGTCTCGGTTTCTGCCTCTGGCCATCTGTCCTGAGAACCTCCTGGGCAATTGTTATTGCAAGAACCACGGAGTTCAGCAAAGCATAGCGGCGCAGCTCTCACATGCTGGAGCCAGCATGCCCTTTGAATCCTGGCCCTATCTCTTGCTGCACAACTTCGGGCAGCTTCCTCAACCTCTCTGTGTCCCGATCTCCTCCTCCATGAAATGAGATAGTAACCACAGGGGCATCATGGCAGTGTTCTGAGAAGGAGAGGAGCTCATGTCCATGTAGGGCTTCCAATAGTGCTAAGTAAGTCGTTACAGCAGAATCATGCATTCATCACACAAACATTTCTTGAGCAGTGTGTTCATTTTCTGGGGCCGCTGGAACACAATGCTGGAAACTTACAAGAACAGAAATGTATCATCTCAAGGCTGAAGTGCAAGGTCAAGGTGTTGGCAGGGTTGGTTCCTTCAGAGGGGTGTGACAGAGAACCTGTCCCCCAACTCTCCCCTAGCCTTTGATGCTTTGCTGGCCATCTTTGGTGCTCCCTGGAGCATATCATGTGCAGCTCCATGGTCACGTGAGCTCCCTGTGTCCTATCTCTGTGACCATGCTTCCCCTTGTACACCGACACTGGTTCCATCAGGGCCCAGCCACGTGATCTCATCTAGCCTTGATGGCATCTGCAAAGGCCCTCTTTCCAAATACTGTCCCATTCCGCGGTACCTGGAATTAGGACCTCAGCATGTCTTTTCTGGGTGGGACACAATTGGGCCCACGATAAGCACCTGCTAAGGATCGTGCACTCTGCAAGGTGCCGAGAATACAAACATAACTACCGTGTAGCCACGCCTTCCGGAGTGGGAAACACACTTCTCTGCCTCCACCACTTGAATACTTCTCAATAATGAAGAGAGAGCTTCAGAAGTTCACGTAGAATACACATTATGCAAAAACCATGCATGGATTTCAAGATCCTCTTACACCCACATGAACTTCTCTTTTAATCCCGTTTTCCACGAGCTCTTTGAAGGACTCTAGGAGTGTCCAAGGGAAAGATGCAAAATACAAGGACAAAGGGAACAAGAGGTGGCAGCCCCCAAAGAGGGACTTCAGAAGTTTTCATATATGCGCTGGCCTTCAAGGACGAGCCAGCGTGCCCTTCTCCGAAGAGGAAAGGTGCCATGTAAGCCGCGCGAGTCTGGAAACACGTGACATTTTCTGGGAACTCTTTGTGTGGCTGCAGTGTCAGATGGGACGCAGGAAAGATGAATCCGGAAACGTTCCAACCAGATTGTGAAAGGCCTGGGCTTCCAGGTTCGAGGGTTTTCCTTTTATCCTGTAAGTGCTTGTCTTACAACACCCCCAGAAGCAGCCAAGGAAAGAATTGATCATGGCAGACATGCGGTACAGTGGTTAAGCCACCACTTAGGATGGCCCCGTTCCCTATTTGAGTGCTGGCGTTGAAGTGCACCTCTTCTTCCAAACCAGCTTCCTGCTAATGCACACCCTGGGAGGCGGCAGGTGACAGCTCAAGTACTGGGTCCCTGCCACTCCCAGCTCTGCCCTGGCCCAGCCCCAGCTGTTGCAAGCATCTCTCCCCCATCCCCAGGGAGCTAGAGGACTAACAGCCTCCCACCCAGCAGCCCCTCATTCAGAGCTGCCATGGGCACTTTGTGCTATCCACGCTCCTCTGTGCTGGCAAGGTGGAAAGGAAACAGGCCAATGGTGAGGAATGGACTTAGGAAGCCATGATCACAATCCGGCCAAGAGCTGCTAGGGATGCAAACAAGGGTAAGAGGAAGGAAAGGGGGCGACTAGGAAGAATGGAAGTTAGAGCGACCTTGACAGCTGGCACTGAGGACTGTTGACCTTTGAGGGAGTGGTAACCAGCTTGTGTGTATTAGGGAAGAGGGATCTAAAACAGGCTTACCAAAGATGGTAGCAGGAAGACCCAGGGCATCTCAAGTGCCTACAGGATGCCCAACTAGAGATACCCAAGTAGGCTGGTGGACATAAATTCAGAAGACACTGGTGTGGAGATGGTAGGTGACAGTAGGAGAGAGAAAGCAAATGTAGAATCGGGAAAAAAAATGATCAAGGTCAAGAAGAGACCCTGGAGAATGTCAGCCTTTGAGAGCTGAGCAAGAGAGAGGTGAAGGGCAGTAAGTCAGGTCCAAAGCCAGAAGAGAAGAGCGGCAAGGAGGCCAAGGAGGAGGAAGCCACGAGAAGGAAAGAGCAGCCAATGGCATTGAATGATGCAGAGACGTCAAAGGAGGCCAAGGATGAGCAGAAGGCCTTGCTTTTGCTGACTACAGCATGGGGGACTTTCCCAGGAACCCTGTGGATGGGCAAGGCTCAGTGCGACACGCTGGAGAGGACACGGAGGAGAAAGGGAGGGAAAACTGCCAGGACCGCTGAACGGACGCAGCCCACGCCACTAGCACCAAACCAGCATCGGCCATCTGCGAGCTGGTGGGCAACACAGCTTCTCACCCGCGGCATCAGAAATTCGGAATGACTCCTCTAAAGTTTAAGAAGCACGGATATGCACAACTTCGTGAAAGCTTGTGAGCGGAGAAGAGCAGGTGGCAGCCAGTTAGGGCAGAACACTGGGCGGACATTCACACACACAAGGAGGTCCCGGGAGAGCACACGGGTGGCCTGTGTCCTTGTGACTAGCGAGGAATAGCCCCATCTGCAGGTGATCGGTTGGCATGAGGGACACTGATACCCGTGGGTAAACAGCAAAGACAAGTGCCCAGGGCAAACATGATGTCTGTTTCCTTCGGAGCACAGCTTCGTCCACCCAGGTCTTAAGTTCCACCTGGCCCCTCGCAGTAGTTTGCAGAGCAGTGATCGGCAGTGGCTATGGGCGCTCCCTGTGAGACCAACCTTGAAACAGGCCGTGGGACACCAGGAAACCTGTGTGTCTTAACAGGCAGGGAAGCTGAGAGGCAAAAGTGGATTTGCTGTGCTAATCTTGCCATCGAATCCAAAATTGTCATTCCTAATATCCTCTTTCATTCTACTTTTCTATTGCTGTCACACCAGTTATCCCAAACCTAGTGGCATAAAGCTGCAAGAACCAATTATCAGTATTATTTTTAAAGATTTATTTATTTATTTGAAAGGCAGAGTCTCAGAGAAAGAATCTTCCATCTGCTGGTTCACTTCCCAAATGGCTGCAAAGGCCAGAGCCAGGCCAGGCTGAAGCCAGGAGCCAGGAGCTTCCTCTGGGTCTCCCACACGGGTGCAGGGTCCCAAACACTTGGGTCATCCTCCAGTGCTTTCCCAGGCTCATTAGCAGGCAGCTGAGTCAGAACCAGAGCAGCCGGGTGCTCATACAGGATGTTGGCATCACAGGTGGCAGCTTAACCCGCTGTGCCCCAACATCAGCCCCTCGTCATTATTATCTGCTGAAATTCTGGGGAGTGTCTGGCTTCAGCTCGGCGATCCTCCTGTGGTTTCTGCCAGACGGTGGCGGATGCTGGAGTCATCTTCACAGTGGCCTGGGCAGTGGGGGCTGTTCTGCAGATCACCCCCTCCATGTAGCCTGAGCGTCCTCACAGCACGAGCACCTGGGCGACAAGGATCCGGCCTGGATGGAGAGCCAGCCCCATCTCAGAAGTCCCACCGCATCCCTTGCGCCACACTCGCTGTGCAAAGGCAGCCCTGAGTCCTGCCTGGGCTTCTGCAGGGGAGGCCACCGAGGCCATCAGACAAATTTGCAGAAGAGCATGTGGGCAGAAACCATTGTTTTAGCCATTTGTGCAAAATACTATCTGCCACAGGAAATCAATCCTCAGTGGTCAACCCAGTTATGACCTTGCTCACTCTGGCAGGTGAGCTCCAGCCCGGCTCTAATTACCCATGACCAGGCTGATTTGTCATTCCTGTGACCTTCCTGCGGAGGAGGGGCACGGACAGTGGGAAGGCAAATCCTCAGCAGGCCTCCAGGGCCAAGGAATCCTGCCCTGGGTCCAGCCTGGAGCTCTGGAAAACCCCAAGCCAGAGCCCCTCCCAGCTCTCGGAGTTAAACACAGGAAGGGTGTGGCCGCTGGAGGGACAAAAGGAATTGATCACCAGCCGAATTACATCAGCCCCTCTCTTTGTTCATTTTTCATTACTGTTGTTGTTCTTTTTCCTGTGTTTAATTTCTCTCCTTCCTTACTCTCCCCTAGGACCTCCCCCTTGGAGATGGGGTTGGGGGGTTTGATTGATTGGTGCTGAAAGCAGGGCGGTTGCAAGTAGAGAGAGATCACCTTACCCCGGAGATAGTTGCCATGGCAACAGGGACAGGTTGGTGGGAGGGGCGGGCAGATAAGGGCCCCACTTTGGGGTTCAGTGCATAGTGGAGGTGAAGGCTGGAGCGTTTACAGCAGAGAGAGGGAAAAGCAGCCTGAGCCGCCGGGCCGGGCTGGGGAGAAGGAACATTATTCAAAGCTGCCCAGTCTCCCCAAGTTCATGGCACAGCCACGGCGGCAACAGTGTCTGCCTGCCACCCCACCCCCCCACCCCTGTACTGACTTGTAGCCCCGAGGCTTATTATTATTTCCTCCAGGAAAAGCTTCTCTCCTCCTCCCTCTCCTCCTTCCCCACTCTGCTCTCACTGCCAAGAATCCCCGCCTATCCACTGGTGGATGAGTGAGACAGCCCAGGCTCTGGGCTCAGCCCGCATGGGTCAGGGGCACCTGGGGGCCCACCCTCCCATCACCCCCTAACATCCTGAACCTGGGGACTGGGCTCAGGGGACCGCTATTCACTGCACAAGACACAGCGGAAGCTGAGCGGTGACCACGCAGGCGTCCCACAGCCTCCTTGACACGCCAGGCCTGGCGTGCTCAGCTGAAAGGCAACTCTGGAAGCAAAGAGGCATCCGAGTTGTCAGGTAGGAAGTCAGATATGAGCTTACGTGTGTGACAAAGGCCTAAGGAGACATTTGGGCCCAGCGTATGCATCTCAAAGTCATCCCGATAATGTTTCAGGGGCAGCCCGGTATTTGCATCCTGCCCTGCCCCTTCTACCCCATAACCTGCTAAGGTGGGGGTCCCCGGCCCTTTTGCCTGATAATCTTCCAGGTGCAGCCCAGTATCTGCACTTCAAATGCTCCCAGCCCCTTCTACTCCATAACCATCCTTCCTCTAAGGCCCCTCTAAGGCGGGCAACACCAGCCAGGCTTCCTCCTGTCTGATAACTTCATGGGGAAAACTCAGGAGTTTTTCTATTTACATCCAAAAAGTCCTTTGTTCCAAGAGGAGCAGAGGTGGGGAAGCAAGACCCTTCTCCTTAAAAACCCTGGCCTCAACCAGACTGCGCGCTCAGCCATCTGCCTCTCTGCTGAGCCGCCCACCTGGCCTGGCCTGGCCTGGCCAGGTGTACTCTCTCCACTCAACCATGTAACCTCGCTCTCCCCCAGTCCGAGCGACTGGGCGCGCTCTCTCAGGTTCTGTCTGGAGAGGTGCCCATCCGTTCTTACAGGTGTCCCTTCCCTAATAAACTTTGCTGTGTTACTTTCCACTACTCTCTGTCTCACGCCTGAATTCTTTCCTGCGCGAAGACAAGAACCCTGCCATTCACCAGTCACAGAGCGACTCCTCCTTCGCCAAGGTTGCGTCCAGGAGTGGACTCTCGCCCCTCCTCCCACCGCCTCCCCCACCCCATCCCTTAATTCACGTCTTGCTGCGGCCCCACACTCAAGGTCTCCAACACATTTTGGTACTCTCCACTTGGCTGCTTTACCCCTGCAGGTTTCCCTCAGGGTACTCGAGCAACAAGAGGTCCCTGCGGCTGGCCTGTCTGACAGTGAACACCCCTGTAGCTCCTGGAAGGGGCAGGGAGACGCGACATGGAGGCTCTCCACCGACTCACCACCTACACGGGGGGCCCTCTGTGCAGGGTCTCGCTGCTATTCGTCCTTGGATTCTAAGGGTCCTTTCAGCGCTGACACATAGGGGGCTTAGACACACGTGCTGTTCAACGAGGGCCACACAGAATGACCGTATGGTCCAGCAGCTACACTCCTGGGTCTCCACCCGCAAAGAATTGAAAGCAGGGAGTTGAACAGGAGCTTGTACACGGGCGCACACAGTAGCATCATTCCGAATGGCAATGACAGAAGGTCGGCCAGCAGAGAAATGGAAAACCAAACTGGAGTCTACCCACGCGTCGGAGTATTATTTAGCCATAAAAAGGAAGGGAATTCTGGTAGTCGTGACAATGGGAATGGTCCTCCAAAAGGTTATGCTAAGTGATACAAAAGGCCATCCAGTGTATGATTCCATTCGTGTGAAATGGCCGGGTGGTGGACTGGGAACGGTTGCTGGGGGTGTGGGGTCGCCACTAGGGGCGCTAAAATCTCCTGGAATTAGCGGCCGAGAACTTTGAGCAACACCACGGGCGGTACCGGAAATTGCAGTTGTATGACCTATGCCTTGCAGCCCCGTCGGAAAACGCTGATTGCCATTATGCTGTGCCCTTTGGTCGCCAGGCCCCAGAACCGGGGAGCTGTCACCAACAGGGCTGGCTTCCCGGGCCCAGCTCGCTGTTAGCCGGGAGAGCTCCTGATCGCAGGCACACCCGGCTGGCCTGTGACCCTTTCTGCGCTGGCCTCCTGCCTCCTCCTGGCTGTGGGAACCCAGGCGACTTCTTACCTTCTCTGAGTGGCGGTTTCCTGCCCGGTGGGTGTGCTTCCTCCTTAGATGGGATAATAAATAATACAAATGGCAGCCAACAGTTAGAGAGCACTTACTGCTCCGTTGCAGGCGTGGGCAGGTACTGGCCAGTGTCCTGAATGTGCATAGGAATGGGGTGAGGGGGGTGGGGTTGTCTTGTAAATACATAGAGTCCCATTCAGCAGGTCTGGGGGCATGGCGGAGGGGCGGGGGGGGGGCTGGGCGGGGGCTGAGCCCCTGCATTTCAGATGAGCTGCCAGGTGGTGCGTCCCAGGGCCCTAATGCTTTCCAGATGTGCATTCGTTTACTACCCCTCACCACAAGCCAGGGAGATCGGAGCTGTTCTGTTCCCATTCTGCAGACAGAGCTGCAGAGATAAAGCGGGTGAGGAATCTGACACCAGACCTGCCCTGCAGTGGGTAACCTTTCAAACGGATCTCAGCCTTTGCTGTTAAGAAGCCTATGAGGAGCCACCTTGACCTTGAGAGAATCACTGCTCTTCTCACAGCCCTTCCAGGTGGCTTCTGCTGTGTGGGCAGCTGAGTGCTTCCTCCTCTTGGCTCTCCTGTCCAGGAAATTGTTTGGGACTCCCCCAGAGTGGCGCGCCAGGAGCTCATTTCCCCGCCACTGTGACTCTTGTCTCCAATCCACAAGGCAAGGAAGCTGAGTCTCCCAGCCCCTCAGTGGGAAAGGGCACAGCTGGCGATGTCCCCGGAGCTCTATCCCCAGCGCCTACTCCAGAGCCTGGCACCAATGCCCCCCTCCAAACAACCGTCTGTGCCGTCTGCGCCTGTTATTTGCCTCTGTGTCTCTCAAGTCTCAGCTTCCCAATCTGTAAAGTGGAGATGCTAATACCTCCCCAGAGCCTTAGCCTGAGAAACCGGACAGCTGAAGCGTGAGCTTTTCCCACTGTACTGCAGATGGATGGCTGGACACCTCCTGTGAGCGCAGCCAGAGAGAGACAGCTGCGACAGAAGCATCTGCCTGCCCCGCCAAGTGCTTTGAGTGGCTCGGACCTGGGTGTGGGAGGGAGCCTCGGACAGCTCTGGGAGAAGAGAGGGAAGTCAGGCTCAGCATGGGTCTTGATCAAAGTCCAAGAAAATATTTGGACCTACGGCATGGATGAGGTTTCCCAAGCCAGGACAATGACAGCTGGCAGCTGTCACCCCAGCCTGTGTGCCCTGTTCAGAGTCCTCCTGGGTGGAGCTCAGTGGGGGGGGGGGGGGTGATTGGGGAGGAGGAGGTGGGAAGCTGGGCGGAGAGAGAGCAGCCAGGACTAACTGGCGATGGGGTCTGCTCAGAGTTTGCACTAGAGGGGGCTGCCTGGAAGCGGTGCCTCCCAGAGCCCACGGAGGCTGCCCCCTCCCTCCTCGGGGATGGCTTCCAGAGGTCTCCCTGAATCCATATGTGGGTTTTGGCTGAGTGGCGGGGGCTGTGAAGGCTGGCTATGTGATTTGTTCAGCTGTCATTAGGGTAATTGCATAATATTTTCCCAAATTTCTCCTGCAGCTTCAGGCACCGTTTCCAAACTTCCTGCCCTAGCAGGGGCTCTGGTGAGAGGGGCTGGCCCTGAGCCTTCCCAGCCGCTACTGATGGCCCCTGGGGGCAGCCCCTCCCAGCATTCCCATGGGACTCTACCAGCAGGGAGAACAGGCTCTCTGAAGTGGAGCTGTGGTGGCTTCATAGCAGACACAATGGGCACAGGCTTTTTGGCACAGCAGTGAAGTCACCACTTGGAACACTCACATCCCATATCGCAGTGCCTGGGTTCGAGTCCTGGCTACTCCTCTGCTGATCCAACTTTCTGCCCAGGGAGGCAGCAAGTGATGGCTCAAGTACTTGGGTCCTCGCCACCCACATGGGAGACCCAGATTGAGTTCAAGGCTGCTGGCTTCAGACTGGCCAAACCCTGGCTATTGTGGACATTTGGGGAGTGACCCAGCGGACAGATTTATTCTCTCTCTCTCTCTCTGCCTTTCAGGTAGAATGAACTGAGGTGCCCATGCCTTGGCTTCCCAGGCCACCCAGGAAAGATTCTAGAGAATTCTCCATGGTGAAACAGCCAAGGAGCTCAAGGGCAGATCTGCCGGCTTTAGGCTGCAGGGCCCCTGATGCTTCTGACCTGCTGGCTGGGGGGTGGGGGTGGGGGGGCTGCACCGGGGAGAGCCTCGTCACTTAGCATCACGTCTGCTCCGACATGATGCCTCCGAGTAATGTAATTTATATTTCATGCACAATTGAAGCAGCTAATGGTGTAATTCTCCAAGGGAGAAACAAGTTGTTATAGTGTTAATTACATTGCAGGCGTGTTCCCTCTCCTTTGCCCCCCAAGTGCTCCGAGGAAAGTTACCAGGTACCCAGTGAGTGGGTGTCCCAGAACGCGGCTGTGGCGGGGTGGGCTGCCCTGATGCTGGGACAAGGCAGAGGGGCTGGGCTCGCACCACCCAGTGGCCTGGGCTTCCTTCACTGGCCTGTTCATGGCCTGCAGGGTTCTGTCATCACCAAAACTCTACTTTTAGGGATGGTGGAGTCGAGATGAGACATTTGAGAAAGGTTGCCGAACATCCAGACAAACTAAACTTGGCCTAGACGTCAGCAGCGGACACCATTTAGTTGGCCCTGGGCCTCTGAGGACAGACAGCTGGTACTGAGATCTTACTTCTGCCACTTGGAAGCTGGGAATCCCTGGGAAAAACATGCCTTCACTCCTCTGTGCATCCGTTTTCTCAGCTCTGGAATGGGGCTAATAAATTATGAGCCTCGTAGGGCTGCAGTGGGGATAAAATGAATGTCCTTGCAGTGTTTCGAATGCAACCGTCAAAGGGTTTTGGCATTTTCAGTGGAGTGCTGGAAGTGGAAATCTTCCCTCCAGTCATGGGAGCTAGTTTTAGTGAAATGGGACAAACGTGTTGCTTTTCAAAAGAGAGAGAGGTGCAGCTTTTGGAGGAATTATAGAACCATAAAGTCGAGGATGCTTCCCAGAAAAAAATGTAAGTTGAGTATTAAGAGGTAGATTTTTTTTAAACTCCTGGCAAAAGAAATAAAGAGGAAAAGTAGGCGAAGGAAGGAAGGAAGGAAAGAAGGAAGGAAGGAAGGGGAAAGAGAAGGAAGGGAGGGAGGGAAAGGGAGGTGGAGGGAGGAAGGGAAGGCAGGGGGGTAGAAGGGACCATCATGGATTCACAATACACACACACGAGTTAGGCCAAACTTCCAGGACTTCTTTTATTTATTTATTTATTTATTTATTTATTTATTTTGGTAAGTCAGAGTGAGTCACCCTGGATCAGGGAAAATGAATATACACAATTGTTCTTGACTTCTGCAAAGCGCTTTTATGAAATCTCACAGCTCATCCTTAGGGAAAGGAAAGGACGAGCAAAAGTGGGCTGATGGGTAGTGTAGCTTGCTGAACTATAGCTGGCTGACCAGCAGCTGTGTTGCCTAATGTGGCTTTGAACTTCAATTCTGGTACCTGTTCCTGTATCAGTCAGGGCAGACCAAGCGCTCTAACAGGTAACCCCCAAAGCTCAGTGGCCCAAGCAGTAACCCCGCTTTCTCCAGCCTAACACAAGAGGCCTTTGCCCCACCACCCCAACCACCACCAAGTCCTTCTTATACATGGACCCTTCTGTCGTTGGATGCTGCCATCCTCAGTGAGCAATTTTCAAGGCCGAGAAAGGTTAGAAAGGAAAAACATCTCAGGTGGGAGTTGCCTGCCAGCCAGGACTAGAAATCGTGCCCATCCCCTGCACCCGCACTCCACTGGCCCGGAGTCTTGCCACCTAGCTCATGTAGCTGAAGGGGGCTAGGGAATAAGGTTTGGCCACGTGGCCGCGAGAAGAAGCAGATGTGAATATCAGTGCGCGTTAGCAGTGCCTTCCAGAAGCATTGATCTCCATCGATGTGGGTCTTCAGGGAGGCCTCTGGGGGGCCAGTGGATCTCCAGCCCCTGCCCTGCCCTAAGCAACGTTATTTTTATCAGTGACTTGCCTAAAGACATAGAATGGGCCTTATTATCCCTTTGGGGTGTAACTCATTCAGGCTCTCTTCCTGGGGGGGTCTTCGGAAAGAGAACATGCCACACTGCGTGGATTCGTATCAAATGGACAAATCCAGTCCATCTGCCCAAGCTGGGTTCGCGTGTAGACACCAAGGAGCCCTTGTCTGCATTGATGATGCCGTCACACGGGGAGCTCAACTCCTCTTCCCCACGCACTTGGCTCTGTCCATCCTTCTGCCTCCGTTCCTCCTGCCACGTGATCACCTCTATGTTGCTTTGCAGTGGAAACACCTGAGCCAAGGAAGGATAGCATCCAGTTTGGACAGCGTAGGACCTGGCCAGCTTTGGACAGGGAAGAAGGCTTCCTTAGCGAATTTCCAGGTAAGAGCACGCTAGAAATAAAAGCTATTATGACGGATGAAACGCTAAGCCTCAAAGAGATTTCGCTGGACTGCGGTGATGAGCGGAAGTCAAGGAAATTAAATTATACCTGTCAGGGACCCAGCAGGAACCATTCACACACTCGGGAAGTTTAATTGAAGAGAGTGTAATGAAGGAGCTCTTTACGGGGGCGGAGGCAGTGTTGAGCAAACTAACAAGGAATGGTGAAGCGTCCAGGGACCAGCGACTGCGGGAAGCTGCTCCCACTCGTAGGCCTGAAAAGGGCAAGGCGAACAAATGGTTTTGTCACAGTTCAGTGTGACAACCACGGCAGAGGGGCCACCAGACAGCAGCTGTGGGTGTAAGTAAGGATACGCACCCTACAGGCATCCTGTGACTTGGGAAAGAGAGATTTAGAGGCGGGTTACATACCCAACCTCAGGACAGGTGTTTGTTTGGCAGAGAGCTTAAGAGACCCACATTCCATTTCAGAGTCCTGGGTTCAAGTCCTGACTCGACTTGCCATCCAGTTGCTGGCTAATGTGCACCCTGGGAGGCAGCAGGCAGTGACACAAGAACTTGGACTCCTGCCACCCACGTGGGAGATCCAGATTGAATTCTCAGCTATGGCAGGCATTTCATTTCCAAGAAAATAAATGAATAAATGAACATTAAAAATACACAAATACCCAACCTACTGTCTCCCCTCATTTTAAACTCCTTCAGGAACCTCCCGTTGGCCACACTCACGGCGGAGCCAGAGGGTCAGAGAGTGTGACGGGATCCACAGAAGTCAGCCGTGTGTTCAGACAAAAGACTGAAACTTGCGCCAAGTATCTGAAGCACGGACAGGCGGACTCAACTTTGGAACGCGCGCTGCCACCCCTCAGCGCCCCAGCGTATACGACATCACTCCTAGGAACTCCCGTGACAAACTGTGATTTGTCCCAGCTTTTCCCGCCACTGGCTTGCCCGTCTTTTCCGTTTGCTTGTCCGTCCTTCTGCTAACTTAAGACAGAGACGTTTGCGCCACTGCACCCTGGTACCTAACGCTTGACTCCCGGGAGATGCTCTGAGAGTACTTAATGAATGATGCGCCCCGCTAGGGGCCAGCCAAGCCCCAGTAGCAACGCGGGGAAGGCTATGCCTGCAGCCGGCGGGGCGTGCGAGTCTGCGACTGTGGCCATGGCAGTTTGAACAGAGTTCTTTGCTCTCTCTAAGGCTCAGCTCCCCCACGGCCACTGGGGGCATCTTGAAGACGCAGGGGCTAGTCTCCGGGATTCACCGCTAAGTGGCTTTGAGTGAGTGTTTTTGGTAAAGCCCAGTGGGACTGAGGAGAGAAGGCGGTAGGAACAAGTGTGTGATATCAGCCCCAGTCCCCTGACGAGTGACTTTGGGAACAGCGGAGGTCGGAGCACAGGAGCAGAGTATTTGCCGCACACTCGCTGTTATTGATCAAGGGCTGCCCCAGGGGCGCAGAAATTCCCAGGCACCGTGACTCTCCCCACCCCGGGGAGAACAGGCTGCAGTACCCGCGCGCAGTCAGCCTGCAGAAGGCACAGGTGCAAGGTGCTGCTGGTGCACAGGGGAATGATCAGAGGATGGTCCCTTACCCCGGCACCCACAGAGCTGGCTGGAGGCTAAGGTTGCCGGGGAAACTGCTTCCCCTCACTCCACCTATTTCTGATCAAACCTGAGGCCCAGAGTGCTCTAGAGAAACTGAGAGCTAAAGGAGCCCCTCCCTCAGGAGACACCCGTTTCTTGGCCTCTGCCCTCCTCCGAGTCTCCCTGGCGTGTTGGCAGCCTTCAAGGGCGTCCTGGCTTGTTAGCCAACAGGACTTCCCCACGGTGGTCCCAAGAGCCCGCAGGGTGCGGCGGAAGCCGCTATGAGCAGAAGTAGCAAGGGTGGCGCAGTGCTCCTTGAGCTCGGCACGCTGGCAGCTCTTTTGTCTTTTTCTCATCCTTCAAGTTCATGAACTGCCAAGACCCCGAGGCAGTGCGCATGGCCCGAAAGGCATGGGAGGGCGCCATCGCGACACTGCCTGTCGCTTCCTGGCTCGGCGAAGGCTCTTTGGGCTGGTTCCTGGCTTTGAGGGGCTTCAGTACTTTTCCTCTGCAGACGCTGATCCTCAGAGGCACAAGAGGAGGAAAAGACTCATGGTCCCAGAGCTCATGGAGCCGGAGCCTCAGTCCCAGAAGCCCTGAACGATGTGCTATGGGCTGAGTGTCTGTTTCCCTCCTCCCTGGCCCCCAATTTCATATATTGAAGCCCTAACCTCCAAATAAGAAGGGGTCAGGCGGTGGGGCCTTTGGCAGTAAATAGTGGGGTTCCCGTGATGGGATCCATGACCTTATAAGAAGAGGAGGGAACTAGGTCACGCGCTCTGCCCGCCCCTCCATGTTAGGACACAGAGCAAAGGTATCCCCCTGCCAGCACCAAGAACCGAATCTGCCGGCACCTTGAGCTTGGACTTCCAGTCTCCGGAACTGTGAGCAATGTGCCTGGTGCTTTGTGAGAGCAGCCCGAGCTGGGTAAGACAGGGCGCAAGGCACCTCCTGCCTTAAGGAGCTTGCAATTTTTTTTTTAAGATTTATTTATTTTGAAAGGCAGAGTTACAAAGAGGCAGAGGCAGTGGGGAGGGCGATGTCTTCCATCTGCTGGTTCATTCCTCAAATGATTGCAATGGCCGGAGCTGGGCCAATCCAGAGCCAGGAGCTTCCTCCAGGTCTCCCACATGGGTGCAGGGCCCAAGGACTTGGGCCATCTTCTACTGCTTTCCCAGGCCATAGCAGAGAGCTGGATTGGAAGTGGAGCAGCCGGGTCTCGAACCGGCGTCCATATGGGATGCCTGTGCTGCAGGCGGCGGCTTTACCCGCTACGCCCCAGGTGTGTGTGAGTTTTACGGTGCTGTGTACTGAGGTTTCCTGATAACCGAACACGTTGCCCCTGGTTACACCTAAACTTCGCCTTCCACCTCTTTTCCGGTGGTGACGGGAGCAGAAATTCCCAACATGTGAGCCAGACTTGATAACGCATGTTCCCTTGTAGTTAAGCCCCTGCTGAGTGCTTAGTGCAGCGCCTGGCCTGTGGTGAGCACGGTGTTCCCAATGGCGACACTACTGCTGCCTCTGCTGAAGATGGTAAAGCTGCTCACCCCAACAGAGCACCCCTGAGGCCAGGACCCCGCTGTGATAAACAAGGACCAAAGACTCCGAGAAGTCCATCATGTCAGACACGGGGTTCCGCCTGCGCTCACTCATTCACCCGAGAGCCAGGCATCCTGCAAAATCCAGGGCATCTGTGTTCTGAGCAAAACGGACAGGCTGTCTGCCCCCAGAGGGAGGGCTAACCGTCTAGCCAGGGAGACGGCCGGGGACCAAATAACCCCACGAAGGACGTGCAATTGCAAACGCTCTCGGCCTCCAGCGTGCATCGGAAGTGCCTGGGGGCAGTGGCCTGGTCAGGTGGCAGAGGGCTGGCCCTGCTTGCCACAGTGTCTGATTCAGGGGGCCTGTGCTGGGGCTGGCAAATCTGCATTTCTGAAGAGTTCCCAGGTAAAAGCGAGGCTTCTGTTCCCAGGCGCACGGTGTGGGAAGCACTGAACTTTGATGGAAGAGAGGTAGAGGAGTTTTTTAATCTGTGAGGACAGCCTGTGCCAGGGCCCTGGGGCAGGCAGGAGAGAATGAGGTGCTGTGAGGCCAGCCTCACTGCAGCCAGGAGCGAGGGGAAGCTGGAGAGGTGCATAATGTAAAGCCAGCAGGATGCAGAGCGCGCAGTAGCCGTGTGACAACCACCCCCAGTCCGGTCGTCGGCCCAAGAGTGCTGGGAAGTTCCTGGAGGTGACAGCAGCTCAGGGTTACGGCCATATCAGCAGGGCTCTGGCTGCATTGCAAGGACAAGGTGTGAGAGGACCCAGGAGGCCCGCGAGGTGGCCCCGGGCTTCCAAATAGCCCACCGCCTGGCTGCCGCCACCCAGAAAACAGACTACAGCCCGCCCCTCTGCCCTGAGCCCACGGAGGCCGGAGTGTTTGTTTTTCAAAGGTGTAAGCTTTGCCCAGCGGCTGGGCTCACAGACAGGGCAAAGGGATCTCTTTTTGTGCTGTGCCATGTGGCATGTGTCCCCAGAAGTAGCAAATGTCAGGCCAGAGGCTGGAAACGTGGCCTTTTGCAAACATGAAAACTGTGGCAAGAAGCAGCACCAGTTGACAGTACGAGGGCTGCTCTCTACAAATGGAGTGTTTACAGAAGGGGGAAGTTCAGTGTTTCGCAGGCTTGGGCAGGGGCATCACGCCCCTGTGTTCCAGAGGGGAGAGGGCAGGGCGTGGGGGCGAAGACTGAACTCTGGAGCCGCTCCTTCCGGGCTTGAACCCCGGCTCGGGGTGTCTTCCTGCAAGTGTCCCTCTTCCCTAACTGGAAACCAAGGCTGAGAGCCCTAAGGGTCGTGGTAGGGATAGGATGAGCTGAGAGAGTCAGGCCTGGTGTCTGTGCGCATGCTCAATGATGCGCTCTCACAATTGCTACCTTACCAGGCCTGTTCCCAGGAATTCAGAGAGGATGCTTGGGCTTACTGTGGGCCACGTAGATGGATGGCTCTACCTGTTGTGAAACTTTTTAGAAGGCTATACAGGGGAAAATTGAGAAGGCTGGAAGAAGCCCATGACGCTGTCCTGGCCTGTGGAGGCGGTGGTGACATGCCCTGCCCACAGCTGTGGGTTGCCCTGCGACAGTTTCTGCACCTGTACCCTGGAGCACACTCGCAGTGGCTCACACCTGCAGCCGTCCGCCTCCGGGCCCCCCCTTTGCCTATGCAGGTGGGATGTACCCAGGACTGTTCCATTCCTTCCCATACCCCCCAGCAGCAGCTATCCAATGACTGTCCCACAATCCCTCCCCTGGGGTGGGACAACTTGGAGGCACAACTTCCCCTCCTGGGCTCCTGTGTGGGAGGTACCAGGCTATGGCCACCCTGCAAGGATCTTGTCTGGCTTCCTCCATCCCCACCCAGTGTCACCAGCTCCCTTATCAGTCTCCTGGGGGATGCTGCCTTCAGAGTCACCTTCCAACACGACTCAGTTCAGGCTTCATTGTTGGGTGAGCCTTGTTGAACCCACTGTATTTTTTTTTAGAAGAGGGAACAGACACCCGGATAGAGGAGGTCATATCTGCATGACGTGGGTAGATGTGGGGCACTGTCACATCAAATAATTGAAGGAGGCAGGAGGAAAGCACACAGTCTCTGTAGCAGAGCAGTGGCCTGGGCAGTACTGGGAGGTCTTGCTTCTGGAGTGTGCCTGTGCGTGTGTGTGTGTGTGTGTGTGTGTGTCTCCAACCTGCTTCGGGAGCGAAAGTCCAGAGCCAGCAGACTCCAAGCGCAGCAGGCACTAAAAATAGATTGTGCTCGCCTGGGACACGAGGCTGCCTCGTCTGACTGTGGCGCTCGCTCCCTGCTGGCCTGGGAGCGCTGTTCGGGCAGGGCTGAGGACGCTGCGGCTGGAGCAAAGCAAAGGGGTTCCAAAGCCGTTGCATGGCTCACTGGCTCCACAGCCCACCCCAGAAGCCTTCTCAGAGGAGCCGCGCCTCAGGCTTCTGCAGCGAGACCTCGAAACTGACACAGACACGCGAGACAGAGACAGGAGCCAAGGAGAAAGAGGCAGGCAAAGGAACTGGCAGGGACGTGGGAAGAGAGGCAAAGAAAGAGACGGGGCTAGGAGAGACAGAGCTACAGAGAGAGCAAGACAGGAAGAAATAGAAAGAGAGGAGAGCCAGGGAGGGGCAGAGGAAGAGACAGAGAGACAGACACCGAAAGACAGAGGCCACACACAGAGAGAAGCTAAGACACACAGAGACAGAGTGAGAGAGAAAGGGACAAAGGCAGAGAGAGGGTGAGAGAGAGGCAGAGACACATAGAGCATGGAGATTCGGAGAGCGGGAAGCGAGCAGAGGGGGCGTTAGATGGAGGAGGGAGGACTGCCAAAGAGATGGTGAGAGGGCCAGAGGGGGATGCCGGGGGCGGGGGAGCAGGCAGCCCCCAGCCTCCCAGCCGGAGCGCAAGGGGCAAAGCTGCATTGTCGTGGCTCTCTGTGAATCAAAGCGCAGGGTCTCATCGCTGTGCGAGGCTGGCATCAAGCTGAGATGCACCCTGGGCTCACCCTGGTCCTGCCAGCACCCCAGCCAGCTGATTCCAGCACCTGCACCCAGAGTAAAAGCCCGCGGAGCGCAGATCTCCCTATCAAAAAAAAACAAAAACCAAAACCCTCCTTAGCAGTGGGGTTAGCATTGGCTGGGGGCCAGCAGCCCCGGGGGCTGTCAGGGCGCTTGTTTTCCCAGGAGCCCTCGCTGTTGAGATGGGCCATGAGCAATTGCCACTGCGCTCGCCTTCCCCTGGCAAATTATTCTGCTGGAGTTTCTTGCAGCGTTTGGAGCTGCGCTGCTGTAAATGCCAGAAATCATGTACACTAAGCCCGGAGTGACGGCAGGCTTATGGATGGATTTACCTTCAAACAGAGGCCGCTGAGGCGCCCGGCGTGGGGGCGGCACTTTGTGGATGTGCTCTCCGCCGAGGCCTTAAGCGGTCAAGTTGGCCGCGGAATCAATTTCTCCCGTAGGCCTGGCTGGGAGCCACGTGCTCCCAGGCAGAGCGCCGAGACGCAGCCCCCTGTCCTCATCTCCCTGGTGTCCTTGCCCTCCAACCTTGTGGGGCGACTGCTCACATCTGCCTGAAGCCAGCTTGGGAAAACGCCAGGGCCGCGTCCCCTCTCCCCCGGGGGATGTCATGTCCCCGTAGGGACAGTCTGAGCTCAGTTCCTCTCGCCTGGAGCTGCCGTGTGGCCCTGTGGGCCCCCGGTCCTTCCTGCTGTGAGCCCTGCCTGGCAGCCACTCAGGCTCTCCCCTTTGTCATCTCAGCTCCTCTGACCCTAGCAGTCCCCTCCCTGTTCCTTCTGCCTTCGCCGTCGCCAGCTCCTGGTGGTCTAGGCCAGGTCCCATTCAACCGCCAGTTAGCACCGCTGAGCAGTCGCCTATCCGGACCAACTCTGGGGCAAGAGACCCCTGTAGGGGGGTGCTCCACACCCTCATGTGGCCCTTCCCATCCCCCATCTGTGGTAGATGCAGTTCCCAAAGACGGCCCCAATAGCTCTGAGCCCACAAACTCTTCGGACGAGGTGCCTTTGACACTCCTTCCATGGAGAGAGGTGTGACCTGTGTTCCCTCGCCTGAAATCTAAGTATGGTGCAAGTGACCTCATGTGACTTCCAAGGCTAGGTCCTAACACACAATGGAACACTCAGGCTTGGCGCTGGGATCCACATCTCACTAGCGGAGGCTGCCGTGTGGCAAAAGAAGCCCAAACTAGCCTGGCCTTAAAGACCACGTGGCAAGGCCCTGAGCGGTCCCAGCACCAGCCAGCCACCTTCTGACCACAGCCTCATCAGAGAGCCCTCCGAGCCGGTGCTGCCCAACTTCCGGTCACGGTGGGAGATGATCAGATGATCATTTTTGCTTTTCAATGTTTCTGTGTTTTCTTTGAAAGACAAGAGTCACAGAAAGACAGACAGGCCGAGATCTCCCGCCAATGGGCAGGCCTGTACAACTCCCCTCCCAGGTGGGGACTACCTTTGCCCTCCGTGCTCTGGAGGCCAGTACACAGATGACCGAGCCGGCGGCAGAAGGCTCAGGGGTCTGAATGTGGGAACTTCCTGCGCGGTAGGACCTGCAGCCAGAGCCTGTCCGTGTGCCTTAGTTTGCCCATCTGTAAAAGAAGGCCCGCGCTCTTCAGGCTGTGTCGGGGCTCCACCGGCTACCGCCTGGAAAGAACTTCAGACAGGAGCTGCCCACAGCAGGTGCTACATAAGTGCCACTGGTTGTCGCTGGAGCTGTGGCTGTGTTGGAACTGCAGGCTACTGACGCTGTGGGGCATGTTTCTCCCTGACATCGCTGGCAGCTGGGGAGCTTTAGCCCTCCGTAGTGTACCCCGCTGCAGCATGGACTTCCCCAGCTAATTCTTGAGCGGGCACCCGTGCACACACACGCACACACACACACACACACTCGCTCAGCAGTCCCTATTTCCAAGATCCTGCAGAAGCAGAACAAAGGCTGCTGCGGGGGTGGGGTGGGGGTGGGGGGCATGGGGGCGCCTGACCCCAGGAGGCCTGGGAGGCCCGGGGGGCCAGGCCCCGTGGCTTGATGTAGCTGCCACTGCTTTCCCGCTCCAGCACAGTCTCCCCGCGCTGGCCCTGTTCCAAAGCCCCTCCCTCCGTAGCATCTGCTGCAGGCTGACTGCCGCGGACACGGTCTCCAGGGGCACAAACGTGCTGCCTGTCAGGCGGAGGAGCAGGGACAGGAGCGAGTGGCGGTGATGAAAGACACACACGGCCTTTCCCTCCACAGGCAAGGGGAAGCCTCTCCTCAGATTGCTGGCTCGCGGCCGATGTGACCCCCAAGGTGGCTCTGCGCCACCAAGGCCGTCCGGAGCACGCGAATCCAGCAGAGCCGCCACGCTGCCCGCAAACAGCAGGGAAGGCCCCGGAGCCAGCAGGCCGGGCTGGCCCTGGAGTCTCTCACCCTGCAGGAGGTCCGCAGCCCGCCAGGCCAGGCCCTGAGGATGTGCTGACAAAACAGATTAATGTCACGAGAGGAGACGGTTCCGAAAAGCAAGGAATCGATCTCGTTTGGGGAGGTATATTTAGCAAAATGAAAACACATCTTTCAGGGGCAGCTCTGCTCTCGAGGTTTTCAGTCGATTAACAAATATTTACGGAGTGACAACTACCTGCTAGACACGGCCGTTGGCTTGGGGCCCATGCGCCAGTGGGCGCTCACGGAGCCTTTTCCCCTCCCGGCAGGCAACTCGCCGGCAGAAGAAATTGTAGCATCTCTGAGAACGTGCCTCGCAGACCTGCAACTCCAGGCAGTGTGCAGCAGAGTGAGCACAGGGCTCTGGCTGCTTAGCCTGCATCACCCCAGCATTTGGGCCAAGACTGCAGCCCGCCCTGGCTGCTCCCAGTCAGTGACGAGTGACAGTGCGGTGCATGGCCGAGAGGAAGGGCAGGTGAGCTCTGCAAGAGGCCAGGCTTCTCAGACAGCTGGCTCTGGCTGGAGGACAGCCTGTGGCCTTGCTGGCGCTTCCGTAGGCCACGTGACCATCTAAGGCGCTCACACCCACCCTTTCTGCCCTGGCTCCTCCACTCGGCCTCAGACCCAGCTGCCTCCCCGGGCCCCTCGTGGCTCTTTCCCCCACGAAAACCCTAATCCTGTCTTCCCATCTGCTTCTGGAAGGAGCTGGACTAACCCGGAAGCGTGGCCACGTCCTCCACCGCCTCCGGTCCCAGAGCCTGCCCAGCCGGAGCACTGCGGCTCGGGCCCGTGCGCAGAGCCTTTGCGGATGCCGACACCTGCGGGGCTTCCTTCACCGAGCGCGTCTGCCGCGTCCCTGGTCCCTGGCAGATTAGAGGGAAGTGAGAACTTACAACATCCTTAGGGCTCTTCCCTTTGCTGGCTCCCAGCAGGTGCCGCTGACCCATGGCAGGGACACACTCGCCACCAATCCCTGACACCGCATGCCAAGAGATCCCTGCGATTCATTCAAATAATCGACAAGGACGAGCGCGCACTGAGCCCGTGGCACAGGGCTGAGCTGTTCACACGCACTACCTCACTGAATGGCTGACTCCGGCCACTCAGCCCACAACCCACCCATCCATCCAGAGGAATGCCCTTCTTCACATGACAGCTCTATTGCCTGCTCTCCCTGGGCAGCCCCTCCTCTGTTGTGCAGCCAAATGAAGACAATTGCAAGCAGAACACAAAGATGGCATCTTATACAGGGGGAGTCTTTTCCCACAGACGACCGCTACGCAGGTGGAGAAATTCTAGGCACACGGGCTTAGTAACCGTGTCCACCGTGGCCCGGGCCAACAGATGATGGGCTCAAGTCTTCTTTCTAATCCTATCCTGTTTTCTGCCACCAGCACCACACCCCCTGACCCTTCCCCCTCCCTGTCCCCGACCCCCTGCCTGGAGTCGATTATTTTTCCCTGTGCGTCTCAGCTGCTTGGGACTTAAAAAGCAGGATGCACCATAGGCAGTCTCCAAGCCTGCGAGCTTGATGCCCCAGCGTCCCCTGCACCCATCCTCTCAAGTGCTCAGGCTGTCTGGGACACACGGCTCGCCGTGCTAGCCCGAGCGCCGCTGCTTGCCTGCCTGGGGCCAGCACACGCAGTAGTTGGCATCTGGGAACCTCTCTTCCCTCGCCCGTGGAAAACAGGGTCCCGGGGGGAGGATGAATTGGGAAATGGCCATAAATCGTGTGGCCCTTGGACTCAGGACAGCAGGGGCAGCAGAGCCGCCAGCAGGCTGGCGATTGGCAGTCTGGGGCCCCGCTCTTGCTGTGCGTAGCGGTGTTTCCCGGGCGCCAGGGAGCACAGAGCTGCTTGTACCCTCCTGTTCCGATGCTGCCTTTCCCTGGCTCCGTGCCACCGTCAGCACGCCCCACACCCACTGTTTCTACCGCCTCAGCAGAAAAGCGAAGGCAGGGGGCGGGGGACTTGCCAATGTGCACACTCAGAGGGGGTCAGACATCACAGCTGCACAGTCAAGGCCCACCGTGCTCCTCCGACTGGAAGGGGCCCTAGGGGCCCAGTGAGGAATGAACCCGGGGCCGGCCGCTGGAGCCATCCCCCTCCGCGCGCGCCTGATGTGTAATATATTTTCCGTAATTATGGAGGTGCTGTTTGTGTAGACAGTAAATGACTAGAGCAGTTCATTATTTGTGCGCAAACAAGGGATGCCTCTGTCCCGGGGGGGAGGGGGGCGGGGGGACTGAAACACACCCCGGGTGAAGGAACCACGGCATGGAAAAGACAGGGAGGGCGAAGGGAAGAGGAGAAGTCGTCTGTCCTCTGAGAGCTCCTGCAGTCTTGCCTCAGAGCAAGGCCAAAAGCAGACCGGCCCCAGGGGTCTAAGCTCTCGCGGAGAGATGAGGCAGCGGGAGGGCCGCAATGCCAGCCAGGCTGCACACAGCCTCTGCCCTCCCTGGGGGGCCTCCCTGCCCCAGCCAGCTTTGGGAGCCTGCTAGTTGTCACATATCCAGCCCCCTTGTCTCCCTTCCAGACGGAGCCCCCAAGTGTTAGCTGGATCCATGCGCCTCCCCCTCAATAAAATTTCCATCTTCCATCTTCTGTTTGCAGCCAGGTGTGATCATGTGACCAAGTCGGACACATGGGCTGCAAGCAGAAGCCTCTGGTGGAATATGTTCTACAAGGAAGTGGGCGTAATCCCTCTGCGCCCTGTCCTACTTCTTGCAGACCTGGAAAGGGGATGTGATGGGGAGCTCAAGCAGCCATTTTGGAACCCTGAGCAAACTTTGGGACTGGCAGCTGTGTTGGAGCAACAAGATAAAAGGAACTTCAATTGCTTTTCCTAAAAATCTTAGCACCCTGGGACTTGTGACTTCCGGACTTTTATGTGAAAAATCAATTTCCAGCTTATTTAGATCACCGTTATTTTAGAATTTTTTGTTTTTCGTAGACAACCACAATGGAAAGGATAAAGACACGTAGCATGGGGTCTTCCTTGCGATCCTCTGGTCTGCACACTTTGGGATGGAAATTGGCGTGGAAGAGATCTTCTGGGGAATGGTCTCAAGGTCAATACTTGAGTGACAATGAGGGGAGAGGATCGGGCAGAGTGGCGGGGTGCTGACAGCAGTGGCCTGGGTGGTCCCCCAGAGACCTCCGAAGTGGAGATGGGCTTTTCAACGTCCTTCTGAATCAAAGCAAGAGCGCCGAGACTTTGACTCTCCTGGGGCTTTGGCTTTTTTTTTTTTTTAATCTGTAAAATGGGTATGCATCAGCTCGCGCTTGTGGTGCACAGGGGGAGAGGCAGCCTAGTGAAGACTGGAGGACTTCCGCCATCGCCTCTGGGGGCCCACGTCTGTGTCGCAGCTAAGTGGCCTGTCTGTGCATCAGTAAAGGCAAGCAGGTGACTGTCACTTCTTGAGATCCTTCTCTAATGCGGTCCCTGTCCTGGGCCGTTCCCTCAGGCTTCTGTTTCTCACCTCGCCTCTGCTCCTCACATCCACAGCGGCTGCTTTCCTGGTGCTCTGAACGCCACCATCACCTGTATGCCCTCAGCTCCCAGCCCTGGTCCTGGCACACAGAAAATGTCCAAAGCCCACCTGTAAAACGAGTGAACCTCGTGGGAGTGCCGACTTCTCCCGAGGTCCGAAAACATGGCCCTGAGTGCCAATTTTACCGTGTCTTTTTTTTTTTTTTTTTGAAAGGCAGAGTGGAGAGAGAGAGAGAGACAGAGAGAAAGGTGTCTTCCTTTACCGTTGGTTCACCCTCTAATGGCCGCTGCGGCCGCCACAGCCGGAGCTGCACCAATCTGAAACCAGGAGCCAGGTGCTTCTCCTGGTCTCCCATGCGGGTGCAGGGCCCAAGCACCTGGGCCATCCTCCACTGCCTTCCTGGGCCACAGCAGAGAGCTGGACTGGAAGAGGAGCAACCGGGACAGAATCCGGCGCCCCAACCGGGACTAGAACCTGGGGTGCTGGCGCTGCAGGCAGAGGATTAGCCTAGTGAGCCACGGCGCCCGCCACCATGTCTTTTACCAGAGCCTGCCTGAGACTCCGTTTTCTCATCCATGGAATGGGAATGATACCAACAACAGAGAGTACTGGAACAATGACGAAACAAAATATTCATTTAAAAACTGCAAGACACGATATCGAGATGGGAGAAGGGGAGACCAGCTGAGCCCGAGTCTGTGAACTTGGAGGACTTGTTTTCAGGGCAGAACCCTGTAGCTACACAGCATTATAAAGTTAGGCAATCACCAAAAAAATGTAGAGCCAGGGACAATGTGCCATGTCCCAAGAGTCGTCCTCATGCCAGCCTCTCTTGTGTGGAAACGCAAACCAGCTTGGCCACACAGGTCGCCAGGTGAAGGCTGTCTCAACGTTACAGGTGCAGATGCTCAGACGGAGCGCCAGGGGCCTGCGTGGGAGCCCCGGGCTCGCTTCCAACTGCAGTTGTCTGTTATGTGCACCGTGGGAGGCGGCAGGGGATGGCTCGACTACTCAAGCCTCTGCCTTCCATGTGGGAGACCTGGCTTGATTTCTAGCTCCTGGCTTCATCCTGGCCCTGACTGTTGAGGGCAGGGCTGAGGTGGCTTAGGCAAAGCTCTGAGTGCCTGGTAAATGGTGCTGGGGGCCATTTTCAAGTCCATCCAACGCTCATCAGCCCTGAGCACTGGCAGCCAGGAGCCAGGGACTCTGTTCAGGATGGGCCCAGTCTTCATAGGAAAATGAAAAACTGCATTGCACAGCTGAATGCAGTCAGAGACCCAAGCC
The DNA here is from genome assembly GCF_051225735.1 of Oryctolagus cuniculus. Classification (NCBI taxonomy): domain Eukaryota; kingdom Metazoa; phylum Chordata; class Mammalia; order Lagomorpha; family Leporidae; genus Oryctolagus; species Oryctolagus cuniculus. Next base: position 25,072,600 of record NC_142888.1, read on the forward strand.
AGGTATAAGAAGCAAGGACCCAAGCTCCAGAGAGGTCGGGGGTGGGGGGAGATGGCATTTAGCTCAGGAGTGGGAAGGTAGCCATCAGGCAGCAATACGGCACAGTGTTCGCAAACGCCTGGAGTGCTGGTTCGAGTCCCAGCTGCCCCACTTCCAATCTAGCTCCCTGCTAACGCACCTGGGGAAGCAGCTTGGGCCCCTGCACCCATGTGGGAGACTCAGATGAAGCTCTTGGCCATTGTGGCTGTTTGATGAGTGAACCAGCAGATAGATCAATCGATCAATCGATCGATCTCTTTCTCTCTCTGTCACTCTGCCTTTCAAATAAATAAAATAAATCTTTTAAAAAGACTATGGCCACCAGCAATTTCAAACTGCCATTTTAGCAGCAGAGCAACTGTGATAGATAGAAGAGACACTCTTTCCCAATTGCTCTAGAAAAATCCCTAGCACTGCCATGGACTGGCTAGAACTGGCCAGCTTGGGCCATAGCCACTCCAGGGCGGGGGGTGGGGGGTGGGAGGATGAGAAAGCGGGAAAGCTGGCTCGCTGGGGAGAAGGTGGGGGCAATGGATACCACCCAGCCAGGCAAAGTCACCAAGATCCCCCTCTGAGGTCGTCACTAAGAGCCCGCTCCACCTCCTCCTACTCTCATTTACATAGTGACCAGCATCTGTCCAAAGCCACCCGCCGCAAAGTGCTGGCACCTGCACCATGTCATCTCTTAATCACGTCCATCGGCTGTAGGCAGGGGGACAGTGACCTCGCAGAGCCCCTGAGGGGAGGGCAGGGCAAGATGGCCCTCGAGGCTGTGTGGAGGCAGGGGTCAAAGTTAAAAGCCTGAGGGAGTGGGGTGGGGCGGGGAGGGGGCACTGTGTTTTCCCAGCTTGTCTGTAAAGTGGCAAGGTGGGGGGGGCGGAGCTGGAGCAAGGGGAGGAGTCAAACGTGGCTCTCCAGGGCGGGCTGAGCGGAGAGTGACAGGCAGACTTGGTGGCTGCCAGGGGAGAGAGGCCGGACTGGATTTGATCCTTTGGAAGCGAGAGTGCCTAGGGCATTCGGGGCCAAGTGGCTGCAGGCCAACGGCTGCGCAGTGGGGCCCAGGCTCCTGAAGTGAACCATGTCCGCTGCAGCGCAGCAGTGTCTTGGCCCTGGCTCCTGGAGGAAGCTTGGGCGGAAAACGAGCTGAGAAGGCTGAGCGCTAGGCCTCTAGAGACGGGAACAGGAGCCACCAGGAAGACCGGGGAAGCGCAGCACAAGTCACACGAGCGGGCACAGAAGAAGCTGTCGGGCAGGCGTTTGGCAAAGCAGTCAAGACCCCGCTTGGGACACCCATATCCCGTATGGGAACACCAGAGCGCCAGTCCCAACTCCACTTCCCCTTCCAGCTTCCTGCCGTGTGCACCCTGGGAGGCAGCAGTGGTGCGGATGCCCCACCCCCCACCCCGCGCCACCACCCTGCGATGGAGCTCCTGGCTCCTGGCTGTGGTCTGGCCCAGCCCTGGCTGTTGCAGGCATTTGGGGAGTGAACCAGCGGATGGGAGATGTCTGTCTGTCTGTGCCTTTCAAATAAATGGAAATAAATACATAGTAACTTTCTTTTTTAAAAGGAAGAAGGGTGTTCAGTAGGGCTGGGGACAGGGACAGCGGGCGGGAAGGACTGCTGCTGTTGAATGAACATTTTCCGTTTTTGGAAACATGGCAGCTGCTGGCTTTCCTGCCTGGACGGGGGCTGTGGACTTTGTCGCACGGAACTCCGCTGAGCACAGAATTTGTCATCGATCTAAAAGGGAACGGTAGATTGTTTAAGGAACGTCTTCGCGATAATGAGTGGAGAGAAAGAAAAAGAAGTGGCCATAATGAAGCGGAGAGGTGGAGGGAGAACAGCTTTGGTACCTCCTACACGCACACGCACGCACACACAGGCACGCGTGCACACACACACACGCACGCAGGCTTGAGAAGAGAAGAGAAAATGCTCTCCAAGAACTCCGAGGAGAATCGGCCCAGATGCCATGGTTCCTGGAAACAGAAGGCTCTCACAGAGTCACCCAGAGACACGCGTGTCACCTCAGGGACCTGGACCCGGTGGCCAGGCTGCCATTGAGCTGGCTGGCCAGGCACAGCAGTAGTGGGAGGTGAGCGGGTCGCAGGCCTGCCACCGAGGGACGTGGGCGGCTTCCCCTGTGGCCACCTCTGCCGAGGGCCCCCGGCCAGTCTCCGGGGAGTGGCCCAGCAGGAGCGCAGCCCGCCGCGTGGCTGGCGGGCCCAGATGTCAGCGCTAATGCCTTGATAAACAGGGAGCTTGCTGGAATGTGGCTGTTAATTGAGGCGAGAGCCGCAGCCCTGAGCTCTGGGAGCCCTGGTTAATGGCGGGCCCGCCAGGGAAAGCCGCAGACTTTGCCACTGTTCGAAGCCCATCCCTGCCGCTTGTTAAACAGCAGTTCATCTAAAAACTGGAGCCGCTTTCCTGGGCATAATTCTTTCTTGGACGCTATGAGAGTGCTATCAGATTTCACAGGCTGCTGTCGGCCCCACCTACCTGAGGCCTTCGCTTGCCTGGGGAGGGACAGCTTCGCGTGTGCTGTCCCTTTGCTGTCCCCCATTCCAGCCTTTTCCTGGGTCCCCACTGTGGGCACACTTGAAGAGGCTTCACAGCTCATTTTGGGCTTCACATGAGCTTTGCTGAGTGAAGGAGGGCGGGGAAGGAGCCTCGGGCTTCCAGAAACTTCTCGGGGCATCACCAAACCCCACTGAGAAGCCTCAGGGTCCTCCCTTCTGGCCTGGGCTGAGAGCGAGCACCTGCAGGCCGAGGCCAGGCAGCCTGGCAGAGGGGATGCCCCTGCGAGCCAGAGCAAGCCTTGCCTCTGCACCTGCCGCTCGTCTCGCTCCCCTCCCACCCATCCCCCGCCCCGCTGCACCCCCCCAGGCTGTGGTGGAGGAGCAGGAAACTTGGCTCCCGCACAGGGCTTCCTGGGGTCAGCACCCAGCGGGCCGAACGGGGCTCTGAGGCAGGAAACACAGCCGCAGGCAGCGTCCTCCTTGGATGCAGAGGGCAGTGACACAGGCGGTTAGAGTCAAGGCGCTGGCCACCGGCCAGCCTGCCGGCTTGGCAATTACACGCCGTCTCCCCGGCTGCCCCGTCACTTCCCTGTCAGGCGGCTTTAAGGCCGCGCGCCTCTTCCTGTCAGCAAATGTTTGTGTGTGGCGTTGCTGGGCGACAGTCGCACAGGGCTTGCACTTTCCTGGGCCCTGGGCCCCTGAGCCAGCCTGCCCCGGAGCGCTCTGCAGGCGGCCGTGTCAGCGCTGCGTGAGCTCCAGCACGGACGCACAGGCCCGCGGAGGGAGGGTCGGCCCCGCAGGAGCCACTAGGGACGACTGGAAGGTGGAGACGGACCTTTCTCACGCTCGCAACTCCCCCAGGGAACTGGCCTCTGGGTCCCTTAGCAGATACAGCTGGGGAGATCACAGCCCATTTTGCCATGTGTTTCCTAGGACAGGAACCAACCCCAAGCCCCTCCCCAACCAAGCACGGTCACGTGTGCTCCCCACCCTTAGCATTCAGTAAGTGCAGGGAGTTTAAGACACCACCCCAAAGTTTCTGGGCAAGCTTGCATTCCAAGCCAGGTGCTAAGAAGCCCACCTCTGGCTGTGTGGCCTCGGCACACCATACCCCCTCTCTGGGCCTTTGTTCCTTATCTGTGCCTCAGGGTGGTAGCAGCAGCCCCTGGGGTGGTCAAAACTGATGTGGCTTCCATCTCAACTTTGTTTTCTGGGAAGCCACAAGAGAGATGGCGCAAGTGGGAAAGGACCCTCCATCCAAGGCGGGAACCTGGGAAGGAACCCACAGAGATGGGGCCACAAGATAATGGGAGATGCTAGTTTCCGTGGTGCCAGGGGCGGGGCAGCTCGAGAGAGCGCTGCCTGCTGGGAGACAACTCAGGGAGCCCAAAGGAGAGCCGATGAGCCGAGCCAGGACGAGGCAAGCAGGCACATCAGACCTGAGTCAGAGTGCTTGCTCTATGCTCTCCTAGCTGTGCGACCTTTGGGCAGGATTCTTGTGGTCCCAAGTGACAGAAGCACAACTGAAAGTGGAGTGAACAGCAAAGGGACTGTAGCGGCGCAGGCAGGAAGAGGACAGGAGTGCAGAGAGCGGCAGGTGAGCGTCCCACCCGATTGCACTCACCCTGTGCACGAAAGGGGGCTGGTGAATACTGGAGATTGGCTTCTGGAAGTTTTGGAGAGTTACCACCCCCAGAGCGCCCCTCGACTGATTACCATGGTTTGGATACAGCTTGTTCCCCAAAGGTTCGCGTGCAGGTTCATCAGTCCCCGACATAACGGTGTTCAAAGGTGATGGCACCTTTAAGAGGACCTAGTGGAGGCGGGTAGGTCTGGAGGCATGAATCTCAGGAGGGGATTAATGTCTTCCTTGAGAGACTGGTTTAGTTCTCTCGAGACTGGTTCATTATCTCCAAAGGGGGTTGTCACCCAGCAGGTCCGCTTCTTCCCCTCTGTCTCCCTCTCACCCTGCAGCCTCTCTCCGACACACTCCTGCTTCCTCCTCCATCTTCCAGCGGGAGCCCAGCTGCCTGATCTTGATTGAAACATGAGCCCAAATAAACCTCTGTTCTTTACAACTTACCCCGTCTAGGGCATCCTGTTCTAGCAACAGAAAATGGACTACAACACTGATGATGGTCAAGAAGTTGATGGGTGCATACTCCCTCTCCCTTACTCTCAGGCGAGGCACCTTACAGGCAGGTTCACATTATCTACCCAACTGGACTGAGCCACGGGGGACCAGGGGAGGTGAGGATGAGACAAACGTAAAGCATTTACAGAACGAGGGGTGCGCATTGGCCCAGCAGTTAAACGTCCTCTTGAGATGCTCACATCCCTTCTCGGCGGGCCTGGCTTCAAGTCCTGCTCCACTCTCCATTCTGGCTTCCTGGCAGGCAGCAGGTGACGGCTCAAGTCCGCACGTTCCTACCACTCACGTGGGATGCAGATGGAGGTCAGGGCTCCTGGATTCTGCCTGGCCCAGTGCCAGCTGTTGAGGGCATTGGGGGAAGTGAACTGGATAGGAGATCTCTCTCTCTCTCTCTCTCTCTCTCTCTCTGCCTTTTGAGTAAATACAGTATTTACTGAATGATATATGAAAATTATGCTTCATCCCCAGGACAGAGACTGGGTATCCACTGGAATGGGAGCTGGAAAGCAAAGACAAAAACACAAGGGAGACAGAAATGAATGGTTTAGACAGAGGGACCCAAGTATCTGCCTCTCCTTGAAGCCTGGTTCATGGACACGCACAGGACCATGGAAAGATACAGGGCAGGGCAGACAATAGTTGTAAGAGGGCAATGCAGTTCCAGCCTGTGGGACGATTGTGAAGACACAGGGGTAGTCACGGGAGCAGAAGGTGAGCCGGAAGAGGAGACCCCAAGGCAGCTTCGATGGAAAATTCTGGCTGCGGATACCGAGGCACAGGCATTGAAACAGGAGCTCTGCAAAATGACAGCCCAGCGAGGGTGGAAGCTCCCGGGAGAATGCAGTCTGAGGACAGAGGAGCGGGACAGAGCCCGCCTAGACGGAGCAGACAAGCTAAGAGACAATGATGCCACATCCGAAATACCTTAAGCCCGATAGGTTCATCTCTATCACAATTTTAAGTGTGTATGCCTTTTCACCCAGCAATTCTACCTCCAAGAGTCTTTCAGAAACACTAATACCCACACCCAAACGAGCTGGTAGTTCTTCCCTTATCCGCAAGGGATACGGATACGTGCCTAGACCCCAGTGGAGGCCGGTAACCATGGATACTGCCGAACCCCGGACGAGCACTGCAATACCACCACTGTCAATCTAATTTCTAAGTTGGCTACTAAGTGGCCAACAGGCAGGTAGTGTACACCGCATGGGCACACTGGATTGAAGGGAGGATTCGAATCCCAGGTAGGACAGGGGTGGGGTCACAAGTGATTTCCTCATGCTACATCGGTTTGCAATTTGAAACTTGGGAGTTATTTATTTCTGGAATTTTCCATTTTTGATTGCAGTTGTCTGTGCGTAGCTGAATGCAAAGAAGGTGAAAGGGGGGGCCGGCGCTGTGGCGTATTGGGTAAAGCCGCCGCCTGCAGTGCCGGTATCCAATGCGGGCTCCAGTTTGTGTCCCAGCTGCTCCACTTCCGATCCAGCTCTCTGCTGTGGCCTGGGAAAGCAGTAGAAGATGGCCCAAGTCCTTGGGCCCCTGCACCCACGTGGGAGACCCAGAAGAAGCTCCTGGCTCCTGGCTTTGGATCGGCGCAGCTCTGGCCGTTGCGGCCAATTGGGGAGTGAACCAGCGGATGCAAGACCTCTCTCTCTCTCTCTCTGCCTCTCTCTCTGTGTAACTCTGACTTCAAATAAATAAATAAGTCTTTAAAAAAAAAAAAAGAAGAAGGTGAAAGGGTAGACTAGCATATGCCCAGGGAGGCAGATGAGGTTTAGCACAGCCTCGCTGAAAACCTGGCAGCAATGTCACTGTCCAATAACAGGACAGGAAGAGGAGACTGTCGAAAAGGATCATGGTCTAATTCTGCTGCTGCATACCCGGCACTTACGAGAAAGCAAATGGTACTTCCACGTTGCCTTAACTGGGTTTCTGCAGAAACTGACGCTGAGACAAGCCCAAGAGCGCAAAGGATTCTTTATCTGGGTGGGAGCTGACAGAAAGTCGGGAGGGGTACAGGTGGGAGGAGAAGAGAGTGGGGAAGGGAGACAGGGCAGGCAAGGCAGCCAATGAAAAGCAGGCTTTCCAGCGAGCTCCTGCTGGGGCTCCAACCTGCCGGGGACCCCTAGGAAACGCCTCCAAGGAGCGAGGGAGCAGGGCCACACGGGGAAGTAGTGACGCCCCAGGACGCAGGCCTGGCACCAACCGCAGCTGCCCAAGAGAACTACGGTCGCAGGCCCTTAGCGCCAATTCCACAGGCCTGGATGCTGCAACCTACTGCACACCTGGGCTGAAGGGTAGAGCCTGCTGCTCCCACGGCCATGGTAAACACCACAAAATTAACTCAAGCACAAGCGAAAATGATGAGATCTCGAGGCAAAATTTTTTAGATAAATAAGAGTAGACTCTAGAAGTCCAGTAGGTTCACAAGCAGGAAGCAGAGCCATCTATTATGGCTATTGGGTAGAATGTACTGTGTATAACTCTATGGATATGATTGGCACTGCAATGGTCATGTTCATAGCAGGGTCACCGCACTGGGTCATTTGATGGTTGCGAGGTCACCAGCGGCTCATCTTATGGGACCACCAAGGCACACGTACGAGCTCTGTCATTGAACAAAACATCATTCTGCAGCACAGGACCTACTGTCATGGAGAGAAGGCCACGCCCACAGGGTCTGAGTGGGGGGAAGACACGCACAGTGTCATTCAAAGAGTAATCGCATTGTTACTATGAAAACGTGAGTGTGCGTTGAGTGAGTTTTGGGGTGCACCTACACACACCTATAAAAGAAAACAAAAGAAAGGCACAGGCACCAAGCTGCGAGCAGAAGCAAGGGCGGAGTCATTGATTTCTGTAGTCTGAACTTTTTCCAACAAGTATTGCATTTGTAATTAATAGCAATAATTTTAAATGGATGAGGTGGTTAAAGAAGTCGGATGCCTCCATTATGAAGGGAAAGGGGGTCATCAAGGCTCACATCCTTCACCTGAATCCCTTTGGGCTGGGTAACATTGCAGAATTAAAATGTTCTCAGGGGCCGGCGTTGTAGCGTAGCAGGGTAAGCCTCCGCCTGTAGCACAAGCATCCCAAATGGGCGCCGGTTCAAGTCCCGGCAGCTCCACTTCCAATCCCGTTCTCTCCTATGGCTAGGAAAGCAGCAGAAGATAGCCCAAGTGCTTGGGCCCCTGCACCTACATGGGAGACCAGGCAGCTCCTGACTCCTGGCTTTGGGAGTGAAGCAGCAGATGGAAGACCTCTCTCTGTCTCTCCCTCTTATGTCTGTAATTCTGCCTCTCAAATAAATAAATTTAAAAAAAGAAGTTTTCAGACATTAGAAAGGTAAGATTTGTATGCGCTGGTGTTTGGTGTAGCAATTAAGATACCACTTGGAAGGCGTGCATCCCATATGGGAGGGCCTGGTTCCAGCCCTGCTAATGCACACTCTGGGAGGCAGCAGGTGATGGCTCAAGTACCTGGGTCCCTACCTCACATGTGGGAGACCCGGATGGAGCGCCAGGCTCCTGGCTTTGGCCTGGTCCAGCCCCAGCTGGTTGCGGTCATCTTGGGAGTGACCTAGCAGATGGAAGATCTTTCTCTCTCCCTCCTTTGGAAATAAAATGAATATAAACAAATAAAACTTAACATTTTTTTAAAGTTCTAAGATCTAAAAAGGAAAGGGGAGAGGAGGGGAGGAAGCAAGGGAGAAGACTGGTAGAAGCCATGAGTAGTGAAGGGGCTCCCCACCGCCCAGACGAGGAGTCAGACACGGTGATATTTCTGTGGTGAGACGTATGAGTAGGTCACAGGAAATGGAATAAATAATGACTCACAGAAGCCTCATAGCAGTTCAAAGCAGGTTTTGCGGCGGGCGCCGCGGCTCAATAGGCTAATCCTCCACCTAGTAGCGCCGGCACACTGGGTTCTAGTCCTGGTCGGGGCGCCAGATTCTGTCCCGGTTGCCTGCCTTCCAGGCCAGCTCTCTGCTATGGCTCGGGAGTGCAGTGGAGGATGGCCCAAGTGCTTGGGCCCTGCACCCCATGGGAGACCAGGAGAAGCACCTGGCTCCTGCCTTCAGATCAGCGCGGTGCGCCGGCCGCGGTGGCCATTGGAGGGTGAACCAATGGCAAAAGGAAGACCTTTCTCTCTGTCTCTCTCTCTCACTGTCCACTCTGACTGTCAAAAAAAAAAAAAAAAGGCAGGTTTTGCCACCGCCAAACACCTCGGTGCGAAACTTATGGAAACCTTTGGGTTTCCGAGGCAGATAAGGGGTTGGGGATGGGTGGTTAGGAAGTCGGAGCAAGGGGTGCCAGGGCCAAGAATGCGGAGCTCCTCATAGAATCCTAGGGCTTTGCCTTGGGACCCTTCCGCCTGCCCCCACCCCCGCCCCAGGGACACCGCTGCCAGAGAGAGGGCACCCGGCCCCAGGCTCTTCTGAGCTCAGAGTGTGAACACTTTGGGGTCCTGTGAAAGTGCACATTCTCTCCCAGCAGGTCTGGGCCAGGGCCTGGGGATCTGCATTTCCACCCCCTGGTGGGGCTGCCTCCACCAGCCCGGGGAGGGCGCCTTGTGGGGAGAAGCCATGATGTCCACAGACAAGGTCCTTGCAGAACATGGGCTTGCTCTGATGGGGGCCAGCAGGGGGACACACGAGTGGGCAGGGCCAAGCTGGGAGCCTGAAGAAGCCTTGAGAGCCAGGCGGGGAGGAGCAGAAAGCAGACAAGGCTGTGTGGGAGGAGGGAGGAGGGAGGAGGGAGGAGGGAGGAGGGAGGCGGGGCCGCGCCCTGGAGGTGACTGCTGCATGCTATTTTATGGACTGGTGGGAGGTCCCAGCCATTCAGGTGATCAGCCTCCACTGGGAGAGTTTCCACCTCGCTTGCTAATTCTCCTCCCTCTGCCACACTCCATGCAGGGAGTATTACCCAAGAATGCAGGCTGCCTGAACGGGCAAAGAGCCCAGGCTCCGCTCAGAAGAATTCCGGGCACAAGTCAAAATCACCATGATATCGGGGAGGGGGGAGACAGACGGAGAAGTGGCGCAAGGGGACGTTTCTGGGCTGGAGCTGTTCTCTAGCTTGATCTGTGTGATGGCTACACAGGCACAGCATATGTCAAACGCCATCAAGCTTGGGCACGCGCTGTGGCATAGCAGACTAAGCTGCCGCCTTCGATATGTGGGCGTTCCATATCAGAGCTCTGGTTCAAGACCTGGCTTCTCCCCTTGTGATCCAGCTCCCTGCTAATGCCCTTAGGAAAACAGCAGGAGATGGCCCAGGTGCTTGAACCCCTGAGTCCTGGCGTTGGTGTATCCCAGAATCGGCAGTTGTGGACGTTTGAGGAGTGAACCAGCAGATGGAAGATCTTTCTCTCTCTCTCTCTCTCTCTCTCTCTCTCTCTCTCTCAAATAAATGATAAATCTTTTTTTAAAAAAAAGTTATCAAGCTGTGCACTTAAGATATGTGAATTCCAACATGCCTATGTCCTATTCTCAATTAAAACTGGAAAAGCCAGTTCTCCTGCCCTCTCAGAGCATGACCCAGAGGCCACTGGGACACAGGGAATACCAAGTCGTTGAGGGGACTGCGACAGGGGACAGTGTGCCTTCACCTGACCCTGACCAACTAGACAACGTGAATCCACTGCAGGTTGGTGACTAAGCCGAGGAGATGTAGAGAAGATGTCTCTTGGCTTCAAAGTCAAGTCAGTAATAATGTTTGTGAAAGGTGTCATTTGGCAAAGACCACCCACTCCCCCTCTGTCCATTCTGTCCCTTCCCTAGTCATGGGAAATTTATTGGGATAGTACATGTTGGTCCATATTGGCCATGAGCTTGGGCCATGGGGCACAGACAGAAGGCATCAGGGAGAGCAGACATGGGAGATAATGCAGTGTAGAAAGGAAGGGGTTCTAGGGCTGGCACTGTGGCGTAGTGGGTAAAGGCGCCTCCTACAGTGCTGGCATCCCATAAGGGCACAGGTTCAAGTCCTGGCTTCTCCACTTCTGATCCAGCTCTCTGCTGTGGCCTGGGAAAGCAGTAGAAGATGGCCAAAGTCCTTGGGCCCCTGCACCTGCATGGGAGACCTGGAAGAAGCTCCTGGCTTCTGGCTTCAGATCTGTTCAACTCTGGCCATTGTGACCATTTGGGGACTGAACCAGCGGATGGAAGACCTCTCTCCCTGCTCTTCAAATAAATGAATAAATCAGAGAGAGAGAAAGAGAGAGAGAGGAAGTGGTTCAGAAGTGGCTACAAAGCATTCCCTCCCAATATCCTGCCCTTACAATGCCCTTCCCAGCAAAGTGCAACCTATTTCACTACCCTTGAATCTGGACTGCTCATGTGACTTATTTTGGCCATGGAGATAATAACCAAAGTGGACAAAACAGAGATCTGAGAAGCCCTTGAGCATCAGGCCCTGTTCTCATGTTGCTCGTGGGACCCGACAACGGCCACACAACCAAGCCGGGCTGGAGGGTGCAAGGCCACCAGCAAAGAAGCCCCAGCCAACCCAGGCAGCCCCAGCCACCACAGTAGCTGCCTGGGGACAGATGCCGAAGTAAGCCCGGTGAAGCCCCATCCAGCCCAGCACACACAGGAACCACCTGGCTAAGCCACATTTATTCACGGGAACTCGCGAACGTGGGCAGTCAGACAGCAGAATCTTGGGGCACTTGTTACATGGCAACAGCTGATTGTAGCCTGGCCAGGGCAAGTTCATACCACTTAACCCTGGGATGATGGCAGTGCAGAAGGAACCGAAGCTGATCCAGAAAATACAAGACAGTGGGGTCCTGTGTGGTTCCCAACATTCCTCCCTCCCTTTGTCCCTGACTGTGCCGCCAGCCTGGCCCGTCTCAGCTGGGTGCAAGCCTCCTGCCGGGAGCGGTAAGGGGGGCTAGCAGGTGGCTACAAGAGAACGGCCACGTGACAGTGGCTCTCCCAGAGCGAGGAGAAGGCTCAGTTCCAGGAGCTCAGGAAAGGAGCTGGGGTGGGGTGTAGGGTAGGGGGCTGGGGGGGAGGAAGGTGCAACCCTTGGGGCTAGTTTATGCCTTTAAAACATGCAGACGTACAGAGAAACAGAATGAGTCCTTTCTATTAAGAAGTATGTGCTTAGCATATTTATGTCATAGTTTCGAGGCGTGCACTGAATCGCGTTACTGCATTAGGGAGGGAGGCTGCCTCCGCTGCTTAGGCACGCGTTGCTCTGTCTGAGGCCTTTGAGCAGGTGGTGTTCACGCACAAAACCCATGTGGGTGTCTGGCGGCCGGGTGGGGGGGGACCCGGGTGGGCCCACCAGCCACGCCCAGCTCTTAGCTTCACTTGGATGGTCTCCAGGGTGCGACCCCACAGGAGAGAGCTGCCTGAGAGGAGCCCCGCACAGAGCCTGGGGGTCTTGTTGCTTTCCAGAGCGGCTCCCGAAAGGAGAGGATGCTGGGGAGCTTGGAAGACTCAGCACTGCCAAGGAGCTGGACTGCTGGGGCCGCGGCTGGGGAACGCACGAGCTGGAAGGTTCCACGGGCAGAAAAGACTGCCCTGTCTGGGGCCGCCGGCCTGGCCCTCATTCTCTGGCCCCAAAAGCCCCTTTCATTCTCTCCCAGCTCTTGTTCCTCTTTGCTCACCTTCTTTCTCTCCGTCTCTTCTGATCTCTCTCCCCCTGACTTTTTCCGTCTTAATTGGCCATAACACGGAGCTGAAATTCTTTTTATTATCTACTATATTTGTTGAATACAGTTTTATGTGCCTTGCTCTTAATTTTTAAAGTGGATGAGCTGCACACTTTATGGTTTTTCTTTCAAAAAAATTTTTATATCACAGCAGTAGTCATTAGGGTTCTTCACAAATATTCCGGTTCTCCATTCAGGCACACGCCTGGATCGGAGAGACTCTCCGATTTTCTGTCACTCGTGGCCGCATGACTTGGTTGGGTCAATGCAATGGGAGCATCCTAGGGGCGGGGAGCGGGGGAGGCCCCAGCAGCCTGCCCTGTTGCCGTGGTGACAGGGGAGCTAACAGGGAGGGGCCGATGTTCTCAGCCTGGGAACGTGAGTCACTGCAGTGAGAATATTCTTCCCGCCAGCCTCCCTGGGCCACCAAGCGTGAGTAAGGCATGCCGAAGCTTTGCTACACAGAGACACGCAGTTTGGGGCCATGGCAGAGTCTTGGCTGTTGGGACCGATACAGTCATATTACCCAGTGCCACCGCAGTTTCAATATCGTCTCTAATACAAAGTCTTTGACTGTGACACCGAAATGGTTACACGAGTGCTTTTTTTAATTGTGAGGTTGGGCTGGTGGGGAAGGGGCGCTGTGGGGAAGGAGATGGGGGTCAGCACCACTTTGGAAATCTGATGATGGGGGTGGGTCTTGAAGTGCGGTGGGTTCAGCTGCTGCCAGGAATGCCAGCATCCCGTATGGGAGTGCCTAGGCTAGAGCCATGCCTCTGCTTCCAATCCGGCTTCCTGCTAATGCGCCAGAGTGATGCACCATGGGTGACCTGGCAGATGCTGGGTGTCCCTTTCTCTCCCTCTCTCTCTCTGCCACTCTGCCTTCCAAATGAAATCAATATGTTTTTAAAAATAAAAGAACATGTACAAAAGAATGCAATGAATGAGAGAGCGGGAATGAGCGTGGATTGCAGCTAAGGCATCAGCTTAGCTGCCCCAGGGTGAACGGGACCTCAGCATCTGTCCACTTTGGCTCACGTGAGATTCAGAGTAAGCATTCAAACACTGGGTATTGCTTGTGTCAAAAATAAAATAAAATAAAATGTGATGAAGCCATGAGCTCCCTTTACCTAAAAATGTACCCAGGAAATCCTGCCGACAGTCGTGGGTGTTCAGCGGCTTCAGGGCTGGATGCCTTTTCCGTCGCGAAAAGTGACGTTTCACTGGCAGCACCACTGAGGCTGCACAGCTCCCGCAATGCACCTGCTGGAATGACATCTTTCCCTCATTCTCGCCTCTGCCCCGTGGTCCTGAAGCCCTGGCAGGCCCGGGACGGTGGCCCCAGGCTCGGCACCCTGATGACAAGAAGCCATGCATCACTGCAGTCGCTGGCGCCTGGGCGATCATTAGAATATGCATAGTTAGATTTGCATGGAAGTCCCACATGGGAGCAATGAACGTCTATGGGGATGTCCTTGGCAGCAAGCGGGGATTTGGGGCGTTTCTAAGGCCATAGCTCAGAAACCCCCCGGCAGGGCAGAACTGAAAATAAAGGGTGCCAGTCTTATCTGTGCAGCCTAACTTATTTCTTTACGTTTTTATTTTTAAAAAATTTTTTTAGAGAGAGAGAGAGAGGAACAAAAAGAGACAGCTCCTGTTCTCTGGCTTGCTCCCCAAATGCCCGCAACAGCTAGGGCTGGGCCAGGCTGAAGACAAGACAGGATCCAGGAACTCCAGCCAGGTCTCCCATGTGGGAGGCAGAGAGTCAACTACTAGAGCCATCGCTGCCGCTTGCCAGGGTGTGCGTCAGCAGAAAGCCGGAAGCAGGAGTGCAGCTGAGACTGGAACCCAGCATCCCAAGCTGCACCTGACTGTGGCACTGAATGACCACCTTGTGCAGAACTAGGAACAAATGCTCCCCGTGAAGACGGTGGGGAGGGCTGGTCACTTCTCTTAGCCACATCATCAAAGGCTAGCAGACGCTTCTGATAGAAACTGCTGGAAGGCAACCGTAGGAATTTACGTAATGTGCTGGGAGAGAAAATAATTCTGTTGCCCCGCTCTCTCGTCTTCCTCTCACTGTCTGTTCCTTCAGTGTCTCGGTTCCCCAAAGTGCACTATTGCTAGAATCATTCCTTTTGCACATCCCATATCTCACTTGCCCAGTGTGGCCAACTACAAAAAGGTGTTCGGAGGGAAGCAATTTTCTTGGAATAATTCTTACTAAAATGTGAGTGACTGGGAATCCCTTTATCCTTAGGAGAATTGGTATTTTTAAAAACTAGACCTCAAAACTCCAGTTGGTGGCCTAACTGGTCAATCACGTATGAAAGTGAAGGAAAAACTGTCAAGAGAAGTGAGGAGATGTGTGGTGGGGGCTTTCCTCCCGGGACCAGTTCCTCATCATGCTAGCTTTGCCACATCTTTCTGTCAGCCCACGCAGTTGCAAATACGAAAGTAGTTTTCTTTTCTTTTTTTTTTTTAAATTATTTATTTATTTGAAAGACAGAGTTACAGAGAAAGAGAGAGAGAAGTCTTCCATCCCCTGGCTCACTCTCCAAATGGTCGCAACGGCCAAAGTTGTGCTGATCCGAAGCCAGGAGCCAGGAGCTTCTTCCGGGTCTCCCACGTGGGTGCAGGGGCCCAAGGACTTGGGCCATCTTCTACTGCTTTCCCAGGCCACAGCAGAGAGCTGGATTTGAAGTGTGGCAGCAGGGACTCAGCTGGTGCCCATATGGGATGCCGGCCTGCAGGCGGCGGCCTTACCCGCTACACCACAGTGGCATCCACAGAAGTATTTTTCTTTTTAAAAATGTTTCATTGATTGGTTGATTTGTAAAGCAGAGATATTGGGGAAAGAGGGAGAGCACGCACTTCCATCCACTGCATCATTCCCCAAATATCTGCAACAGACAGGGTGGGGCCAGGTTCAAGCCAGGAGCCAGGAACTCTGTCGACATCTCCCACACGGATGACAGGGACTCAACTATTTGAGCCATCACCCGTTGCCTCCCAGGGTGCACACTAGCAAGAAGCTGGAATCGGGAGTGGGGTGGGACTCGAACTCGTGCACTCTGATAGGGAATGGGTGTGTCCCAAGCAGTATCTTATCCGCTACACCGAACACCCATTTCCAAAAGCATTTTTCAAGCCACTTCTCGATGCCACCATACTGGGACTGTGTGTGTGCGCGTGCGCGCGCGCATGCGCGTGCGCGTACACGTATGTGTGGCTGAGGGGGCGTGGCAGGCAGGAGCAGCAGCAGCTGTGGGCAGCATTGTCTGCAGAGCAATCTGGCGTCTTAGGAAAGGGAAACCCTTGTTTGAGGGAGTGGGTGGCTGGAGGTGGGAAGCAGAGATTTTTCATTCCTCAAAAACCACTCGCAGCATACAAAATTAGTCACAGCCTCTTGATACTGGGAACAGAAATGAAACGCACATGGTGCCTAATTTTGCCTACAAACACGGCCCTCTGTGCCCGGCGGGGGCGGGGCGCGGGGCTGAGTCCGGAGGTCTGCCACAGGAGGCTGCTCTGTGGGGTCCTAGCCCACTGGGCGGGGCCGCGCCCTCTGGCGCTGGACGCCGGAGACGCCGCGCTCCGCCCCAGCCCTCCGTTCAGCAGCTTTCTTTGCAGGACTGGAAAATGGCTAGTTGGGATATTTCGAGGGATCAAATAATTAGTTCTCTTGGAATCTCGTTTTAGATTTTAATTCTGAGTCTTAGAGCCAAACTAGAGGAACCGCGATTTCTCTCCGTGGCTGGAGGCATTCACTTCCGGCACACTAAAAAAAGGCCCTGCTGTTCAGGCGTTTTTCCACGCTTGAATCAAATGATTCCAGCTGCGTTTTACCAACACGTAGGCAATCAAACCCTACTTTCACTTGCTATTTTATTCTTTATTTACTAGTTCTATAAATACTGTGATGGGGGTGCTTTTATATGGGGGGGGGCGGGGGAGCAGCAGCTGCTGGCAGCCATGGGTCACATGCACATCCAGGGTTGCTGGGGAGACGGGACCGCCACCGTCACCGTGTCTGTGGCAAACACGTCCCCCGCGCCATCCAGTCTGTGGGTCTGCGAGCCTGGCCAGCAGTCCTACACCTGCCCAGAGCACCTTTGCCCCTCCTTTTCTTCCTGGGGCTCACAAGGCCAATATCCAAGGTCGCCAAGGAAATAAAAAGAAAGAACGATTAAAATCCAGGGAGGAGGCAGACGAATACAAACTGCCGGCAACTCCAGCCAAGGCTGGGGCATCGGCAAGCGGCACGTGGAGCAGGAGAGTGGAGTTAAGATGATTTGATGAATTACACCAGCGCTCAGGGCCCCAGCGGATAAACGGGGATTAAGGGGTGACGTGCTGGGGAGGCAGATTCTGAGTCAGCATCAGGACGAATTTGATCAAGATTAGAGGTGTCTAAAAATGAATCGGGCTTCTTTGGCGGGGGATGGGGGAGGGGAGGCGGGGTAGCAAGTGCCCTGGCCCTGAGGAGCAGCTGTGCCAGAGGACTCAAAGCTGCGAGAAAGGTTAGATTTGGTGGCAGCAAGTCTTCCCTGATTCAGGGGTCGCACAGTCTCTGGTTCAAGGACACTGAGCTTCCAAGGGAGGTACGCGTGCTCCTGGGGCCCCAGGAGCACCTGCCCTAAAGGGACACGCTCCTTCTGCCTAGGGGGACCAGTGATCCTCCTGTTAGGGTGGCGCAGGGTCCCGTGAGCAAGACGGACACCACAAAGTGACTTTTTAGGGAGAGTATAGGAGAGCAAAGGCAGAAACGTGAAGGGCTGGGACATACATACAGGCACAAAGCTCGGCAGGGAACGAAGGGCCATGGCAGCCCAGGCTCTCTCGGCGCCCATTGGGTGGCACGCCCACCTCCACGCCACTGGAGACCCAGGAGGCCAGCTGAGAGCCCAGGGCCCTCGGGGGGCCCATCTGCTTCTGGCCACTTCCCTGATGAACGCGCCAGGAATCCAACACAGCAAGCATCCTGGGTTGCACAATACAGTGTCCACTCAAAATTCATGTCCCTCTCCCCGTCCCCCAAAGCCGTGACCTTGTTGGGAAATAGGTGCAAATGTTCTCTGCCACTGACAAATGAGCCAAGCCAAGCAGATTTATTTGTTGTTCACAGGCTGTAAGAACAAACCGAAGCCTGGGATCCACGGTTTCAGAAATGTTTCCCAGAGGGGTGGGCATGGTGGCACAATGGACTCAGTCACCACTTAGGGTGCTGCTTCCTATTCACCTCCTTGGGGGCGGGAGGGAGGCAGCAGACGATGGCCTAAGCTTGGGCCCCTGCCACCCACGTGGAAGACTCAGATGGCGCTCCAGACTCCTGACTGCAGCCTGGCCCAGCCGTGGCTGTTTCAGCCATTTGGAGAGTGAACCAGCGGATGGAGGCTCTCTCTCTTTCCGTCTCCCCCACACCCATAACTCTGCCTTTTACGTAATAACTAAATAAATCTTTTAAAAAACATTCCCCAGGGTGAACTGCAGCTCCTCTGCCTGTGCCCCACGTGCCACTGCATCTGAGGGACCCCAGAAGCACTCCAGCCCGGGTTGTGTAGCCCAGACAGCACTTGGCTCTCTGAGAACAAACGTTTTGGGAGTCCTGTGCCCGGAGCACGCGCACAGCCCAGGCTGTTCTAGTTTCTGCCTTCTTATCTCAAGACATTTCATTCTGGCATATTCCATATTCATTGTGAGAGCTGCTCACAGAGGGGTGCAGAGGAGAGAGCTGGGTCAGCCCAGGCCCTCTGTGGCCCTGGCCTCCTGCAGTAGGGTCTTTGTGACTGTAGTCAAGATGAGCAGAGACCTCAATTCAAGGGTGGATGTCCTTATAAGAGGGGAATGTGGACAGACACACAGAGGGGACATGAGCGCGTAAAGGTGCAGGCAGAGGTTACAATGACGCATCCATTAGCCAGAGTGCTAAGGATTGCCGGCAAGCCCCAGGAAGTGGAAGAGGCGAAGGAGGGCCCATCTCTGGAGTTCTCAGCACAGGGAGAGACTGTGGCCGTGTCAGCCCTTCGATTTTGCACTTCTGTTCTCCAGAACTGCGAGGGAACACATTCATGGTTCTTTAAGCCATTCGGTTTGGAATACTTGGTTACAGCAGCACCAGCAGCTGGCTTGGCTGCCTGCCAGCCCACTCCCTGTTCTAGTAGGTTCCAGCCGGGTGTCAGGGCCTCTGTCTGGCCCCCTGTGAACTCTGGATCAATCTGAATTTCATTGTAGTAAACATTCTTGCAGGGGGAGCAGGCAGCATGGCCTCATAGGAGTAGCCCAAGGAAAGAGACCCAAGCCAGAAACCCAAGGCCTCTTCTTCCTTTGATTGTCAGAGGGCCAGCAAGCGGGCCCCCATGTCCACCTCGCTGCACTGAGCCCTGGATACAGCTTTGCCATCCAGGCCATGCCTGTCTCAAAGTCTTACTTAGGAGGAAAGTTGATGATCCCACATCTAAGGGTACTATCTCCAGTGACAATGCTGGCAAGCAGGTGCACATGGAGAGCCCACAGTGCGAGCCTGGCCTCCACGGCACCATCAAGAATGTGAATCTGTAGGCAGCGTTTAAAGATGGGAAGGCAACATTAGGATACTTTTCGCGACTCTTTTGCAGAGCAGGACTATCCGCTCTCAGGCGCTAAAGCGGAGAAGCCAGTGGTGACGCTTTGGGCCTGGGGTACCTGTCCCCCTTTCTGTAGCTGCACTGCTCCCCAGAGTCTCCGGCACTCAGGCCGCCTGCCGGTAGCCATCAATCACTTCTTTTCAATTTGTGGGCCAGGTGTGGCGCTATTAAGAGGAGAGTGAAACATGTCTCATACCCATGTCGCCATCGAATATGTGGAGGACAAAGCTGGGTCTGTAAAGGACAATGGCTGTGAGCACATGTCTCGGTGGCCGGGACAGTCTTCTTAGGGAAGTACTATGCAAAGCGCTGCGGCACCCGACACGACAAACCAGGCTGCCATTATGGACATAAAAAGAAAATCTTGATATTCCTGCCCCATCCCTGGAGAAGATGGACTCCGCAACCCCTGCTCAGAAGACTAGAGGCAGTTCTGGAACCTTCTCGTCCCAGGCTTCCAGCAGCACAGTCCTTACCAAGGTTCCCTGGAGTCCAGTTCCAGCCTCCTCCATCTCCAACGGGCCTTCTCCGCAGAAAGTTGAGAAAAGTGTTCAAGATGCCACTTGTTCTTTCCAATGACTTTTATGGTCATCACTACCTAGAAGAGAAAGCACAACCCTCTCACCACCAGCCCCTTTCTTTAGAGAGGTGAGGTCTTGCTTACTCGCATCTTCAGCTCCCCCAGCTCAGGAGAGTCGGGATGTCACGGCAGACTTCCAGAAGCCGAGTGCGCCTGCGTCCCTTACCCAGGGACTCCCACTCCTTGCGGTGTTTAATCACAGCGTCCTGAGGGATTTACCGGGCTTCTCCAAAAACATGCACCTGCCAGAACCTGACTCGGGCCCTCCAACAAAGCAAGCACTCGCACGAAGCACGCTCTCCCCCCACAGACGTGCAGGGCAGCTGCAAAGGGAGCGGCCTGTGCTTGCAAATGTGCATTCTGGACCCCAGTTCCCTGGAAAGCCCTAAGATACACATGGAAGTCCCCAAGTCTGATAATCACCCTGAAATCAAACCTCAAAATTCCAATTACTTGCAGGGAGACGGAATCATTCAGGGACAGCTGTGGGCTGGAGCTCCAGGCAGAATGGCAGCTCGGGGAGGGTGTGAGCCATGGCCTTGGACAAAGATGGCTACAACCGCAGGAGCTTCACAGAAAGCAGTGGAGTCTGCACGTCCCGGGGGTTGTCACCCAAACCCCTGACACTCCCCTTTCCACATCCAGCCTCCACCTGCTAACGAACTCCTACTCCCCAGCTATGCCCCAGTTAGAATACCTGCTGCTCTGGGAAAGCTGCCTGGAGTCACGACCCTTCTTCTGCCCTCCAATCTGATCGCTTTCCTGGTCGTTGGCTGCCCCCAGCTCAGTGCGGTGGGCACCCCATCGGCCCACCCTTCCCTTTGAACTCTTGCGTCCACAACCCTGTGCAGGCCCCATTCCCCGGTGGCTCGCTCTGATTTCTGGCTGTCTGGGCCTGCCCTTTGATAAAAAGCCAGTTCTGCCTCTCCGTCGTGACCTGCTTTGGACGGTGCTTTTGGAGTTTCTGGAATGAACTCGTCCCCGCCCAGGCACAGGCTCAGTTCCGCTTTGTGCCATGCCCTGCAGCTGTGGGCCAGCTCAGCTGTTCCCACACATGGCCTTGGCTCCCAGCCCCGTGGTTGCACAGTGTGGGAGGTAAGACACCCCAGCCATGAGAGCCGAGCCCCCCTCCAGGCTCCTGCTGCTCGTTCGCCCTCCCTCCTCCTCTGGAACCTCTGTGGGTCTTAATGTGTCTGTATCTCTTGCCAGTCTGAGCTTCCCAGGCACTGAGACCCTGTCTATCTTGCTGGCTTCCTTCGGGGCTTCAGATGCGACCTCACAGGTGGGTAATGTCATTTGTCCATCATTCTTCAGTCCTCATCTCCAACACTGTTTACTCTGGAAAACGTATAGCATCTCATCCTTTGGCTTTGAACTTGGCCGTAGGAATTGCTTTGGCCAGTGGAACATGGGTGACGAGGACAGCATGGCCAGTTCCAAGTGAAAGCTTGAGGCTTTTGTCTTCTGTTATGAAAGAGTGTGTCCCCAGTAGCCATTGCTCTTTCAGCCCGGGTCTCAGGAAGAACCCAACCGAAGCAGGTGGATCGCTTGTGCTGGTCATGGAGGTATAGGACACCACTGTGACAACATAAGCCAGCACGGTGCTCCGTAGAGCCACGGGTATCACCCTGGGCCACCGCTCCCAGAGTCTGGGATTTTTATCAACTGTGTCTGGCCTACAGGGAATGTTCTGGACTATAAAGGTAGTGAGAAAGCCACCTTCGTAGTGGGCCCCTTTGTGCCTCTTCTGCGCTGCCGTGGAGCTGTGAGTCTGACCCAGTGGTACCCTCCCCCCCACACCCAGGGTGACAAGCTGCCCAGATGTCCAGTGTGCCCACCGTGCCTCAGACACCAAGTGCTTGGGCCCCGAACCTCGAGCCCCGAGCCACCCTGTCACTGGCTCAGCCTGACCCTTTCATTAAGTATTTTTGTATTGTTTCACCAGTCTTTAAATAATGAAAAGAGGGCTCCAATAGTTCTGGAAGTTGTCTGGATGGCTGGCAGGTCCAGAAAATAGGTTAGGATTGATTGATTGTGGTTATAACCAGCAGGCCCCGCCGTGGGTGCCCCCCGGCCTATGCATAATATAAAATATACAAACAGCAGACAGGGAATGAAGCCAAGACTATGGCTCTTTACTTTGATTTGCGATCAGCTCCTTTGAAATCCCGTGTATTTAGAGGCCTCCGAGACTGAATGTGGTCCTGCTCACCCTGGCGTCTCTCAAGATCCCGACACCGCCGCAGCTGAGGCGGTGAGATGCACGGGGGGAGGATGTCGCCAAGAGTCCCTGGAAAATGGACTGCTCGAAGCTTACTTTGGTGCAAATTTTTCTTTTGGAAATCTATGTCTATTGGGGACGGGGAGGGGAGTCTTCAAAAACATTTGTGGAAATATAAAAAAAAATTCTGCGTGGATTTTGAAAATTTTTGGCCGAAAATAAACTCATCTTTTGATTTCCTTTTCTGTGAACTTTTGGAAGTGCCGATGTCTAAGCCTTCGGTAGGAGCAAAGTGGAACAAAGGATGAGGCTGGTGTGGCTCAGGCTCAGGTGTGAGTCGGTGGAGGTGATCACACTCCGGGAGGTCCCACCCCAAATAATTGTAAGTGAATGAATAAGTGGATGGGATTTTCTTCAAATGCCTCTTGCATTGTTCTAAATGCTCTGAACCCCTCAGGTGTTTGTACAAGGTCCTTCCACGTAGAAACTGGAGGCGCTCATGGCTCTGGAGCCTGGGGAACCCATGGCCCTGGCACCTGCTGGGCATCCCGGGGGGGAGGTGCGCCTTCCTGCTACATCCTAACATGGCGGCAGGCATCTCACGGGAGACAGAGCATGCGTGTGCCAGCTCCGATCACTCGTCTGTTCTGATAAGGCCCCCAGTGCCATCATGAGGACCCCCCTCTCGTGACCTCTGGTAATCCTAATGACCTCCCAGAGACCCCACCTCAAATACCATCACCATGCCAATTGGGGGATTAAGTTCCCAGCACACACACACACACACTTTGGGGGGAAGGGGCAGATTCAAACCACCGCAGCTAAGGGAGCAACTGGAGCCAAGTCCCCTTTGAGAGGCAGGGTAGAACAGTTCTCAAGCGAGCGATGCTGGAGGATCAGGCCTGCTTTCTTGTCCTTTTGAATGTCCAAGCCAGCTGGCCCCAGTTCTTTTTCTCTGGAGATTTTTGTGCCACAAAAAATGAATTACGAGAAAAATTAAAAAAAAAATAGAAAATGCAGGCCCCAATTTTTTCATTATTGGGCTCAAAAAACAACAACAGCAACAAACTCCTCATGATTATTCTAGGAGATTGCTGTAGAAGTCCCCAAATACTTTCTCTCTGTTTCGGCGCAAACCAGCCAGTCTAGGGACCACGCTTAGAATGCACGCATCAGAGTTAGCCCGCCTGAGGGGAGAGGTGGCTGAGTCATTTGCGAACCAATGCAGGGCAGGTGGCTAGGGGGACAGCTGGCATCACTGCCGTCTCGCTGGGTCCGCAGGCACAGGAAAAACCCTCGGAGAAGATGCAGACGTGTTGGCCGCTGCAAGTGCAGGGGCGTGCTCAAGTGGTCATGGCCAAAGGGCAGTGTGCATGGGCTTTGCATTCGTAAAAGAAAGAACACGAAAGCCACGGGGCCAGCCTCTTGTTCCGTACAAGACGGAGAAGCTGGGCTCGGAGCACGTCGCTGGCCCGCTGGAGCGCTCGAGGCTTACCGGGCAGCATCGCCCTCCCGCCCTGGGGACAGGGAAGGGCTCTTTCCCTCTTGCCCTTGTCTTACCGGCCTTGGCTCGCTCCTGGACATCTCTGCTCGCCCGGCTGAGGATTTAGAGAGAAAGCCAGGGCTGCAGCACGGCTCTCCCGGCGCGGCTTCCCCTGTAACTGTGTCCTTGTCCATAAAATGGAAATGCTAACCTGCGCCCCTTTTCCCTCACAGGGCCACTGTCAGGATCAAGTGGGATGGAGGCAAGGACAAAAGCTTGGGAAAACTCCTCTGGGGCCGGGGCTCAGAGAGGTGCTGCTCTCCTCTGCTCTCAGAACGACCACCCCTGAACGCAGTAGTGGCTTTCGATAGCCTTGGATGAAATTCACCCAAAAAACCCAATGCCCTCGACTGCGTCACTGGGACAACTGGCCATTTTGGAGAAAAGTCTGTGGAGCAGACAGTGGTGTCATATTGACGTCCAGCGTGGTGATTGTGATCGTGTTGTCATGGTTTACGCAGGAGAATGTCCAGGTTCGTGGGAGCTGCAGGTGCAAATACTGAGGGTTACAATGTCCCGATGGCTGCAACTCACTCTGAAGTGGTTCAGCCATGTCACGATAGCACCCACGACAGTAGGACGAGGGCACTACATGTGTGGTTCATGGAAAGAAATGGAATTTAAAAATACACTTATTTTGGTGCAAAAAAATTGAAATTGATTAAGTTTTTACATAATACACATTTTCCATGAACTTTGGAAGACCCGTGAAAACACACGCATGTGTGTGCACATACACACACACACACAGAAAAGAAAATGAATCGGGGCCGGCACTGTGGTGTAGTGGGTAGAGCTGCCTCCTGCGGTGCCGGCATCCCATATGGGCGCCCGTTCGAGTCCTGGCTGCTCCACTTCCAATCCAGCTCTCTGCTATGGCCTGGGAAAACAGTAGAAGATGGCCCAAGTCCTTGGCCCCTGCACCCATGTGGGAGACCCGGAAGAAGCTCCTGGCTCCTGGATTCAGATCAGCACAGCTCCGGCCGTTGCAGCCATCTGGGGAGTGAACCAGCAGATGGAAGGCCTCTCTCTCTCTCTCTCTCTTTCTCTTTGCTTCTCTCTCTCTTTCTCTCTGCCTCTGCCTCTCTGTAACTCTGCCTTTTAAATAAATAAATAAATAAATAAATAAATAAATCCTTTTAAAAAAAGGAAAGAAAATGTGTTAACATATTAAGAATCGTTGAACTGTCATGGCTTGTGCCTATAGGAATATATGTACCATTTTTGTGACTTTTGTGTAAGCTTGAATTTTTCCAAAATACAAAGCTCTTCAAGGCTTGAAAACAATCAGTTAACGACCCCCCTTCTGAAAAGCAGTCTCTGAGCCTCGGAGCCACACTAGATGTTGGTGCAGCGGCTAAGCCAGCGTGTGGGACGCCTGCATCCCAAATGCAGTGCCTGAGTTTGCGTCTCAGCTCTTGGCCGGATTCCGACGTCCTGCGAAGGCAGACCCTGGGAGGCAGCAGGGGATGGCTCACTGGCTGAGTCCCTGTCGCCCACGTGGGACACCTGGATCGAGCTGCTGGTTCCCCAGGTGTTTAAAGAGTGGGCCAATGGAAGGGAACTGTGTGTGTGCGCGTGTGCGTGCGTCCATGTGTGTGTGTGTGTGTGTGTGTGTGTGACTCCCAAGTAAATAAAACACATAAAGAAAAAAGTATGGGGCAAAAACTCGAAAAGACAGCCATGAAATGTCAGTCCCGGGGTGGGCGGCATGGTGCTGAAGCCTGGACTAGAAAAGCCTTCACCGCACAGCAGAGGAGACCGCGCGTGTGGCCCGCCGAGGAGCTGATGGCCGGGCGGAAATGGGGCGCAGAGCCATGCTGCTTGCCCTGTGCGGACGGCCAGCTGTGCTGAGCCTGCACGTCGCTGTCGCATGGCAGCTGCTTCAGTGTCTCTGTTCAGGGAGACGGGGAGATGCGGTCCTCAACAGCTGGACGAGCTGCTACTTGAAGAAGTCGTTACGGCACGTGTTGTTGGTTACCTCTCCAATAGCCCTTTCTCTCTGACTTCTTTCTTCCTGTCGGACCCACTGACCCCAAAAGACTGAAACTGCCAGATTTTCACTTTCCCGGTCTCTCTTGTGGCTAGACTACGGCCATATAACAGCCTTGGACTAAGGAAAAGACTTCAAGAGAGCTTCTAGGGAAGCGCCTCCTCCCTGCTTATAAAGGGTGGGTAAAGTGAAACTTTATGCCCTACGTTGGATATGATTGGGTGAGGAGATGATACATGGAGCTGTGGCAGCCATTTTGTCATGATGAAGAGAAGGATGGGGAGATCTCTTTTTAATGACCTGTATAGAAAGCTGAATTAACCAACCCTGCAGTCAGACTTCTTGTGATTTAAATGAGAACATGTAAGGGGGGGGGGGGGTGGAGAGAAAGGAGAAAGAGGTCTTTTTTTTAAAAAAAGATTTATTTGAAAGTCGGAGTTACACAGAGGGAGAAGGAGAGGCAGAAAGAGAGAGGTCCTCCATCAGATAGTTCACTCCCCAACTGGCTGCAATGGCCAGAGCTGTGCCGATCCGAACCCAGGAGCCAGGAGCATCTTCTGGGTCTCCCACACAGGTGCAGGGGCCTAAGGACTTGGGCCATCTTCTGCTTTCCCAGGCCACAGCAGAGAGCTGGATCGGAAGTGGAGCAGCCGGGACTAGAATTGGCACCCATATGGGATGCCGGCACTGTAGGCCACAGCTTTACCCACTACGCCACAGGGCTGGCCTCCAGAAACATCTATTTCTACATTTTCTGCCCTTCCTTACTGTGGAAAGGGGGGTTGGGAAGGCTTGGAGAAAATGTGGGAGGCAAGGGCCTCTTGAAAACCTGATCAGCCAGGGAGTCCCCTTAGAAGCAGGTCAGCCTAGAAGGGACTAGATAGCACGAATATTTTTTGGCAGTTGCTCCATGCCACAACTTCCCCAAACCAGTTCCATCCCAATAACAAGGAGATCCGTTCAACAACAACAACAGATTACAGATACTGCCATTCCTTCGTTTCTACTCAGCCAGCAGCCTGGGAGTCCGTAAGTGTTCACTGTCCCCAGCCACCACAGGAGTTTCCTAAGGTCCCTGATGGCTTTTCCTCTGGCAGCCTACCGTCTGCTCGCCTCGCGCCACGGTTCCGCCTCCCTTAACCCACTTCCTCTCAGACACAAATAGATTCCCCTCCTCTTCTCTTGATGTCTTCTCCCTCCACAGCTCGCCTCTGCTTCTCTCCCACAAGCTTCTTGCAGACGCTCCCACGCCATGACAGTCCCCTCCCTGTGAAACGAGCTTATGACCCAGCGCCCCCCCCCCCCCCCGCCCCGCGCGCGCACGCGCATGTTGCATTGCTGAAAGCCAGCCGCAGCCGGGTACAGAAGACTCGGACGTGTCCAGGAACTAACAGACGAGCATGTCACAGACATTCCCAGCGCGGCTCGGGGTTTATTCTGATGTCTCTCTTGTCGGGGAAATCGGGCCTGCAAGTTCTGTGTTTTCCAAATCAGTGCCTTTCTTCTTCCCGTCTGGAGCCCACAGGGCTGCCCTGTTGCAGGGCCTGGGAAAGAGCATCGAGGGGCGACATGTGAAGAGCACGCACGGGGCCAGGGCGCGAACTCAGCCGGATGGCTTCCATGGTGCCAAGCACTCAGTTCCGGTTCTCCCATGGAAAAGCAACAGGGCAGCGGGGAAGTGTGGTGGGCTCACCTACCACCCATTCCCACCCTTTCGCTTGCCTACCTCGGTGATGGGGTCTAAAGACCGGAAACTACAATTCCCAGGATCCTCCAGAAGCAGGGGTCAGGCATGAGACCTGGGTGCCACCAATCAGTCACACTCAGAGAGCTGTGGATGCGGCGGTGAGCAATGTAAGGCACCGGATCCAGGTAATGACATGAATTTCTGGCAAGAACAGTGGCAGACGCATCAGGTCCAGGTCAAGGTCAAAGGCGTGAGAGTGGGCGCCGTCTCACCGAGAACATTCACTTGGTGTGTCTGGGTGTTTCTTGGTCGCATTGCCGGGGCAATAAAGCATCCAGAGCCATGACTTTGACCCTCCCCGGGGCTCACAAGCTACTTAATGTCGGTTTCTGCAGATACTATTCAGAGTGCATGCTGTGGTTTGCAAGTGAGAACTTTGAGATTACCGGGAAGTGACATGTCCCCGCAAATGAAATACAGACAAGACGAATCCGAGTTTCTAATGCGAGAGAAAGCTCCCTTCAACCCAGGGCAGCCAATTGCCTTATAGAGAGCAACCACTGTGTTTATTTCTATCAGCAGAGAGGGACTGTGGCTGTTTGTTGCTCAGTGTTGTTCCTGTGACAGCCATGGCCCTTCCTTTTCACTGCTGTGTACTATTCCACAGTTTATTTCCCCATCTGCGTGCTGATGGACATTGGCGTTGTTTCCAGTTTGGGACCATTGCAAATCAAGCTGCTGCTATGAACACGCCATGGCA
Source organism: Oryctolagus cuniculus (assembly GCF_051225735.1). NCBI lineage: Eukaryota > Metazoa > Chordata > Mammalia > Lagomorpha > Leporidae > Oryctolagus > Oryctolagus cuniculus. Next base: position 25,100,386 of record NC_142888.1, read on the forward strand.
CAGGCCCACAAGGGGAATTTCTGGGTCACTGGGTTAAGTTCCAGCTTAGCTTTCGCAGATACCTATAAACAGCCTTCCAAGGACAGAAGGCATTAGCAAGGGTCTTTGTGTCTAATTAGAAAATAGCCACAAACACCAGGAAAGTCTCGCCTGCCAGGGCAGATCACCCGTGCAACCAAACCAGGTTGATGTTTGCTAACAGTGCCGTTGGCGGCCACTTTGGGGACCCTAAGCAAAAACCACGGAAACCTGTACCTGTGCTCCCTCTCTTCCCCGCCCAGGTCTCCTTCCCCTAAGCACCTGAGCATCCCTCGCCTCCCTGCGCCCTCAACAACTCAGCTTGAGGCAAAAGAGTCGTTTCCACCTTCGTGAGCCCAGTCCATGACGGACACGGCACAGCCTCACCACTCTCAGAGTCGAGCGCCTGACCTGCTAGGGGCAACTGATGCTGCAGCCTGCCTTGGCGCCACAGAATCAGTTGGATGGCCTCCAAGAGCCTGCCTCCCTGCACAGCCACAAGTACAGCCACAGAAGCAGAGGTGTGACCTGTGGGGACATAGTCCACGGGAGACTGGGCTTCCTTCTCAGAGAACACTGCGCGTCCGCGCTCATCAGAGCGGCACGGGCGTGCTTTCCCTTAGAGGTGTGGCTCTACTGGCTTATCACGTTCTCATCGTTTTTCTCCGATTTCCCAGCCCAGGGCGCATCCAGAACCCCTTGGCTCCCAACCCCGCCTCCTCCTCTGTTTCTTCGCCTCCTTCTTCCCTTCACCTCCCCCTCCTCCTCCTCCTTCCTCTTCCTCTTCTCCTTTCTCCCTCTCCTTCATTTATGGAATTTATGTCGTATCACTACATGAACAGTGTGCACTAGTATCTAGTATTTCTATTTCATTTTAAAGGCTGGAGAAAGAGAGAGAGAGAGAGAGACTCTCATCTGCTAGTTCAATCCCCAAATGCCCACGACAGCTGGGCCTGGGTCAGGCTGAAGCCGAAAGCCTGGAACTCAGTCCAGATCTCCCACACGGGTGGCAGGGGCTCCACTACTTGAGGCATCACTACAGTCTCCCAGGGTGTGTGCCAGCAGGAAGCTAGAATCGGAAACAGAGCTGGGATTTAAACCTAGGCACTCTGCTATGAGATGCAGCTGGCTTAGCCATTTAACCTCGTAACCAGAAGAGGCAGCTTAACCACCACACCAAACCCTCACTCTGGGATTTATTTTTTAACTTTTGAACGGGGAGAATTGGACCACATACCAGAATGCACAGAACTATATAATAAACTCCCATGTACCCATCGCACAACTCCAAGAATTGTGACTCCATGACCCGTATTTCAGACCCTCATCCATTTCTCCTCCCTCTGTGTTATTTTAAAGCAAATCCCAGACACCGTATCATTTCATCCGTATATAAATATTTCAGTATGCATCGCTACAGATAAGGCCTCTGTGTTTAGCATAATACCCTTCTCACACTCTCAAAGTAACCCAAATCCCCCAAACAGGCCAGTTCAGATCGCCAACAGGCTCCCAAATGTCAGAAAGTAGTAAGGACAACATAGTTTCTTTTGAATGCAGATCCAGGTAAGCTTGGGATTTGGACCACGTCTTTCTGGTTCCTCTTTCTCCTCGCCTGGCCACCTCTCTGGGGATGATTGCATCAGAGTTCTAAAATTCCTGCCCCAAATGTGCACGACGCTCACTTTGCTGATACCACATAAATTCCATGAATGCACGCTGGAGGAACAGGGAGGGGCTCAGCACCGGCTCCTAATTGTAGCCCATCAGACTGTTCTGCGCTGGGGCTCAAACTGTCGACACATCAGAAATTCACAGAGCTCTCAGCAGGGGGTGGGGGGCTGGGCCCCTTTTGATTGCAACCTCCCCGGGAACAGTGTGTTCCCGGGTTCTCTCTGCTTTGCTAATTCAGCATCGTTCTGCCAGCACAGAGAGGGCTGGAGGGGGATAGATCGGTTTCCAGAATGGACTTGCACTGCCTCCAATGTGGTTGGCTGGCTCCATCCACTTCCACAGAGCTCCTCGGCTCCGGCAGAGCCCCTTGTTCATGAAGCCCGCTCATCAGCCCATCGCACACATGGTGGACTCTTGTGCAATGGCCAGCCGAGGCCGTAGAAGACATCTGGAGGGCTCAGGTAGCCACCTTGGATGGGGGCTGCGTGGAGGGAGGGCCAGAGCGTGTTGTAGGGGATGCGGTGTCTCTGGTACTGCCGCAGCCCAACACCATACTGCAGTTGAACAGATTCACCCCCACACCTCCATCCCACACACCGTCTTCCCAGCCCTGTGTTTTATTTGCATACCTTTCAGGTAACTACCCCACCCCCACCCCACCCCCACTAGATTCGGAGACCCTCCAGGAATGGAGAAATCAGCCAAAACCTTGCTACTCAACGTGTGGGCGTGTACCAACAGCAAATGAATCAGAATCTGCCTGGTAACAACATCCCCCATGGGATTCGTGTGGGAGCAAGGCCAAGGTCCCCAGGAAAGGAACTAGAACTGCCTTCCCACACATCCATGGGTTTCCCTAGCACGCAGTGCCATTTCTTGGAAACTGGGGGGGGGGGGGGGGGGGGCTGAAACCACGGAGAACTGGCCGCTTTGTCATCAGGATTCATGGCTCTTAAAATGGAACACAAAGCCCCTCTCTGGCTGTGCCCGAGGACCCGGGGCCGGGCCCCCTCTCCCGATGCCACTGCCGCCCGCAGAGATCTCTGCTGGTGGAGAACCTGCTTGGAAATGAGACTCAGCGGGCCAGGTCGGGAACGCGTCAGACACGGGAATCTCTGGTGCTCGTGACTGTTGTAATTAAAATCATCCGAGTTGACTAAATTGGCCGAAAAGGAACCAGGCCCACATGACTGCCATTCAAAGGAGAGCAAAATAGCTCCTAATTTGTTAATTAAAAAATACGAATGCGGTCCACACAGAATGGCTGTGCGTCACGTTCTACTCAAATTCCATCCGAAAACAAATGCACTCTGAGCCCTGATTAGATGGGGCCAGCTTCCCCAAATCTGTGTAGATTTCCTTGGGCTGCTTTTTCTTCTTCTTCTTCTTCTTTTTTTTTTTTTCCAGAGCAAATTTAGCGCTTGCAAAGACCTTGCAGGAAAGTCAAATTCCTGGGGAGATTTCGCTGGTAAATCAATCTAGTAATTAGAAAAACACGCCAATAGATTAGATCTGCTCTCTATTTCTTCATCATACTGATGAGAATGGTTCAAAGAACATGTATTTCTAAGAGAGACAGGGCGGGCATTTCCTGCCTGCTCCGAAAACCATCCACGGTGCAGACTGATGGCTTGGAGGCACGAGACAGGGAGGAGACGGGCACGGAAGGAGCCAAGCGTAGGGAAGGAGGGCTGGGAAGCCGCACCTGCCTCCTGCGCGCTCTGCCTGCCTCTCTCCGTTCTCGGTCTGCAACCTCCGCCCCAGCTCTGAGCTGCCACGGGCGGCACCGCGGAGCCTCACTTTCTCCCCGAGGTGGCCTGCTCTCCAAGGGTCCTGGGTAGTCCCGAGGCTGCATCTCCCCAGCTCGGAGGCCATTTCTCCCGCATGGCTTAGACCGCCAATTGGCAAGGCAGTCTCCAAAGGAGGCCGGTTAATCCCAGCTTCTGTGAGCTCTGAGCTTCCCTGAGACCCATGGTTTTGTTCAGCACACAGCACAGCCCCGCCGGCACGATGCCTTTTCTGCATGGTCGCCCTGCCTCCTTCCCGCCTTCGACGGCCACCTTCTGCTGTCTCTCCAGCCCACCTCTCAGCCCAGTACCTGCCTTGGGGCAAGGCAGGCTGAGATGGGGACCTGGCCAGGGGTGGCACGGTTTAGCACACTGGTTATGCCAGGCCGTCTGCACCTGTGGCTCCTTGCAGCCCACTAATGGCGTTTCTCTTATATAATATATATATACATATTTATATTTATTTAAAGATTTATTTATTTGAAAGGCAGAGTTACAGAGCCAGAGAGAGAGGTCTTCCATCCTCTGTTTCACTCCCCCAAATGGTCGCAGCAAGCTGGGCTGATCCGAAGCCAGCAGCCAGGAGCTTCTTCCAGGTCTCCCACACAGGTGCAGGGGCTCAAGCACTTGGGCCATCTTCTGCTATTTTCTCAGGCGCATTAGCAGGGAGCTGGATGGGAAGTGGAACAGCCGGACTCGAACCAGCGCCCGTATGGGATGCTAGCGCCGCAGGTGGCAGCGTTACGGGCTGCGCCAACAGCCCCTGGAATGGCGTTTCCAATGGGGCAGCTCATCAAGCTCTCAAGAGTGAAAAAGTGCCCGAGTCTTTAGTCTCACTCCCCTCACCTGGATGGAGGGCAATCGCAGCCTCTCCGGGGTGGCTCACGTGGAACCCAGCCTCTGCTCTCAAGGAGAAACTGAGGCTTAGCGGCGTCTGCAAGAGCATTTGTCCGAAACAGCAGCAGCTCAGGGCTGCGTCGAGATGTATGTATTTTACAGAGTCACTGGTGTTCTTTCAAGGTGTGGAAGCTGTGGCTTGGCCTTTATTAGAATGAATAATGACTTTAATACTGCTCTGAACAGGTCACTGGAAAAGGCATTCTGTCTATATCTGCTCTTTCCCACCTAGAGAGAAGCTGAGGAGCAGAGAGGTCAAGGGCACACGCTTGGAGTCAGGCCAGCTGGGTTCAAGTCGCAGCTCCTCTGCTTATTGTTGCCATGACCCTGGGTAAGTCCTTAATACACCAGATGTCACTGGTGGCCAGCTTGGATGCACATGGCACTCACTGCCCCCGTCCGAAGGCTTGCTCTGGCTGTGGGAACAGATGCCACATTGCACAGGGCGGGGTGGAGGTGCTGTGAAAGGTGCAGGATCAGTACCTCAGTTCTCTCGCCCTTGGGTTCAAGGAGATAGATTCCACACTACCTCCCAGAATTCCCCCAGTGGCTCGCACCTCAGTTGCCTAACAGCAGTCACCTGCTCTAATCTCTCTCTCTTGTCCCCCTCCACACTACTTCCTACTGGTGCTTTCTGGGGACCCCACTTTTCATCCACCACTTGCATCCAGACCTTGGCTCAGAGTCTGCTTCTGGGGGAAACGGAACGTGAGTCCCTTTTGAGTTGATACCTATAACACAAGAGCAATCGCAGTATCTAGTTCACAGGAATTGCAACAAGCATTGGACCGGATGCGGCATGCACTTAGCACCGTGCTTGGCACGCACACAAGCACTCCCTATGTGTTAGACATTAATATTATTAGCTAGTAGATTCAATAATCTAAAGACTTCTTTTCCATTCTCAAAGTCCTCCCCTCACGGTCCCCAGCAGCCCAATTCATGAGGTCTTGTTCATTCATGCCATGGTAATACTTCCTGCACACATGGAAACAAATGTGGCTTTGAACACATCATGCAGCCCAGCCCCCTCTACCCGCTTCACCTTTGGAGGGGCCATTCCTCCAGTCCAAATCATGAGATGGGAGCAGCTCCCGCTTCATTTTCTGTGGCTCCCAAGCACTCCCAAGCTTGCACCTCGAGCTGAGGCCCGTCACCTCTCTCACTTCTTCACCGGAGGCACTTCTGTGACCGCAGCTCTCCGAGCCCACTGAGTCCCGCCTCTTAATGCCAAGTTCTGCGGAGGCTCGCGGGAGTTCTGGTTCTCCCAGCCAATGAGCCTTTGGGGCAAAGCACATGTCACCATCCCCAGCTCCTGCTAACATTCAGCTTGGAGGGTGTTCCGGTTACCTGGTGCCACATAACAGACCTCGCCCAAACGCAGCGATTTGAAAGAATCGCTGCTGATTACCTCGCTCGCTCGGGAGTCTGCGGGCCAGCTGGACAGATGTTCCGTCACCTGGGTCGTTCCCGCCGCTGCAGTCATCTGGGGGCCCAACTGGGGCTGGGATTTCCAGGATGGCCTCACGCAGAGCGGGGAGGGACTGCTGCTGCCCGTGACCGGGTTAACACGGTTTTGCACACGGCCTCGCCACCTGGCTGCCTTGAGCTTCCTCACGGCATGGCTGCCGGGTCCCGGGAAGGAGCGGTCCAGGAGGATACACTCCCGTGTAGACCTGCTTGTTAAGCCTCTCCTTCCATGATGCTTGCTAATGGTCTTCCAAGCAAAGCAGCTTACACGGAGCCCATGGATCCAGTGTGGCAGGGGACTCTGCTCCTATAAAGGCACGAGTACTGGGAATTGTGTCTCCACAGGGCCCACCAAGGTGACAGGCTACCATAGAAGGTGCCAGATTCCCAAGGCCTCCCCCGGGCCACCATTCCCACAGCATCAACCCTTCAGGGTGCTCTGCTACCACGCCCCCTCCCCCCACCCCCGGAGTTGATCCACTCAGCCTCACACATTAGGGGCAAACGCCTCTCAGTTCCTAGATCAATTAGAATTATGTATCTGGCTGAAATTCACAGACACTCAATTCAAACCATCTTTAAAAGACTGAATTTATGGGGCCGGCGCTGTGGTGTAATCGGTAAAGCTGCCGCCTGCAGTGCCGGCATCCCATATAGGCGCTGGTTCGAGTCCCGGCTGCTCCACTTCCGATCCAGCTCTCTGCTATGGCCTGGGAAAGCAGTGGAAAGTAGTCCTTGGGCCCCTGCACCCGCGTGGGAGACCTGGAAGAAGCTCCTGGCTCCTGGCTTCGGATCAGCACAGCTCTGGCCATTGCAGCCATCTGGGGAGTGAACCAGCAGATGGAAGACCTCTCTATCTGCCTCTGCCTCTGCCTCTGTGTAACTCTGCCTTTCAAATAAATAATTTTTTTTAAAAAAGGAGTGAATTTATTAGTCCATGTAACTAGAAAGTCCACAAGTAGTTGGCTTCAGGTGTGCTGGATCTAAGTATTCAAATGACATCATTAATATTCATTCTCTGTCTATTCCCTCTCTCATTTATTGGTTCTGTTTTCTCCTGTGTTGACTTCATTGCGATGTGGTGGCAAAGATGCCCCATTGGCAACTCCAGGCTTACATGCTGTTACCTTAGAAATCACAACAGAAAGAGAATTTCTCTCTTCAACTACTTCCAACAAATGCCCCGCTTGGCCAGGCTGGTGTCGCACGCCTAACTGAGAAGAGCTCCTTATGTGGCTGGCTGTTGAGCCTTGCTGATGGGCCAAACCTGAGTCATGTACTGACCCCTAGAACTCAGGCTGGGGTCGTCTGTCCCAAGCAAGTCTTGTGCAAGGAAATGATGAAATGAGACGGGGCGGGGGATTTTGAAATGACAATCGAGAAGCTGTAACCAGACAAAAGAGAGACCAAGTAAACAGCAGAGCTCAACCAAGCCAACTCTTGGGTCTCCCCGGCTTGCTCCCAGGTGTTCGGGGCTACACTTCATTGCTCAGAAAGTCTTCTTACAGGGGAAGAAGCAAAGCCCAAGTCAGGAAGTGTTCCTATTTGCTAATAATCCCGATTCCAAGTTCTATACAGAGGGAGGTAAACAACCATTTAAAATAAACTGAGCGCAATTGTTTTGTTCTAATTATTATTATTAGCATCATCATCTGGTGAGTCTGAGTGTGTCATCCTGTCATTTGTAAGACCACCCCTTATCAAGAATTAATTCTTCCAAGAATCACACCCGCTTTCTTTCTAATGATGGAGAAGGAGAGGATGCATCCATAGGCAATGGCGGTCGCTAAGAAGCAGGCTGTTCCCTGCTGCTCGCGGTGAGCCTGGGGCCATGAGCTCCATGCACGGTGGCCTCAAGCGCTGAGCAGGTCTGAAGTGCACTGTAGCCTGGCAGGGAATCCCCAGACGTGGCGACGTTTTTCAGCTGGCGCTAGATCAATATTCCCTGGGAACCAGATGGAGGGTGTCGAGATGTGGATGCAAAGAAGACTTCCTGGGGATGTCATCAAGGAGTGAGGGACTCCAGCCACCGTTAGCAAATGTGGGGCTGGCTGAGTCTGCTCAGAGCGCTAGGATCTCGGTCCTTGGGGGGAGCTGTGGAACTGGAGTGGCCCTCAGAGTTCTCCCCACTTGGGCTAAGAGGCACAGGTCTACACACCATCACACTGATGAGCCTTTAGAGATGAGCCTTGAAGACAGTCAGCGCTGACAGCCCAGCCCAGCAACCAGCAGCGGGCTCAAGCGGTTCACTTGTGGGGACCCTGGAGGGCCATCACAGTGACACCCCAAGTGCCATCATTTGCATCAATTTCCCCAGAAAAAATATCAGCTGTCCTCTGTAACCCCTTAACCTTGGGGAAAAGGGGTGTGGTAGAACATCCTATCACACATATAACTTGTGTTTTCCCCTGTGTGTAAGGGTAAGCTGTGGAGAGCCGCCGGGCCAATGGGGCTTCCCTGAAGCCAGTGTGTAATGGGATTTTTGTGTCTGAAAGGTCTGGGTCAGGACCAGTACAGTGGTGCAGCGGGTTAACACCCTGGCCTGAAGCGCCAGCATCCCATATGGGCACCGGTTCTGGTCCCGGCTGTTCCACTTCCGATCCAGCTCTCTGCTATGGCCTGGGAAAGCAGTAGAAGATGGCCCAAGTGCTTGGGCCCCTGCACCCACGTGGGAGACCCAGAGGAAGCTCCTGGCTCCTGGCTTCGGACGGGAGCAGTTCCAACCATTACAGCCAATTGGGGAGTGAACCAGCGGATGGAAGACCTCTCTCTGTCTCTGCCTCTCCTCTTTATATGTAACTCTGACTCTCAAGTAAAAAAAAAAAAAAGTAAATCTTAAAAAAAAAGAAAAGAAAAGAAAAAAGAAAGGTCTGGGCCTAGTTGTAGATAGCCAAGCTCCACCACCTGAAAAAAAAAAAAAAAAAGACGGTAAGATCAGCCCATTGGGGTTGGAGGGCTGGCTGGCCCCGAGGGGCAATGGGGGGAACAGGAGTGGCTGGGGAGGGGAATTCAGGCCCCAAAGGTGGTGGGGGAGTTTCCCTGGCTTGTTTCCAGGTGGAGCCACAGCCCAGGAGATTGGGAGGCCCGCAGAAGTAGCCAGCCGGCATCCGTCAGTTACACAGCCAGCAGCTGCATCCCCGGGACATTGCGGAAGGTCCTCGTGCAGGCAGGCCACCACCACAGCTGCATCCCACCCACATCTGTACTCTTCAGTTCTCCTCGCAAAGCTTTCAACAGAAGAGGAGGCTTTGGCTCTGCAATAGCAAGATGAAGCTTGGATTGTACACATCCGCAGGGGAGGTGACCGCTTTATCTGCGCGTTCACGCTACGACATGAAGGACAAGAGAAAGAAAGAGAGTCTAAAGGCGAGAGGGAGGAGCCCTGGCGATGGGGGAGTGAGGACAAGGAGCACAGCACAGGAGCGCTGAGAAGACCCGCAGGCTATTAACGGCTTCCTTGTTTTGCCTGGGCCCAAACTGATTGACGAAGGTGAGATGCCTCGGTTGGCTCTGAGTCATGGTTCTCAACCCTGGCTGCACCTCACCATTCCCTAGAGTGTGGGGACAAAACACTGCTGCAGGTAACATCTGAGAATAGTTATGTTTTTTAATTTCTTTTTTCATTTGGAAGGCAGAGAGACAGAGAGAGATCTTCTAGCTGCCGGTTCACTGCCCAAATGCCTACAACATCCGGGACTGGGCCAAGCCAAAGGCAGAAATCCACAACTCAGCCCTGGTCTCCCGGGGGCATGGCAGGACCCCAGGGATTCTAGCTGTCTCCCAGGGTGTGCATGAGCAGGAAGCTGGAGTGAGGAGTGGAGCCAGGACTCGGACCCAGGCACTCAGACCTGGCATGCAGGTCCCAAGCAACATCTTAACTACTGCACCATACCCCACCGCCACCCCCAGCGCTAGTTATGTTTTTAAACTGCTGGGGATGATCAACTAGAGTACAACCAAAGTCAACGCCATGGTTGTGCCGTGGTACTCCTTCATAATGAACAGTGCCCCACACCCTAGGGACTAACAACAGGAAACACCTGCTTTTCTTGCTCGGGGACCTGCAGATCAGCTGCCATTTGGCTGATTTCAGCTGGGCTCCTGGACTAAGCTCCAGAGCATAAATGCAGTTCAGGTCTGGTGCACTTGTCTCATCCAGACACACGGCCATGGAGGAAAAGTCCCCCACATGGAAGCCCAAGGAAAGCCTAGGCTCACATCACAGCCACTCACATTCCATTGGCCAAAGTGAGTTTCATGGCCAAGTCCAGTGTCGATGGAGTAAGAAATACACCTGATTCTAGTGGGAAGAACCACCAAGTAACATGACAAGGGTCCTTCCCTTGCTTTTCACAATTAGAAAAGGCTATCTTGCCTACCACACTTAGGAGCCATTATGCCATAGGCTAAGGACTAATCTTTTTTTTCCTTTTTTTTTTATTTGATAGGTAGAGTTATAGACAGTGAGAGAGAGACAGAGAGAAAGGTCTTCCTTCCGTTGGTTCACTCCCCTAATGGGCTCTACAGCCGGCGCTGCGCCAATCTAAGCCAGGAGTTGGGTACTTCCTCCCAGTCTCCCATGCGGGTGCAGGGCCCAAGCACTTGGGCCATCCTCCACTGTCCTCCCGGGCCACAGCAGAGAGCTGGACTGGAAGAGGAGCAACCGGGACTAGTACCCGGTGCCCCAACCAGGACCAGAACCCAGGGTGCCGGCGCCGCAGGCGGAGGATTAGCCTAGTGAACCACGGCGCTGGCCTCAAGGACTAATCTTTTCCTGAGTGACCTTAATAAAAGGCTATTTGTGGGGCTCAGGTTTGCTACCTAGTAGCTGTGTACTGTGAGCAAGTCACTTAACCTCCATCATCGTCAGCTTTCCCGTATGTAACATGGGGATAGGCATTTCTCACCTGTCCCTCTCAAAGGGCTGAAGAAAGTGCCAACCTGAATGAGTGTGAGTGAGCCCGTGCTTTCTCTCTGCCTAGCCTTGCTCAGGAAGATCATCACACACCGTGTATAAAACCAGGGGCCGGCACTGTAGCGTAGAGGGTAAAGACTCCACCTGCAGTGCCAGCATCCCATATGGGTGTGGGTTTGAGTCCCGACGGCTCCACTTCCAATCCAGCTCTCTGCTATGGCCTGGGAAGGCAGTGGAAGATGGCCCAAGCACTTGGGCCCCTGCACACACGTGGGAGACCTGGAAGAAACTCCTGGCTCCTGGCTTCAGATCGGCACAGCTCCGACCACTGCGGCCACTTGGGAGTGAACCAGCAAATGAAAGACCTCTCTCTCTCTTTGTGTATAACTCTGCCTCTCAAATGAATAAATGAATTTGAATCAAAAGCCAGGGCACAGTGAACCCTGTGGGTATGTGTTCGTGTGGGTGGCTATGAGCTACTACAGGTGCATGGAGGTGGCTCAGGGGCATGAGGCGGGGCCACGAGCCAGCATCTTCCAGGCTGCTGTGGCCCTCAAGGCCGGTGTGCCCCTTCCCTCTCCTGCCTGGAGGCCTGGCCCTAAAGCAGCAGATACTGAGAGCCCTCGGTTAGCTGGTCTCGTGCGAGGTCACCTGTCGCCCATGGGCAGCTGGCTAGCCACGACAGGTCACTGCTGGGTTATGAAGGTGCTGCCTCCTTGCTTCAACTGCGGGACAAGCCGGCAGGGCTATCCCAGTCCCAGAGGGCCCTATGAGAGCAGCTGACGGGCAGCTGAGTATCTCCCCTCCCCGGTCCTGCCCACGTACTTGCTGATAGCCGTGGATCCTGGCCTCCCTGGTGGAACACTCCTGGCCTCCACTTCTCCACCCAGAGTCTGCTTCCTGAGGAACCTGACCTAGGACAGCACAAACCCAGCACAAGGCACCTTCGCCTCAAGTAGAGAGCACATCTGGGCCCTTGGCCACAGAGCACGGGGCTGGGGAGTACGTGGCGTGGTCTGTGCTAGGTGACATCAGCTACTTGCCTGGGTCAGGGAAAAAAGAAAAAAAAAAGCCGGTCCCCTTCGAAAGGATTCTAGCTGCAGCTGAGGGTGGAGCCCCCAGGATGCCCCTCCCTGCTGTCGCCGCTGCCAGCCGGCATGCATGCACGTGTGTGTTGGTGTGGCTGGAGTGAATAAATGTTTAAATCAGTGTGCCAGTTATAATTAGAGCGGCCGTCCCTTCTTCATCGTGGAACGATTCCTTCATACTTAACGCCGAGAATGGCATTTTCCACTGTGAAATCCTTATTCTTTAAGGCCTCATGCCAAAGTCTGCCGCAGATGCCCCTCCCCCACCCACTCGCACCTCCTCGTTGCCTGGCCAGGCCAGGAGCGGTCTCCCTGGCTACTCCTACTCCTCCCCAGTCTATGCGCAGTCCTCGCCATCCTCGAATCTCCCCCATCTCAGTCTCCTCGCGGGCAGGGGCCCCAGGCCCCAGTCTTCGTCACAGTGCTACCTTCGCAAGGAGTGACTGATCCCAGATGAAAGAATGATAAGGCATTTGAACCCAGTGTGGGCGGGGCGGGGGGGTGCCAGTATAGGAGAAAAGACTGGGAACAGCTGCCCCCCACGCTGCCTGCGATCTCTCTCCCTTGTCCCCTCACCCTTCCTCCTCTGGCCGCCCTACAGGGCTACTGAGAGAGTAAACAGGATGCCACCACCACTTGGAACTGATGGAGTGCAGTATTATTGGAACTGATCAACTTATCAACACACAGTTTGATGAGTGTTCCGGGCAGGTGTTAACCCAGGAGAAAAGCCACCAATTTTCACTTGAAATCAATCCAAGCTGAAAAGCTCACCTTGCAGGAGGGAGACGCCCCCACCCCTCCTCCACTGCATCCCCTGCCTGCCCCCTCCCGTCCTTGGGGAGGGTCTCAAGGCAGGCAGGAAAGTGGGGGGGGGGGAGGCACAGCGAGATCTCTCCTAATCCCCTCTCTTAAACCGCAGCTGAGGCAGCCAAACGTGCCTGCCCTCCTGAAGGGCCTTTCACACCGCGGCGTGTGTTCCGGGAACCTTATATTTTGAAATGCCCTCTCCAGAGAATGAAAGAATCATCGACTCCCAGCCTGGGCTTGGGCGTGCGCTGTGTTAGGAAAAACCCTCCTGGGAAGACGGGCTCCCGCCAGAGAGACTATTCCTCCCACCCACCGCTCTGCGGCAGACTCCCAGAGGGGGCTGGAGCCCCAGCCTTCCGGGGCCTTCATTCCCCAGGGGACAAATAACTGGCCTGCCTGGCGAGTGTGAGGATTCAGATCCAGCTGGACACCCCACGCGGCCCCGGCTGAACGCTGCTGTAAGGGCAGAATTGCAAATGCGAGCCCCGCCACCCACACACAGGCAGGCCGCCTCTGAGTCGCTTCCCCCATCCACCTGACTCAAAGAAAACCACTCTCGTTTGAACCGGAGGCAATCAGCGTGGAAAAGACCCTGGTCCGCTGGTGTAGGTCCAAACTGTCACCATGTGGCATCCTGACACGCCGATGTCCCCATCAGCTGGTCCCTATCAGGCAAAGGGGGCCTCCCCAGCCAGCGAGTCCGGGATTTCATTAAACCCGCAAAGCCGCCCGCCCGGAAGGATGGACGACCTCACGTGGGCCTTCTCCCTCCCCCCGCCCCGCTACACAAACAGGCTCGCTGCGACTCTGGATCTCGTAGATGAAGAAATCCAGATACAGCGGCGGCGGCAGCGGCGGCGGCAGCGGCGGCGGCGGCGCCTCGCCAGACCCCGCGCGAGGGCCGAACCCCGCGCCTCGGTAATAACCACTCGTAATATCTGACAGAAAGAGCCCACGCTGGTCATATCCGATCTGCCCCATGAAAAGAAGCATTCCAGCGCCTCTCGGGGGCCGGGGCGAGGGGAGCGCCTCCGCGCGACTCACAAAGGCTTTCCACGAAGCTGCTATTCAAGAGCTGCGAAATCAACAGGGGCTGCTCGCCTGCCATCCTGGGGGCCGCTATTATTCTCTCTCTCGGCGGCGCAAGGCACAGAACACAGCACGGCCAGCTTCGCCCGCATTCGCCTGAGTGTTTGCCATTTCTGAGCTCAGAGGTCTTGAACAGGCTGGAACAAAAAGCCACACTGGCTGTGGGCGTGAGCTGTGCGGCGCCACGGGGGTGACATTCAAAATATTTAACAACGGGAACAGCCTGAGCCAAGGCCACTCAGAAAGACAGTCACAGCCCTGGGCAGGGACCCAGCGGCTTCAGGCAGTGGGGTGGAGGGGGCGCGTGGGACAGGGAGAGTGACGCATTTCAGTACCCTACCTCCTGTAGGGCTACTGGTACCAGCCCTGGTCCCTGCTGCTCCCGCACCTCAGCCTTTGCAGACCAGGGCTGCTGCAGGCCACCCCTGCTAAGCCCAAAACTCCCAGGGCCCTGGTTTTGTAGAGCCAGCATTGAATAATTGGGGCTTTCAACCCCCTGGCCATCTGGAGCGGAAACTTGCCGCGCAAGGCTCCCAGTATGTGTCTCCGTAGCTGGGTTTGAAATGTTGAGCGTCTTTAAAAAAAAAAATCTGTTTTACATTTTATGTGAAAGGCAGAACAAGAGAGATAGAGAGATAGAGAGATAGAGAGAGAGAGAGAGAGAGAGAGAGATCTTTCACCTGCTGGTTCACTCCTCTCAAATGCCCAAAGCAGCTGGGGCCGGGTCAGGCCAACCACAGGAGCCAGGCGCTCCATCCGGGTCTCTCATGGGGGCAGTAGGGACTCAAGTACTTGAGTCATGATCTGCTGCCTTCCCAGTGGCATTAGCGGGGAGCTGGATTGGAAGCAGAGGGGGGACTTCATGCCAGACAGTACAGTAGGGCCTGTGGGCATCCCACAGCTTACCCCGGTGTATCAACACTGCCCACTCCTGTCGAGTGTCTTTCCATGCCTACCTCCAACCACCTGATGCCCCTGCCAATACGCCCCCAAGCCCCACCCCCAAATTGTAATCCTTCGTATCTTATTGCCGTAAGCATCAGTCAGGCTAACAGCGGGCTGGATTCCCACAGCCCTGATTCTGTCTCTACAACTCTACGCGCCCAGCCTAAGCTTGCCCCCTGGCTTAACCTGTGCCCGCCCCCGGGGGTCAGAGGTCACAGCCACCTGGGGACATCAGATGTCCAAGTCCTTGCCTTTTCTGTATAAAGCAGCTTTGCCACGGGAGAGCCTGTGATAGCTCACCAAAGCGAGGTGACCTCCGTCCTGTCGTAACCTTGGTTTTAAAGCAACAGCTGTCGCGCTTGTAAACACCTGTGTGCAAGGACCCAGGTGGTGTATTTGGAATCTCATGGGCTGGGCTGCAGAGAAATGACCTGAGTGCTCACTCTTCCTCCCTGATTTCCCAGGAAAATCAGGTCAGCGGAGCTGCTCAAGTGCCTCAGTTTACTCATCCAGAGGATGGAACGGCTTTGCATGCTGCCCAAGATCATAGGGTTATTGTGAGGACTCCACGCTGTGTATGATATAAACTGTGAAAGATACACCCCGGGTGAGCCCCCTCACAGCGCAAACCGCTGCCCAGTCCACCCTGAGCCAGGCCATCGTGCCCTTGGGGGCAGAGCGCGCCCCGGGGTTTCCTGGGCCAGCGTTGCTGGAGTGCAATTTTCTGAGGACAAAACAGCCTCGGCTCTTGGGCAAGACAGCCTCGTCACCTCAGCATTTCTATAAAAAGATTGCTCAGGCTTTGGAGCCGGGTTGACAGGCAGGCGGGGAGGGGACTGGGAGGGGTGTGTGTGTGTGTGTGTGTGTGTGTGCGTGCGCGCGTGCATGAGCACACGAGCGAGATAAAACGCTCTCGTAACAACTGCCCTCGGCCAAGAACCCGTGTTCCCTCTAGGGTCCCCAGCCCCACTGGCAGGAGGGGAATGGATTTAAGGAAAGAGAGCGAGCGAGCGAGCGAGCGAGCTATGCACTGAAGAATGAGGCTGGGCAGAGACGTGTGTGGTGCTGATCCGTGGCTCCAAGCGGCCAACACAATGAATCTCTGGGTGGGCTCAGAAAGCACACCCCACCCCACCCCCAGCCCCCGACCTCCTGCCCATGACACAGATAAGGAGCTGGAGGACTGCGCTGGGCTGCTGCGTGTGCCCTGGGCCAGCCAGCAGCGAGGCCAGCCTGGCGTGAGCAGCAGCCAAGATAAGCGGCGGCCGCACGGGCAGTGAATGCCCGACACAAAAGGCCGCCTCTCCCCGAGTCCCTCAGAGGCCCAGATGGTCAGGGAAGCCCTTTCCCGCCTCACAAAGAGGATCGCTGCGTGTCTTTTTCTTTTAAAATGGAATAAAAAAAAAAGCCATTGCTCACAAAGGACCTGGATGAAAAATAAACCCTTAAAAAACCCCAGCGTCTCTTCGCACAGCAGCCCGGCATTTCTTCCGACTGTCAGACTTAGCAGATTGCTTTCTGGAAAGGATCCAATTGGCAAGACCTGCCGCTGTGCAAATGAAATTTTAAAACCCCGCTCCTTGTTGCGCTCAAAGAGCTTTTCTCTCTCTGCTTGTTCTACACGGCCTCGTCGAATTATTCTCTTGTCTCTTGTTGTATCAGAAACTAATATTCCCCCGCTTTCCCGCCCCACGTGAGGGGGTCCTCACCCCAGCTGGGGATTGGGGTAATCAGGGGCGGCTGGAGCATCATTCAGACCCCCTTGTTGCTTTCCCACCTGGGCCCCATCTCGCAGAATCACCTCCTAATTAGGAGAGAGACGCGGGTAAACACTTGCGCGCTGCCTGCCCGCCTCGCCGGCTCCCCCGGCGCCCCCGCCCCCCGCCCTCGGTAATGAGATAAGTGTTCCGGGGACGAGGGAGCCAGGATGACGGGGCCCGCTCTTCACACACAAGGTTTGACACCCGTCAAGCCCGTGACACCAGCTCTGTTTGGCTGGCGCACCCCTGGTGAAAAGTCAGCGGGAAAAAATAGCCACAGGACTTGTCTCGGGTTGACAAGCTGCCTGGGCGTGTGATGAGCTCGGAGACAGGAGGCAGTGTGCTGTGTGGGGAGGGTCCCGGGCCTGGGAGCCGGGAGCCCTGGGTTCGGTTTCTGAGGCTGCCCCCCTCCCCTGAGCAGCAGCACCCCTAGCTCTGTGCTAGGCTCTGGTACCTTGTGTGTCCTGTGCTGCTTTGGTCAGCACCAGCGCCATCCTGGGGTTAGGTCCTGATAGGAGGAGGGAGGCAGTCGGGAAACACTGCCCTACGGGACAGATTGCTGTATTACCCCACCCCCACCCCCATGGCGTCTTTCATTATTCCCTGTAGCCATGCCCCTGGCCAGGAGACCTCACACTGGCCAACCAGTTCCACTCGTCCTCTTGTGTCCTTGTCACGCCGCGGGAAGGGCTTCATCTGCATGTCTCCGACCCCCCAGCCCGGGCACGCAATGAACACACACGTGAATCAGATCAAGCATATATATAAGACCTTTAGGGTGATAGCCCTCATCGCCCTTGCTGGGGGTGCCTGTATTCGCATTTTGATAGCCCTTGCAGCCATCCTGAGACATATCTGCTAAATCCCACCCCCGGCCTATTTATGACACAGGCATTACTACCTGGTGCTGTTGCACACCAGGAGTTGGGCCAAACAGCCCCAGAGAGAAACCCAGGCTGCCACAGGCAGTGCCATCCAGTAAGGAGTCTTGGAATCCAGCCTTGAATGGCTTCCTTAAAGAAGTTTCTGAACCTCCACAACAGACCACTGAGTTAGCCTAGGAAGACCGGAAACCAAAGGGGAGATCCACGATCCGCTGAGCCATTCGTGTATGGATCCTGATTCCTCAGTTGTGAGATGTTGTTGACTATGTCAAGACAAAAAAAAGAAAAATCAGCAAGACAGGCTACCATATTAAAGGAATACATCAGAGATAAATGCTATCCTAATTTCAGAACAGGTGAAATGTGCAGAGAAAGCACGTGCCATAGGACCAGGGACAGTCATCATGTGTTGTGTTCAAAGTCCAGGGCACTGTTCACGGAGGATACACAGGTGCCTAACCTGACTTCCAGAGGTCCAGGCAGAGGCTGCTGGGAAGAGTCCGGGAATCCTTATCCTCAGTGACTCCCCAGGCTCTGCTCAAGTCTTCAGGGGATGTGACGTGCCCCATGTGGGCCACCAATAGGTCCCCCAAGGTGTTCTTCACCCAAGAGCCTTCCCACAAACAGGGACTATGCCAGCCCCTCAGGAAGGTGGGGATGGCTGCTTGAGCCATCTCAAAACTACAGCTTCGGGCTCCATCCATTGCCATAGTCCAAATAGCCCACTGAAAGGGAGGCCGATGGCCAGAGTCCCCTGCAAGCCAGGAACCTCGGGAGGAGAAGGGACGGCACTGGGGGAGTCTCACGGCCCGCGCAGCCCCCAGCCTGGGAGGTTGTGGTGAGACACAGTAAGCAGGGTAGAGGTGGCGGCAGACTGCCCGGCCCGTCCTGCACAGGCATCGGTAGTCAAAACATCCAGATCTGAGGGGCGGCGTGAGGGCGGTCCAGGGCCGAGACTGCAGCCAAGCTGACTCTGTGCTGGGACGTGCCCAGAGCTCCGAGACCCAGGCACAAAGAGCCAGAGGCGTGGGGAGGAGACTGGAAAAGCCAGACTCACCAGGTTCTCTAATGCCCAGGGGAAAACTCCAAGCGAACTTTCCGCCAGCCCTGCTAGCTGGGGGCGGGGGTGGGGTGGGGAGAGGGTTGGATGGAGGCTGCTGTGACCAGCTTGCCATGCTGGGCTCCCTGCTGACTGCAGGTGCAGTCCGAGGCCGAGCATGCGCGTAGAGCCCTCCGGTCATCCCCACTCAGGCAAAGCTAACCAGCCCCAGGCTCCCCGGCTATGCACCCAGGCCTCCGTGTTCCCTGGGAAACACGTAGTCCAGACTCTCCGCCATCTGCTTCCCCCAGGTACAGATATTCCAGTTAAGCCAGCTCCTGCCATCGCTGCAGCCTCCGCTCCGTGTTCTTCCCACCATCCCAGACCTTCCCGGAAACCTCCCTAGGGAGCCAGGGACCTCCACACCCACCAGCAAGTCAACAGTTAAAGTCCAGAGTCAGGGCCCGTGCCCTGACAGTTGTTAAATGTTTCAAACATGCCACCTGGGTATATGGAAAATGCCAAGTGCATTTCTCTGTCCACTTAGTCATTGCACTGGCATTTCCGGCAGCTGTGCCCTTTGCCATTCACCAACAGGAGCATCACCCCGGTCCCTCTAATGGAACCCAGCGCAGCCACTCCACCCAGGGTGGCCAGGAGCCTCCGAGTCACTTCCCTTCAAGTCTCTGCCCTGCCCAAGCTCAGCGCCCACTAGTTCCTTGGATCTATGACCTACCTAGTGGGAATTCAATTTTCGGACTTTAACCTTGACATTCTTGTAAGACAGTGATAAGCATCACGCAGCTTGCCTAGCTTTTCACACAGCCCCAATCTAATCCGCGGGCTGAACACTAGAAGTATTAGAGTAATGACTCTCAAACGCTTCGCTCACCTGCACGTGTCTCGATGTCTTGCCCAAGCTGAGCAATTCCAACCAACACACCTGTGTGCACCTGGCCCGGCCCTGCCTGCTGCACACCTCCCTGATCGTACGCAGGAGAATCTCCTCTCGGATCTGCAGGTCCTGTCAGTTTCCCCAGCTTCTCACCAAAGGCATCTGCTTGATGGTCCTGGCTATTTGAAACACAGCAGATGGTGAAGAGAAATGTGCCTGGGGAACGGTTCAACTCCGGGCCAGCCCAGCATTTGGGCTTCCTGGCGTGAGTCATGGCTGGGACAAGTCTGTTGTCGGGGGCCAGAGCTGTTCTGGTGAGTCCCTTCCCAGCCTCCGAAGGACAGTCGTCACTCTCACTCTCACCTGACCAGAGCTGGCTTCCTGAACAGGGAACCCCCGGGTGGAGGATGCTGGCTCTGGTGTCCTCTTAGACGGGTGGCCATACCACAGCTCTGGAGGCTGAGGCCCGGTAAAGCCTGGCCAGCCCCCCCCCCAGCCCCCTGGGGAAAAGGTGAGCAAGACCTTTGGCCACTCCAAAGGCCCAGGTCGGGGGACAGGTACCTGGCCGGCCACATCCTCTTCCTGATTGTATTAGGTGCTCCAGAGAAATAGAAGCAAGAGGAGAAGATTCAGTTTAGACAGATAGAGATTTATGACAGGGGTTTGGCTCACATGGTTATGGCGGCTGAGACGTCCCTCAGGTGCCCTCCCTGTGCGGGCTGCAGACCCAGGAGTGGGGTGGGGTAACCCAAAGCCCTGAGAACCAGGGAGCTGGTGGTGTAGATGCCAACCTGGCTCTGACGGCCTGACACCCAGGAGCACAGAGAGCAGGAGGAGACCCCGGTCCCAGCTCCAGCAGTCACCCAGTGGAGCAGAGAGCCCACCTTCCTCTGCCTTTTTGTTCTACTCAGGCTCACTGGACCGGGTGAGGCCACGCACCTGGGCCGGATCACCTGCTTTACTCAACCTGCCAGATCAGATCCAAACCTCTTCCCACGCAGGCACACCCAGAAGTAGTGGCTAACCAGTGTGTGAGTGCCTTGTGGTCCGGTCAAGCTGGCACCTAAAATGAACCACGTCACTGAGGGTAAGTCAGCGGGGGTGGGGTGGGGGAGCGGACAGTCACAGGAAATATGTGGCAAACGCAGGAATCACACCCTCGATGCCACCGACTAAACATTGTGTCCACTTCTGGGCTCTTAAGCATCTCTCAACGGTAAAGACAGATGCTCCCACAGCTGATTCAGGGCTGCAAAGGCTAGGGGTCCCCACTCATTCAAGTGGAGGAGATAAATCAAGGACTTCATTCAGGTGAACGCCGACACCGCTATTAAGAAGTCATTCATGGTTAGAAGAGGGCAGAGATAAAGGACCTAAGGGCTTTGTGATGGACTTGAACTTCCTAGAAAGCATCGGGATTACAGGGTAGATAGTACCAGATCCTTGTTCACATGGAGCACCAACTCGGGAGCAGGCACCACCTTAAGTCTGGGCGATGCAAGCAGTGCTGTGGGAGTCGGTGGCCAGCTGCAGGGCCCAGAATCCGCTTTGGCTAATTTGAGTTCAAAAGTCTTAACTGCAGAATCTTTGGCAGATTCTGCAGTGCTACGGAAGCAAGTTCTAGACCAAGCTTTCTGGAACAACTAATCTCCCCCCACCCCCCGCAAAAAAAAAAAAAAAAAAAAAAAAAAAAGTGCAGGATTGGGCTGCCGCTAGAGCTATGGTCACCCTGTTGGCTGTCAGACCACAGAGCCTCTGCCAAGACCCACCCAACAAAACAGATGCCCCTCCGGCTGCTTTTCAACACAGGCACATGAATCAGGGCCTCAGTCCAAGACTCACTGAGTTCTCCAAACGACGAGACCAAAATCATCTCCAGAACCCTAGCTGTAAGCCAACCCAGGCCAACCCGCTGTACGAGCCATCGATTTCTCCAGGGAGCTTACGTTCCAGCCCAGGAAACGGACATCAAATATCTGGTTACCTAAGTAATCATCTGAGGACGAGTGGGAGAAATGCCTAGACAGGGGAAGTCCAGGGTGATACGGCCAGTCTGCAAGGTTTGCAAACACGAGGGCTAAAGGTTGAGGACGAGTTCATTTGGTGAAGAGGGTGGGAGGTGGCTTTCCAGCAAGATGGACACGGACATAGGTTCAGCGACAGGAAGGGACCTGGTGTGTGCAGCCCATGGAACTGGAGCCTTGAAGGACGGATAGAAGAGTCAATGTGATGGGGCGTGTGTGAAGACATGGAGGCAGCCCACAGCTGGGCGAGTGTGAGCTTAGCCGATTCGATCAGTGTATCTGGGCACCATGGAGAGACAAGAAACCCCTTGGGAAAACAAGCAAAACAGTAGTAGCTACCACTCACCTCGTGCCTACCATGTGCAAGGCAGTGGTGGAAGTGTTTTTCATGAGTTAACTCATTTCATCCTCACAGCACCAGGCTCCCAGTATCTCCATTTTCAGCTAAGGAACCTGAGGCACAGAGAGACTAAAGGACTTGTCCCCAACCACACAGCTAATAAGCTGCAGAGAGAATATGATTCGAACTCAGAGATCTCCCAGTCGTTTGTTTATGCTCCACACTGTAGCGTGTGCCATCTCAGTGCCTGGGTTACGCTACCCCAGAAGCAAAGGCGAGGCTTGGCTCACAGGGCAGAGGGCTTTGAACGTCACAGGGAGGAGGTTACAGAAGTGACGTTAACAATATAAGATGGTGTTCAGTAACTAGCAAGTGAGCAGAACTGTTGAAATACGCTAAAGGGGTTTGGAGCAGATGCTGCGGGTCCCCCTCCTCTCTCTCCTAACCTTTTCCCTCTCAGTGCACACGGTGCTAAGTCCCACCTGGCGGCACCTGCACCTCTTCTCCTGGGGGCTTCTCTGGCCAAAGCCTGCTCTGCCCACCCATTCAGCAGGCCAGATGCCCCAGGGAATTACCAGCATCTCAGGAGTGGCCCTCAGTGACTGCTAGGAGATAAAATACCCCCAACTCCCTGACAGCATGGGTGAGGTGACTGTGAGGCAGGGGTTCTACAAGGGGCAGCAGAGTTTCTCATGGGATCGGGCCTCACTCACCCACAGTGGTAACTTGCTCGCTAGCGATAGCAGTGTGTTGGTTGCTCACTCCCCTTCCCTGGCCCCCCATCCCCACCTGCCCCATGAGTTCCTAGCCCTCACATCCTGCTCAGACGAGGTGGGATTGAGGGTAGAGTTCAGACGTCCAGGCAGGCAGACGGCAGCATCAGTCCTGGTGAGGAGACCCCGTGGGAGACAGAGGGCCTGCCGTAGCCTGGCCATCACCAGTCTCAGCTGCAGTGCGTGTCATCCGCAGCCAGGGGCTCCTGTCCCGTCCCATCCCCCTGCCTTGTCGGAATCCTTCGCTTCTGCCCGCACCAAGACTCAGCCAGCACTGAGGTGTACACAGT
The DNA here is from genome assembly GCF_051225735.1 of Oryctolagus cuniculus. Taxonomy (NCBI): domain Eukaryota; kingdom Metazoa; phylum Chordata; class Mammalia; order Lagomorpha; family Leporidae; genus Oryctolagus; species Oryctolagus cuniculus. The sequence continues at coordinate 25,123,084 of NC_142888.1, forward strand.
CGCTGGCTGCCAAACTGCCTCCGTGAAGGTGACAGGGCTTCAACGCTCTGCTTGTAGTTGGGACTTCACTGTGTCCCCTTCAGCAGAGATCACTGGGAAAATGTTACACAACTTGGCCATTCCCAGCTTCCTAGCCCTCCTCCTTTGCCTGCTGTCATAACAGAAGAAGGTAGGGCGGTCTCGTGGGCAGGAAAGAGACCTGCTTTGATTAGGTAACAGCAGGCTGCAGGCGCTGTGCCCTGGCTGCCTGGGGGCTGGCGGCTTATCTCTCTGCTCTCTCCTGATAGTCCTCCTCTGCAGGGGCATAGTGTGCTGACCGTTTGCTAAATATCTGCCCCGCCCCCACCCCCTACCCCCGCCCCAGACCTAGAGGCTGAAATCCTAACCCACAAGTGACGTACAAGGAAGTAATGCCCTTGGGAGGTGAGCAGGGCATGAGAGATGGTGGAGCACTCCCTCACCTCTCCAGAATGTGGAGAGGCAGTGTAAAGTCACCATCTAGGACCAGGAAGCAGGCCTTCCCCAGACACCCAGTCTCCCAGCACCTCGCTTCCTCTTAGGATTCCTAGCCTGCAGCACTGTGAGTAATTTAGGTGATTCGTTACGACAGCCCAAATGAAGGCAGAACATGGGCACCCAGAGGGAACCGGGCGCTGGGGAGAAGCTGGAACAGTGCCAGTTCTTGCTGGACAAAGCCTCCAGTGCCATAACGGAAGCAGTCAAGGTAATGCTAAGGCTCCGGAAGGAGGAGGAGGGTGGCTGTGCAGAACTTCCCAGCTCTCTTAGCGAATCCCGAAGCCATGATGAGCAGAATGGTGCTGCAAGCAGGAACAGGCACAGTCTCAGAAGTGAGGGACATATACCGGACAGTGGCACCAACGTGATCCCTGGTAGGAAGTGCTAAGGAGCTTGGCTTCGTGGTGTTGGCGTGCCAGTGTTTGGGGAAGCAAAATGTTGAAGGCTTCGTTCCTCTGGACTACTTATAGTGTGAGCAGACATAAATGGCCTGAAGATGGAATTGTTGAGGGAAAAGGAGCTAGAACTTAAAAATTGGAAAATTCTCAGCCTCTCCATATTGGAGGGAGAGGGGGAGGGGGCATATACTCAGCAGAGAACCCTCAGGCTGTGAGCAAGCGCCCAGGTAATAATGAGATCAGCAAGGCTGTGAACCGTGGGCCTCGTCAGACATCCCGGCAGAAGCCAAGTGCTGGCGTTCAAGACAGGGGCGAATGACCTTGAAGGTGATTCGGAAGTCCTCAGCGCTGACTCTTTGGATTCGGAAAGGGAGACCATCAACTTGCTTTCAACAGGCCAGATGGCCTCCTCCCAAAGCTCTGGGGGCAGGAACCCCTGCCCGAGTGGGTCGCAAAGCAGGGCCCTGGCCTCCAAGGGCCTGGACAGCAAGGCATTAAGCCAAAGAGGATAACTGTAGGGCCTGAAGGTCTCACAGAGTCGGCCTTGTAGTGTGGACTTCTTGAGACGCATTCCATCTTTCTTATCTCCTATGTCTCCCCTTTAGGATGGAGATACCTGTTCTGTGCCTGTCCTGCACTCTACTGTGGAAACATTGAACTTGCTTGACTTTGAAGGCTTGCCGTTGTAGAGCAATTTACCGCAGGAAGAGATTCCCATGATACTGGGATGCAATTTTGGATTTTCGGCTTTAGGGTCAATGCTGGCACTAGTTAAGACTTTAGGAAGGGTTGGGATATAATGAATGCAATTTGCGTGTGAGTGGGACATGACTTACAGGGGCCAGGGGTGGATCACCATACACTGTGCACCCCATCCCCCACACCCTCTGCCAATGGGACTCCCTTGACCAATAGGGGCCGCGCTTCTCGGTCCTCCTCTTGAATCTAAATAGGCCTAAGGGACTGAGCTGACCCACAGGCTCCGGCGGGACTTCCAAGGCCAGGTCATAAGAAAGATCCTGTTTCCACATGCTTCTCTCCGGGAAGCTCCCCCTGGGACCCCAAGGGGCACACTGTGGGGAAGCCCCAATGTACTCACAGGCAAAGTTGACACCGAGAGGCACGGGCAGAGGAACCACCGCCCCCAGCCAACAGCCAGCATCAGCTGCTGGTATGTGAGGCCGGCAGGGGGTCCCGGCCCCAGCAGAGTTCCCAGATATTGTGGGACAGATGAGCTGACCCCGCATACCCCCTCCAATTCCTTGATCCATTGAGTCTCTGGGCACAAGAACTTGTCACTGGGACAAGAACTTGTCCACTAGGTTTGAGGGTGCTTCGTTTTGTGATCGCCGTAAGGAAGACACGAAGCTGCCCCAGTTCCCAGGGTGGGGTTGGCTTGGGTGGACTCTGACATTGGTCCGTCCCTATGACGGCAACTCCAGCAGTAGAACATCTGTGTCAGGTGCCGGCCCCTCCTAACGCCACCCCCTGCCGCAGAGGCTGGCGGAAGCATGTCCAGTGCCTTTGTAGCAGGAGTTGGGGTAGCAGTGCGTCCTAGGAGAACGGGCCAGGCGGAGGGGGTGGCGCTAATTCACAGCCACTCCTAGCAGCCCCACCCTGGCTCCCCTTTCATCATGCCAGTGGCCTCAGGACAAGAAGTTCAGGAAACACGGTCAGGGAGGCAGCCTCCCCGTCTCCTGTGGATGCGCTGGAGCCCCAAGCCGGCTTGCCCGGACAGAAGCGGAGCGACGCGGCCAGGGGAGCAGGCGACTGCGGAGCGGGCCCTTTGTTCTGTCGCTCACATCTGTAAGCGGGGCCGCTCCAGCTCTCCCTCAGCTGTTTTTAATCTCCCTGCTGGCTGCTCTCATCTGTGTGGCCCATTCACACTGGAAAAAAGCCTAAAGCCGCAATGTTTAGCCCAGGGTCCGGCCCAGCCCTGTGGGCAGATGGCTCTTCCATGGTGGCACTGGCAGTGGCAATGACGTTGAGTACCCTAACCCGTTAACCCTGCCCACACCCACCTGTCCAAGGGGACACCCTGCAAACCCACTCACATATGTTTCTTCCCGTGAATAATGCCGCGAGCAAAACCAATCATGTGGGGCTGGCACTGTGGCGCAGCGGGTTAAAGCCCTGGCCTGAAGTGCCAGCATCCTACATGGGCACCAGTTCGAGTCCTAGCTGCTCCTCTTCTGATCCAGCTCTCTGCTGTGGCCTGGGAAAGCAGTAGAAGATGGTCCAAGTGCTTGGGCCCCTGCACCCACGTGGGAGACCTGGAAGAAGCTCCTGGCTCCTGGCTTCGGATCGGTGCAGCTCCAGCCGTTGCGGCCAATTGGGGAGTGAAGCAGCAGATGGAAGACCTCTCTCTCTCTCTCTGCCTCTCCTCTCTCTGTGTAACTCCTTCAAGTAAATAAATTTTTAAAAAGAAATCATGAGGCCGGCGCCGCGGCTCACTAGGCTAATCCTCCACCTTGCGGCGCCGGCACCCCGGGTTCTAGTCCCGGTCGGGGCACCAGATTCTGTCCCGGTTGCCCCTCTTCCAGGCCAGCTCTCTGCTATGGCCTGGGAGTGCAAGTGGAGGATGGCCCAGGTGCTTGGGCCCTGCACCCCGTGGGAGACCAGGAAAAGCACCTGGATCCTGGCTCCTGCCTTCGGATCAGCGCGGTGCGCCGGCTGCAGCAGCAGCCATTGGAGGGTGAACCAACGGCAAAGGAAGACCTTTCTCTCTGTCTCTCTCTCTCACTATCCACTCTGCCTGTCAAAAAAAAAAAAAAAAAAAAAAAAAAAGAAAGAAAGAAAGAAATCACGATTGCAAAGTACTCCTAGCACCTACCGCATAGGGTGTGTGAATGAATTAAATGAGATAATAAGGCGTGCTTGTTGAGTGCATACAGTGTGCTGGGACATGTACTGATCCCTTTATTTGTATGCTCGTTTCTTCAGTCTGTGGGCCTACAGCGAACCCTCCCACGGGAGGACTAGCTGCGCTCCAAGGACTTGAAACAGATGACCAGTCGGTTCAGACGGGGAAACACGTTGAAGACAGATGTTTCTTTGTGATACAAATTGGATGTGACAGCAGAAAGCAAGTCAACCTTGGTTCTGGGTCTTGGGGTGCTGCATGGAGGGGAGGTGCACTGACTCAGGGGAGTGGCTGATTTGCAGTGCAGGCACAGGTGTGCAGTCCCCCAGGAGCTCACCATGATCTGGCAGACCCGATCCAAAGTGCTCATCACAGTCACGAAGCCTTGCGGTACTGGCCCTGGCTCTGACTCTGACTTCAGCACCCACTACTCTTCCCTCCTTCATTCCATTGCGGCCCTTTGGACCTCTTTGCTGCTCTTGAGCATGCCGGGCCCCCACTTGCCTCAGGGCCTTTGCACATGCTGTTTCCTCTTCCTGGAATGCCCCCCCCCCATCACCACCACTGAATCCCTGGCTCGCTCTCAGGCAGAGGCTGAATAATTTGTCCCTTAATGTGCTTTATTTTTTTCCTTTGCTGTGCTTATCCTGACACTATATTCCATAACCATTTATGTGCTAACTGTCTGTCCTCGCTAGGATGTAAGCTCCCTGAGGATAGGGGCGTATTTTTATTCACCATTTTATCTACAGCATGTGGAAGAGTAACCGGCATATAGTAGGTACTCAATAAATATTCAGGGATGAGTACATTGCCTTTCAAGAAAATGTTACCCCAGGGGCAGGCACTGGGCCCAGTGATGGAGGCGTCAGTTGGAACCCCCGCAGCCATGTCACAGTGGCTAGGTTCCCATCTGGTCTCTGGCTCTTGACTCACCCTGGGGGACAGCAAGAGATGGCTCACGTGACTGTGCCCCTGCCACACACGTGGGAGACGGCATTGAGCCCCTGGCTCTTAGCTTCCACCTGGCCCGGCCGGGGTTGTTGTGAGCATTTGGGGAGCTCTCTCTCCATGTCTGTCTATCTGTCTGTCTTTCTGTCTGCCTCTCAAGGAAATAAGACAGAAAATACACTCTAATCCTGCAGTTCACTGAGTGAGTCCCCTTTGTCCTCTGAGCAACGTCCCCCAGACCCCCGCCCCGCCGATCTGGCCTCTGCGTGGCTCTGGTCCCCTCCCTGCGCCATCTGCCTCCACAACCCCCCCGCCACGCACTCACACCCACACACTCTTCCACTAATGCACACACACGGATATGCAGACACGTACACTCACGGACACACGAATACACACGGACACACATAAACACACACAAACGCACGCATGCACACACATGCACACACACAACCATCTAAGGAGACATAGACACCGGCGCACCAGATGGAGCCATGTGTACACATGCACACACAGAAAACACACACGAATACACAGCAGAAACCTGTGCATTGACCAGTGTGCAAATACATAGATACATGTAGACACATATGCCAACACGTGTGTGTGTGTGTGGCCTAAGTTGCATAGACACGGCCTAGCGGTGCTCACCAGCAGGCTTTTGCCATTTTGCAAGTGCCGTGCCTCCCCCTCCCGGCTGCTGTCTCCTGGCCCCTCCCTGTGATTCCTCAGATCACTGGGGCAGCGCGACCAGGTGCTATGAGGCACAGACTCCGGGGTGGGCATCCGGGCTGGTAGCGCAGGCATCGGCGCCCCGTATCGGAGTCCCTGGCTTCAATCCCAGCTCCCGCTCCTGAGTCCGGCTTCCTTCTCATGCCGACGCTGGGAGGCAGCAGCGGCTCAAGTGATTGGCTCCAACCTGATCCCCCAACCACAGGCATTGTAGGACTATGGGCACTTGGGGAGTGACCTAGCAGATGAAATCTCTCTCTTTCTCTCTCTCTCTCTCTCTCTCTCTCTGAAATGAATAAAACACATACACGCACACATTCGGACACACACACACACACACACACACTCTCCAGAGCCAGATGACCTGAGTTCCAATTTTGGCTTGCCTTCTTGCTAGCTGTGTGAGTTTGGACAAGTCACTTAACCTCTCTGTTCATCCATTTCCTTCCCCGTAAGCTGGAATGGTGATAATAATAGTGACCTTTGCAGGGTCCATAATACGCGTCAGGCACGTGGACAGACCCCAGTGCTGGGGGAGCTTAGCTCGCCATTATTGCTACAGCCTGGTCCTGCATTAGACTGGCTGAGCGGGCCCTTGCAAGCGCTCCTTAGCATCAGTTACAGTAAGCATGTGTAGCGCGGGTGCACCTGCCTCACAGGTGCGCACGCGCGGTCTTTCCCCTCACCAGGGCTGGGTGGCCATGGACGACGTCCTGTGCCCTCAGAGCCCCAAGCCCCAGGCCTGCACACCAAGGTGCTCGGCGGCGCTTTGCCGAACGAACAAAAGCCCCACGTGAGCCGTTTAGCTGCCCCAGGGACGAGGCTTTCTGTTCTGCGAAGTGACATCATCAGACCAGAAGTGTTGCAAGGTCCTTCCAGGTCAACTCATCTGCAATTGTTCAGTTCCGCCCTGAGCCTGTGTGTGTGCAGGGAAGTTCTACCCTTCTTACACCAGCACTGCAGGCGGTGCCCTCGTCAAAGTTCTTTTCAGCTCTTCACATCTTTCCCGAAGGGAACTTGCAAAATGCTGGAGCCTGCGAAATGAGTTCAATGCGCACCTTTCACCCTGGAGAGAACCGAGGCCCAGAGACTGGAGCAGACTGGCTTAAGGTCACTCAGCGAGCTCGTGGAAGAAGCAGAGCCACAACTCAGGGAGTGGTCATGCCATTCCTGATCACCACTGTTCCTCATTCCTACCCCCATCTGAGCAAGCACTCCTCTGGTCCCCTGTTTAGAGCGCTGGTTAGTCAACGACCGGTAAGATCCCCTGGGGGACAACCTAAGACAGGCACAGTCGCATACGGAGACCACATGGAAACGGGGTCAACAATGGTATGGCCAAGAATCATGCCTCCCATTGCTCAAAAATAAATGAAAAGGGGGAAATGTGGTGGAATGAGAAGGCCATGCCAAGATGGCACTCCCTGAGTTGTGGCTTACTACACTATTTCTTTCTGCACAAGAAAAGTATAATTTGGAGAGGTTTCTTTAGCAAAGGCATAGTAGTGAAAGCCAGAAAAAAAAAAAAAAACTAGATAGAAATTTGAGGCAGGTGCGGAGTTGAAGCTCTGTGAAATACCACTTGGTGCTTTCGCTGGAAGCCGCAGAAAAATAACTTCAGCTAACTCGTTCCATGAATTTTTGCCACTGGCCATGTCCTGCACTAAGTACTTGAGATACTTTTCTCATTAAGTCCTCCAAACGATGGCATAAGAAATGTACCCATTTTACAGATGAGAAAACCAAGGCTTATAAAATAAAAAACACTCGGTGGCATGTGGTGCTGGATATCCATCCTCAAGCCACGGGGCAGCTGGGGTCTGGCAGGCCTAGGCTGTGCTAGACTCGAAGCTGTGGCTCCACATTAAGCTCACCACATGCGTCTTGTTCTTCTGAAACATTCTGGCTCCCAGGGGCATTCTTTCGTGGACACGGCAGGTGGAAGCACAGGCTATCACTTAAGGCTTAGGCTTGGGACGCAGGGCAGCCCTTCCGTCCACATTCCAATGGCCACAACACGTTGCTCAGCCAAGCCTAGCATCGGCGGGACAGGCAATAGATCCATCTTTCTTCAGAGCAATGGCACTGGGCGAAGGTGGGGGAGGGGCCGGAAGCGGGAAGCAGTTTCGGGGTCCTCTTCAGGGACCATGTAACAAGAGCACCAGCCTGTTTGCCTTTGTGAGGCTGGGCCGGGGAGGGAGCAGGACAGGGAGCTGAGCTTCCTTGGTTTCAAATGCTGGGGGCTAGGTGTGCCCTCCTTTTGACAGAGGGAGGCGGGGAAGGTTTCTGGACTGGACAGGGCAGGTGGGAATGCGTGCGCACACACGCGCGTGCGCACGTGGCCAAGTGTGCTCCCAGCTGTGATGGGTGCAGCCCTCACGGCCGTGAAAGCAGAGCTGTGTGCAGCATGCAGTGTGGCCGTCATGAAGAGCTGCAGCCCTAACCACTCGCAGGGGCCTCACGGGGAAAGCAGGTGGGCGGGCTCACGCAGATGGTCCAGACACCTCTGCGCACCTGGAATGCTATCCAGATGGCCACACCACCTCTCCCCACCCCCTGCGTCTGTGCCGCCTCTCCCCTCCCCCTCCCTCCGGAGAGGCATGGGGAGGATCCTACCCACACAGGGCTTGGGAAGGAAGTGAGCCGGCTCAGGACTCCCCCCCATCCCCCACCCAGAGTGTGTTGTTTCACTGCCTCCTATCATCTTCCTAAACAAGCCTCACTCACTCGCTCGCTCTCTCTCCCCTCCATTTCCCCACTTGTAATGACAGGTAGACAGCCATCTCACGGCCTGCCCAGGAGACAGCGGCCCCGAGGGGGATGTATGAAGCAGTGCAGTAATTTTGGGGCAGCAATGAGGCCCTGGGTCCAAGAAAGTGTGATGAGAGTGGTTCCGGCCCCAGTCCCGGAGTCAAGGCTGCACCATGGTCCAGCCTGGTGACCTCCGCCTGCCTTAATCTTCCCAGCAAGGACGTGGTCCCCCTGAGGATACCTACCTCATAAGAATACCACGAGGGGCCAGCGCCGCGGCTCACTAGGCTAATCCTCCACCTGTGGCACTAGCACCCCGGGTTCTAGTCTCGGTTGGGGCGCCGGATTCTGTCCTGGTTGCTCCTCTTCCAGGCCAGCTCTCTGCTGTGGCCCAGGAGGGCAGTGGAGGATGGCCCAAGTGCTTGGGCCCTGCACCCACATGGGAGACCAGGAAGAAGCACCTGGCTCCTGGCTTCGGATCAGCACAGCGCGCCGGCTGTAGCAGCCATTTGGGGAGTGAACCAACAGAAGGAAGACCTTTCTCTCTTCTCTGTCTCTCGCTCTCACTGTCTAACTCTGCCTGTTAAAAAAAAAAAAAAAAAAAGAATGCTGTGAGGGCCAAAGGAGGAGCATTGCACAGTGGCTGCAACCTAATCATACCCTGGATTCATGGCTGTTATCATCACATGGCACTCGGCTTTAGGGCACCAGGTTGCAGCTCGTGTTAAATGGACGCGGGCGCAGGCTATGGGTAAGGAAGCCCTCGACATCAGCCCTGCCAAAGCACTGCTAGGCCAGCAGACCAGTTCATCCAGCCAGCCGGCCAGCCATCCACCCAGCTACCCACACAGCCATCCATGCACACAGCCATCACCCGCCCACCCAGCCATCCATCTACCCACCCAACCAGCCACCCAGCCACCCAGCCATCCACCCACCCATGCGCCCACTCATCCACGCATCCAGCCATCTACCCATCCATGCATCCATCCATCCACCCACCCACAAAGGTACCCACCCATCCATCCACTCACCCACCCACACACCCATCCATTCATCCAGTCAATAATTTTTACTAGTGACCACTATATGCCTAGAACCAATCCAGGCACTGAAGGAAATATGAAGAAGTGCAGAACCCAGTCCTTCTCTCAAATAGAATCAGTGCCTTGAAGCCTAGCACAGTAAACCTGAGAGATGGAAGGAGCCCATGGGTTCCTGGCCCAATCGCCACCCAAGGCAAGCAGCCCCCTGCCTCTTCCCAACAGCCGCAGTCCGTGCTGAAGCAGGCGCAGCCACAGGGAGCTCAGGACCTCACCAAGCAGGCAGCTGAGTCTCTCCATTCTCTGTGCGAAACACCATCTCCATGTGACTTGGAGCTGAAAGCCGGCATCATGTGACATCTGCCCTCTTGTAACCTCGCAGGCACTCGTCCCATCTCCCCCCGAGGCAGATGTTGGCGTCCCCTACATCATTAGCCACGTCCTTCCCACGACCCCGTTTGGTGGAAGATAAGTGGCAAGACGAAGTGCTGACACATGCGCTCCACCTGCCTTTTTCCTGGGCCGGCTGGAACAGCAGTTGCACAGAGCTGAAGTCAGTATGGACTCCAGCCAAGTCAGGACTCCTCGGTTCCCCCTCCCCAACCCTTGGGAAGCTCTGGCTGAGCAAATCCACCAGGGCTTGTTCTCGCAAAGCTATCTCAAAGCCTTCAAGAGGAATGCGTGCGCTGATTGGTAAAGTGACACAGAGTGCTGCGTGTCCCCGAGCCCCCTTTCATCCGGGACTCAATTTCTGCTTGCAGAAAATTTCCCGGAGCCAGGGTTCCAAGCGAACCTCACCACGGGAAAGACCATTGTGACTTGGGAGACGGTCAGAAGCCACGGCGTCCTGCCCACACCTGCTCAGCTTGGCGTGTTCAGGCACTCTGGCCCTGGTGTCCACGTGCCAGCACTGCGTGTCTCTGTCTGAGAGCCTTTTTGGCTATGGGAGGCCACCGTGCCTCTGAGCACCTGCCTACAGTGCCAGAGTCTAACAAGCCCCTCCCCCAGAGCGGCTCTCAACCAATGACTGACAGCCCAGCGCCTCCTCGCAGCAGGGGGCTAACGTGGAGGCACATCCTCTGGAGCCTCCCAGAGTTCCTAGCCCCAGTTGCCCACATCGGTAACTGGCTGGGTCCCACAGCCTTCTCTGGCTCCTTCTCTTCCCTGTCTCCATCCCTCGCTCCCCTCCTGGGGTTTCCTTCCATCTCCTTCCAAATGAGCTGCTGGCACTCCAATTGCTGTCTGGACTCGGCTCCGCTCTGCTGGGACCCAAACCATAACAGATGGTCTGGGGACCATCCTCTGGGACGCTGGGGCTTGCGCACAGAGGGCAGTGGCTGGCAGGGCTGAAAGAGGAGACAGAGGCACGAGAGACAGAGAGAGAGGTGTGTGAGGCAAAGACAGCCTAGCAGGCCTTGTTGCGGCTCATGGGTCCTCCTGCTCCTGGGCACTGCCAGCCTCGTCACCTGCCATCTGGCCTGGACAAACGTGGCTACCAGGCTTACTCTCTTTCTCCTCCCTCCCCCCCCCCTCTCTCCCCACCTCGATTTTCCTCGCTGCCTAGGGACTCAGTCTGGCCAGGGTGGGACAGACCTCCAGACAAGGAGCTCTCTCAGGCACATAAATCATGCAGCAGCTGACTCCCCTGGGCTGCGGAGAGCTTGGCAAGCCAGCTCAAGGCAGAGTGGGCCTCGGGGCCAAGCTTCTGGGTCGCTATCCTCCTAGGTACTGGGGGTGGAAGCTTGCTCCAACATCAGGGGTCTGAATTATTTGGTTTGGAAACGGAAGACGCCCCGGGCAGTTAGAGCCCCACGGTAATAAACGAGGAGCAGAGACAGCTGTGCAGAGCGCGGCCGCGGCCCTCCGTTAGCATCAAGCCAGGGCATCTCGAAAAGCTACAAGGCATCAGAGTTGCTAGGGCCACAAATCACCACGAAAAGTGCGGAAGAATGCTCGCCATTTCTTGGAATGGAAATAACAATAAATACTAATCATGTGCGCCGCGTCTACAGCCACGATGAGTTCTCTAAGGACCTGCGCGCTTGAATCATTCGGAGGTCCCCAGGGCCTGGATATTTTTTAATTAAAACTTTTGGGGGGCATACAAATAAAATGAAGGGAAACACACACACACACACACACACACACACACACACCACAAGTGAGTTACGTGCAGTCACTGGCTTGCATCTCTTTAGTATTTGTTATTTTTCACCGTGTGCGTGGTGCTAGCGTGCTCACTCCTGCTGGGTTCACTGTTCACTGCATACAGTTAGCCATGGGGCCTGCGCTGTGGCATAGTGGGTAAAGCCGCCGCCTGCAGTGTCGGCATCCCATATGGGCGCCAGTTCAAGTCCCGGTTGCTCCACTTCCGATCCAGCTCTCTGTTATGGCCTGGGAACGCAGTAGAGAATGGCCCAAGTCCTTGGGCCTTTGAACCTATGTGGAAGACCTAGAAGAGGCTCCTGGCTTCGGATTGGCCCACTTCCAGCCTTGTGGCCATTTGGGGACAGGGTTGGGCCCTCGGAAGCGGTAAAAGGAAGGCAGTAATGTCTGTCCCATGTGGCAGCCTCATTAGGAAATGGGGTAGGCATTTAGCATAGTGGTGAAAGCGCTGTTTGGAGCACCCACATCCCGTATCGGAGTGTTTGACTTCCAGCTCTGCTCTTGATTCCAGCATCTTGATAGTGCACATCCTGGGAAGCAGCAGGTGGTAGTTCAAGTCCTCGGGTTCCTGCCACCCACGTGGGAGACCTGCACAGAGCTCTCAGCCTCAGGCTGGCCCCGCTCCAGCTGCTGCAGGCATTTGAGGAGTGAATCCGTGGAGAGGAAATCTGTGTCTCTGTCTTTAAAATAAATCAGCATTTTTATAGGGCCACCTGGACAACCAGGACCTGTAGAAGGCCTGCAGGCTCAGGCACGTCCCCTTCCTCTTACCTCATATTGCGGCTGATCGAAAAAGCCCTGGGGCTGGGCCATTAGTTTCTGCACTTAATTGTCAATAGCCTGCTCCTTCCCACTGGAACCCACAACATGGACCACCGAGCCATGGCTGAGAAAATGCGGCCCGGGCTGCTGACCCATTGGCTGGAGAGCAACCGAGCAGAGAGGGTCGCACCGGGCGGCGGCAGGTACTGTCCTCTGTGACTCCCAGCCAGCACTTAGCCAAGAGCGAGTGCCAACAGAGGCGGCTGGGCCTCAGAGAAGTGGGCGGGGCGGAGCGCACCACCGAGCCCCAGTTCCAAGGATTCCACACACGCTTTGGGCCCTGTTCCTTGAGACTGCTGATGGCAGCCAGACAAACAAGCTTGCCGTGCCTGAGGCAACCGAGGGGCCTTGTGTGGCCCACAGCCAAGAGTGTGAGTCACAGGTATCTGCCCGGGAAGCCACCGAGCCACGGTAGTGACAGAGCGCAGCAGAGGAAGCCACAAGCCACCTGCCCCTGCCGGCCGCCACCGCCAGGGCTCAAAGCTTGCTACGAGGGCTTTTTGGGTCCTCTCTTTGAATGTGGACTTGGCTCAGTGCATGCGTGTGCCTGGCCGTCCAGCAGTCTCAAGGAAGCTCAACATTCCAGCTCCTAGAAGGAACAGCCCTCAGCAGGGCAGCCAGGGACACATGGAGCCCCGAACTCGCACCCACCCACAACCCCACACGCACACAGCCCGTCTCGCTCCGGCTCGCCCCTCTTGCAGCCGGCCTGCCGCAGCTCAGAGAGAAGCCGCATTCTGTGGTCTCTGCTTATCCACGGAGACAGGTGTCCGTGACTGCAGCCGGCACAATAGATCTTCTAGGGGAAGACACTGTAGAGGTCCCCGCTGCTCTGCTATTGCGAGCAAGTAATATTGAGTGATAAAAAGCGAATTTCAAAAGGAGACGTACAGCATGGAAAATGTAAAGGCATTGAACGCCATGCTGTGCGTGCTCTATGGACAAGTGCATATCCATCTAAACCATACAGAGAGCGACCCACCGGCCCCTGGAAGGTGCTAACCTCAGGAGCAAAGACGGGCGGGAGACATGGGGATTTAGCTATATTTGGAAATTTCCACTTTTTAACTATATGAAAGAGAGAAATGAAAGAAATATGGTCAAATGTTATTTGTCTAACCTCTGGGGTAGGTTCATGGCTATTTTGCGTTACTTCCCGGAATTTTCTGTGTGTTTGGAATGTTTCTTAATCCTAAATCATGGTTTAATGATATCTAAAAGTTCAACTGAAATTGAGTATCAGTAGGCCCTACAACCCAGCCATTCCACTCCTAAGTATATACTCAATGGAATGTGTTCAAATGAGACGCACACAAAGAATGTTCCACCCAGCAGCATTTGTAATAACCTCCAGCTGCCAAAGGATTCCAGTGCCTGTGAACAGTGGGATGAATAAATAAATTGTGGTGTGTTCATGCAAAGGAATCCTACACTGTAATGAGAATAATCAAATTGCACTGCTCCACACATTATGTTGAGCAAAACAATCAGACACAGAAGAGCCCAAACTGTATGAGCCTTTTTGCAGAAAGTTCGAGAACAGAGAAAACTTTGCATACTCTGATGTTACAAGTCAGAATAGTGCTTAACCCCTGAGGCAGGTAAGGGACTGGAAGGAGACACAAGTGCTCTCTTTTTTTTTAAGATGTATTTTATTTATTTGAAGGGGAGAGTAACAGAGAGAGAGATGCAGAGAGAGAGAGAGAGAGAGAGAGAGAGAGAGAGAGAGAATCTTCCATCTATTGGTTCACTTCCCAAATGGCCACAATGGCTAGGGCTTGGCCAGACTGAAGCCAGGCACCAGGAGTTTCTTCTAGGTCTCCCAAGGGGACCCAAGCACTTGGGCCATCCTCCACTACTTTCCCTGGTACATTAGCAGGAGCTAAATCGGAAGTGGAACAGCCAGGTCTTGAACTTGCACCCATATGGGATGCCGGCGTCGCAGATGGTGGCTTTACCCACTATGCCACTGTGTCAGTCCCTGTGGTGTGTTTCTTGATCCAGGTGTGGTGACATGCGTGTGTTCAGTTTGTGACAATTCACCAAGTGGGCGCATAGGAGATGTGCACCCTTCATCACAATGCTACATATATGCATGTATGTATATGTATATATACATACGTATAAATAATTACTTATTTATCTGAGAGGCAAAGTTACAGACAGACAGAAGGAGAGATGGAGAGGTCTTCCACCCGCTGGTTCACTCCCCAAATGGCTGCAACGGCTGGAGTTGAGCAGATACAAAGCCAGGAGCCAGGAGCTTCTTCTGGGTCTCCCACATGGGTGCAGGGGCCCAAGGACTTGGGTCATTTTCCACTGCCTTCCCAGGCCAGAGCAAAGAGCTGGATCAAAAGAGGAGCAGCGGGGACGTGAATCGGCACCCATATAGGATGCCGGCACTGCAGGCGGAGGATTACCTACTGAGCCATAGCGCCAACTCCACAATGCTATATTTGAATAAAATCTACAGTACTGTCCTTTTTCCAAAAGTAAAAGTTAAGGCACGTTCAGCGTAATGCTCTCTGCCCAGGCTATCACCCAAAGGCCATCATCGGCTGTTAATTTCTCGGCTTGAATTAATCTATTGATCAGCACCGTTGTAACAGACTCCATATTGGACATGAAATTATCGACCTGGAGTAGCCTACGAGTTGCTGCAGTCACAGGGGGTTGGTGGCGGGGGCAGGCCAGGGGGAGGGTTCTCTAATGGTGTTTCACAGGAATGTCCACTTTTAGCCCAGAGTCCATCAGCCACGGCCTCGTACCACCCCACAGGAAACTAAACTACCTTCTCCCACCCTTACAGCAGTGGCCAAACCAGAGTCAGGGACCACGTGCCAGGGTCCAAGGGGAGGACTGGCGGGCGGCCCTTTGCAAAGACAGGCGTCCTCCGAGCAGAGGCCCGAGCAGGGCACCTTCAGAGCTCACACGCCCTCCATGCCTCGCCCTGTCCCGGGGGGCAGAAACAAGACCTCAGTGCTTTTTGTCAGCTCCCCGAGGGCTGGGGCGTTTGGCTCAGAAGCGAAGATGCCACTTGGGATGCTCGTGCCTCTTGTTGCAGTACCCGGATCCAAGTCCCAGCTCTGCTTCCCATTCCAGCGTCCTGCTAATGGGCACCCTGCGAGGCCGCAGCTGATGGCTCAACTACGTGAATCTGTGCCACCCACGTGGAAGCCCAGAATTGAGCTCCCTGCTCCTGGCTTCAGCCCAGCCCAGTCCCAGCTGCTAGTTGTTCTAGGTGTTTGCAAGATTTCCACTCCCCACCTTGCTTTTCTTTCTTTAAAAAAAAAAATTTATTTATTTTACTTGAAAGTCAGAGTTACACAGAGAGAGAAGGAGAGGCAGAGAGGCAGAGAGAGAGAGAGAGAGAGAGAAAGAGAGAGGTCTTCCATCTGCTGGTTCACTCCCCAATTGGCCGCAACGGCTGGAGCTGCACCAATCCAAAGCCAGGAGCTTCTTCCAGGTCTCCCACGCGGGTGCAGGTTCCCAAGGACTTGGGCCATCTTCTACTGCTTTCCCGGGCCACAGCAGAGAGCTGGATGGGAAGTGGAGCAGCCGGGACTTGAACCAGCGTCCATGTGGGATGCTGGCGCTTCAGGCAGCGGCTTTACCCACTACACCAAAGCACCGGCCCCTCTCCTTGCTTTTCAAATGAATGAAAACCTTTTATTTGCAAAGCACCTCCCTGGGAAGTGCAGAAGGACGCCTAGCGAAGACACTCCTCCCTGGGTTACGTGAGTTAAGCAGGGAGCGGAGGGTGATATTCATTTTGTGGGAAAGAGCAGCGGAGACTAGACAGCATGCACTGTTGATTACGTGGGGTTTGACGTGCGCATTGGTTCTTGTGTTTACTGAATAGTAAACACGCGTTTGGCAGCCTGTCATCGCTCTGCAATCCTAATGCAAAGCACCCCTTTGAACTGCTGTTCAGTTTACCTAGCAGGCACTAAAACCCCGAGCAGCTACCAGACGGCCTTCCGCTGCTGTGGGGACATCCTGGCTAGGGGTGGGGGGGCAGGGAGAAGAATCTGGAAATTTCTCCTCTTCCATAATTGTGCATAAGCTAGAACAGGGCAGGCCCCTGAGCTCAACTGACTCCTAGAGGTCAAAGGCATGTCTTCCCTGTGTAGCACTTTCCCGAAAGACCCGGCTCCCAGTGGACCAGGCTGCCATGTGGCACGTGGGGGCACCATTCACAGTAAGGGGGTTCAGATTTGCCTTTCTGGAGCTGTGCAATGTGGCAACCCTGACCACACGGGACTGTGGGAACAGCTGCCCACGATCTGCTCCCTGGGAGGAGTCGGCCGTCTTCAGGGCAGGGGCCCAGCGCTGTGGCTCAGTGGGTGCCACCGCCGCCTGCAGGGCCGGCACTCCATACCAGAGGGCCACTTCAAGTCCCAACTGCCCGGCTTCTTTCCCAGCTCCCTGCTAACGCCCATGACCGTGACTACATCCTGGCCGATCCAGCTCTCTGCTATGGCCTGGGAAAGCAGTAGAAGATGGCCCAAGTCCTTGGGCCCCTGCACCTGCGTGGGAGACCTGCAGGAGCTCCTGGCTCCTGGCTTCGGCCTGGCCCAGCCCCAGCTGCCACTTGGGGAGTGAACTAGCAGATGGAAGATTTCTCTCTTTCTCTTTCTCTTTCTCTCTCTTTCTCTCTCTCTCTCTCTCTCTCTCTCTCTCTCTCTCTCTCTCTCTCTCTCTCCTGTTCTGCCTTTCAACTAAAGAAAGCTTAAAAAAGATATTCGGGCAGCATCTACGTGCCCGGTGGTAAAGTACAAGAGATGTGGCTGTGCTGCTCAGCAGGGGAGTCTCAGGCCCCCAGGCCCCTGCTGCAATGCCCCCGACGCTGCAACTTGGCTGGGGGCACAGAGGGGAGTTACTGAAGAGTCTGTAGACAGCCGTCTTTTGTCACGTCCCCACCCGGGGAGGAGGCACAGTCCCACGCAGCCACTGCGCAGTTCCCCGGCCAGCTGCTGATGCACCCCGGGGCTCAGAGCCAGCCACCAAAATGCCTCCTTCCTCTTGGCGGAGGGGGCAGACACGGGCTCCCCTCCGAGGGGAGGGTGAAGTGGTGACTCAGGAGCTGTGAGCCCCGTGTTAACCCGACGCATGGAGCCCGTCTGCGCATCGCAGCGCCGCCTGCTTCCCCGGGTGACCTCGCTGTGCAGGCTCATCGGCCGCCACTCGGCTCCTTGGGGGACGTCCCTTCCCTCCCCCAACCTCTGCCGCGGCTCAGAACTGGACGTGAACAAATGGCTCTAAGGATTCCACAAGTTTCCATTCCATTTCCTCCTCCAAGCGTACACGCAGCTCCTCGGGCGTTTGTCTTGAGACGACGAGATATATGGCAAGCCACGGAGCCTCTCCTGGCATGGAGTGTGCCCCTAGCGAGCAGGGCGGCGTCACGGACAGGCGTGGAAAGGTGCGTCTCCCCAGCTGCCAGGGCCCCCGGCATCTTCTGGCCTCGAGGCAGGATCCAAGCGCTTACAGCTGAAAATCCTTCTTAACATCCCATTTGGTCACTCCCCTGGAAGGACCCAGGTCAGAGACGAGAGCTGAAGGCATTCCGTGACCTGTGCAAGGGGTCATACCCCGAGCTGGCTCCCGGATGGGGAGCCCATAGCACCACCCCAGCACCTCCGAGCTGTGATTTCTATCTAATGAGGAGCCATCGAGCTAGAGAAGGAGAGTATCCAAGAGACAAGCCCGTGGCCAGTGTCCTCTGCAATAACCTAGGGGAAAGGCGAGGAGGGCCCAAGCCACAGCAAAAATCCAGAAAGTTCCAAGAGGTAGGGGCAAGGCACAAGGCTGTGCAAAGAAGCCCAGGCAGTGAGTTCTTCTTGAAGCGCATAGGGGATAGAGCTGCAAGGTGTGCAGAAGGGAGCTCTGACGGCACTCACCTCTTTTCTCAAATGAGGAAGCTGAGGCCGGACACTCAGTGAGCACCAGGTGGGAACCAGTCCCTCGACTAAGTGCTTGGCCACCTGCCACCAGCGCCAGTGCTCCCAATAACCCAGGGAGCCATTTTTCGGGGGTCATGACACTTGGCCTAGGGAGGTTTAGGAATCCACTCGGCCAGAGCTAGAAACACGCTGCAGACTCACCCGTGCCCCCTCCCCCACTCAGCGCCATGGCCTGGTTTTAGACCAAACGGCGGGCCTGGGAGACATGAGGTCTTTAAGGGGAACCCACGTACTGGGGCACTTAGGACGACTGCGCAGAGCCCCTGCAGAGAGAGCAGCATGACGAGCAGACGTGCATGGCATCACTGAGACAGAGAAAGCCAACCTCCGCTGGGAACCCTGCTGGCCAGAACACAAGCCGCCTGCCCGCAGCCAAGCATCCCCGTGAGTGCAGGCGGCACTCAGACAGGAGGGAAAACCAGGACAAAGGTCTCGCCAGGGGGCTCGGGTCAGGCTCTGAGAAGCAGGGCTGAGCTCCCAGGAGGGACGTGTGGAGGGACCTGGGCGATCCTGCTGGAGTCCGGAGCGACCAACTCCCCGACTGCCTCGGTTTGCCCAACCCAAACTGCTAGGCCCAAGAAACCTGGGATGCTGCTCAGTACGCCGCCACCTGACGCCACAAGGCGTCCTGATGGATGTTCCGATTCCCCTTAGCACAGAGTCCAGGCCTTTGTCACCCTGGCAGGGGCTGCGGGCCACGCCGGCCCGGGCCCCAGGTTGGGGGGTGTGTGAGCTCGCACCTAGCTGAGTTAAGTGGGTCCCATCAACCAAAGCCAGTGCCAGAGGAAGAGGGGCCAGCCAGGAGCTGGCATGAGCCAACCCCCACCCCGGCAGGCACACGGGTGCACCTGCCAGGTATGGGACATGTGGGCGAGGCGCCGACAGAAGGTGGTCTCCTGTGGGGAGCAATCCGGACTAAACTAAGTTGCTCGAATTAGGACTTATTCTATGCATCTGCTCTCCCACAATATGGCGCTGGGAGAGAAGTAAACAGCTTCCGCACAGCTGCCTCCAGTTCAACCAATTAACTGTAGGACTTGCTCCTGATTGGAGAGCAGCGTACTCAGCCGAGTTGGGATTGGCGGAGGAGGACTATAAAGGAGGAGAGAGACGGCATGCACCAGGAACATCTAAGGGGAACATCTATGGGGAACATCTAGCTGAAGGAACACCCGTGCAGCCCCCGAGAAAGCCGGCCGGCGGTATGCCGCTCCCCTGCGGAAGTGGGGAATGCGGCCAGGGGGAACTGCCCTTCCACGGAGGTGGAAGGGATAGTAGCCAACCCGGGAAGAACCAGCAGCAAACCCGGGGAGGGCCGAGCAGACGAAAGAACAGCGCAGGGTCCTGTGTTGCTCCTCCACGAAGAGGGGGAGCGACAGTCTCCCAAGAAGGGCCTCAGGATTTTCCTCCCATTTGTGTGCTCCCTGTCTCTCTCTCTCTCTCTCTCTGGCTATGTACCCTAGCCCTGCCCGGATAGGCCTCCCCCTGGAAGCTGGTTCATAGCCACAGGTGCCTGCACCTCTTGTCTGACCCGTGTCCCATGTATTTCTACCAAGGAAGCCACTCCCCAGGACAGCCTTTCCTGGGAAAGAGCTTGCATTTGGGGACCTTGGTCCCTTGAGACACGGAGGAGGCAACCCAGCAAAACTCAGGAAATAACCGGAGCCGTTTCTATTGCTTACACAGCCCGCAAGAAGACAGGAGCCGCCTCGCAGAGCCTGTGAGCTGCCAGGAGCTGTCCAGGACCCTCCCGCTCCACCAGCGGGTGGAGCAGGACAAAGAGACAGAGGCCTTCATTAAGGATCCAGGACACTACGCCAGCAATGCCCCCACTCGGTGCTCGCCTTGCAGGGCTTAGAAGAAGCAGGGGCCCTCACTGGGCCATCACCGGAGAGGGTGTACACTGTGAAGAAAGGCGAAGAGGGGCAGTGGGGACAGTCACAGGCAGAGGGAGGGAGGCAGTCACCAGGAGGCGGCTGTGTGAGACCTCCTCGAGGCCCTGGGAGGTGGCAGAGAGCTGCTTTCCCAGGCGCATTAGCAAGGAGCTGGATCGGAAGCGGAGCAGGAGGTGGGCCTCGAACCGACGCCCATCTGGGATGCCGGCACTGCAGATGGCGGCTTAACCCACTGCACCAGAGCGCCGGCCCCACTCCAACCCTTCTTGACAAGCAGGCCTGTGCACAGCTCGGCTGGGGGCTGCTTGGGTAAGGCGCCTCGTGCTCTGACCTCTCACAGGTGCTAACAGTGACGTCCAAGGGTTGTGGCCATGCCTCTTTGATGAGAGTGACCAAAAGCTCACATTTTCCGTTCCAACCACATTCTACGTTTAACTGAGCTTTCATTAAAAATGAGAAAACGCTCCACCAGCTGTAAGCACCGATCACTGGCCATTATTTTTCAAAAGCCAGGAGTTCCTTGGGACTCTTCAGTTGGATGAGAAGTATTAGTTACCATTTTCAAAAATAAAGTTGCCGTGGGCTGCTGTGGGTAAGAGATGCGCAGGGCAAGGCCCCCAGCCTCCGGGAGTTTGCAGTGCACCGGGGAATCCAGACGTGGAGACCAATACATTCAAACAAAAGTGCAGAGGGAGTCTAGGGCAAGGGGTGTTGGCTGGACCTGAAGCAGGGGTGCTGAGAGGAGAGGCACCCTTCCCTGAGAGTCTGATCTTCATTAAACAACAACAACAAAAATACCGATATATTTTATTTATTTGAAAGAGAGAGAGAGAGAAAGAGAGAGGTCTTCCATCTGCTGGTTCACTCCCTAAATGGCTGCAATGGCTGGGGCTGGGGCTTGGCCAGACCGAAGCCAGGAGCCCAGAACTCCCTCTGGGTCTCCACAGTGCTTGGGCCATGTTCCACTGCTTTCCCAGGCCACAGCAGAGAGCCGATCGGCCAGGACGTAGTCACAGTCCTCAGCTTAATTGTCAGGTTGAAGCAGACGCCGCTAGCTGCCTCCTGCTATCTTCTTCCTGTCTTCCTGATTTATGGCTGAACAAAAAGTGATCCCAGCCACTCCTTTGCAGCCAGGCATGGCCATATGAGTAAAGGCCAATGGGGCTAAGGTGTCCTGTGGAACTTCCAGAAAGTCTCCTTAAATGGAAGGATCAAGCCCCTTGTCATCCCTGCCTCCTTCTTGCTGCTTGTTTGACTACAGAGGCAATGGCTGGCGCTTGAGTAGCCCCCTTGGACCGTGAGGTGAAGCCATGTGCTAGTGATGGTGGAACCACAAGGCAGAAGAAGCCTGGGTCTCCAACCTTGCGAAACTGCTTGGCAGCCTTGGGCTGCGTGCCTCCAGCCTCGTGTCTGGAGAAGCAGGCTTCTGTTGTATTTTAGACGCTGTCCTTTTGGGTTGGCTGTCACTTACCACTAAACCTAACCCTGGCTGGCAAGAAGTTAGGGCAGAGCGATGCCATACCAAACCCACAGGCCCTGGATCAGCTCGGCTCTGGCGGCGCTGGCTTCTGCGGGGAATTTTTCCTTCGTCGTGCGAGCTCTTGTGCGCTTCTGCTCCCTGAGCTGCTGTGGCCGATGGTCACGTGCACTGACCAGGGCACACTTCCAGAAGAAAGGGTCTATGGCCCCAGTGCCAGGACCGGCGTCAGCCAACAGCCCTTCGGAGCATCTCACCTACGGCCCTCTCCTTCCCTGCTGGACACCGCATCCGTGAGCCGCTGGCGTGGGGAGTGAGGAGGAGGCCGGGCCAGCTAGGCCACACCTGCGCCACGCTGCGCGGTCACTGCCTAGCTCGAGGGCTTACCATGCCATTGCCCGAGGCGGTGCCCCCTTCTACCCACCCCCGCTGCCTTCCCCTCCTTTTCCCAGGGCTCAAACCCAAGCCCCTGCCTTCATTTCATGAGAACTCTCCATGAAGTTCACAGACATGCATATTAGGAAAAAAAAAAAAAGTGCATGGATTGTAAAAAGTTTTTGCACCAAAATGAACTTACCTCTCCACTCCACTTTTCTATGGGGGTTTGGAAGTCGCCTCGTGCCGGCCTACGTTTCAAACTCCATCTCGGCGCCTGCTTTTGAAACTTCCCATGCCCAGTCCGCGACAAACCCCGGCACCTTGGTTCCTGGACTCTGTGCCAGTCGTTCCACTCCTTCTTTCCTCTTTCTCTCTCCATCTTCTAACAGCAATTTAGAGCTAGTGACACCAACACCGAACCTCGTGCGCACTTAGCACCTAAATGCAATTACTACCTAATATGAACTTGTAGTGGTGCTAATGGAAGCCTGCCTCAGCTGAGCCCCGCGCCAGGGCTCCCGCTGGCCTTCTCCCAGGGGCCCACAGGGAGGCAACTTGGGTGAGCTGAGCTCGGCTGGAAATCAGGAAACGTGCGCTCCCTAACCCGGCCTTGCCTCTGACATGCTCTGATGGCGACTTCAGGTCAGACGCTCGGCTTCCCCGGGCTTTACAGGTGGACTTCAGATGACGTTTTTGTCCAGGATGGGCAACCTCTGGGTGGGTGGGGCACATCTGCCCCAGTGCCTGCTTTTATAAATAAAATTTTATCGAAACTCAACCGAGCCCATTTGTCCACACGCTGACTAGGGCTGTTTTCGTGCTACGCTAGCAGAGGGCAGCAGCGGGGGCAGAAACTGGGTGGTCTCCCTAGCCTAAGACATTTACTATCTGGTCCCTTGCAGAAAGCTTGCTGGCTTTGATATAAACAAATTAGGGAGCTAGTAGTATTTGTCTTGTCTCAAAAGGTAGGACCGCTGACTGTCCATACATTCAATATGCATTGAGCACCTGCCAAATGCAAGGCCCCACTGTAGACACTGGGGCTACAGTCCCAAGAACAGCAAGCCTAGCCCCTGCCCACCCAGAGCCTACATTCCAGTGAAGGAAACAGACAGGAAACAAGCAAATAAGTAGATGTCAGAAAGCCATACATACAGCAGAGAAACTTCCAGCAGGTCATGGAATAGCAGGCTGGAGCTTCGGTTCTGAGTCAGGTGGCGGAGCAAGACTTCTCTGGTGACGCAGCATTGGAGCAAAGACCTGAAGGCGGTGAGAGAGCAAACAGTGCAGATATCTGAACTACAAGCATTTCAAGCAGAGGGAATAGTAAGTGCAAAGGCCCTGAGGCAGAGATACCCTGGGCATGGTAGGGGCACATAAGAAAGCCAGTGTGCCTGGAGCAGAGGGGATGAGAGAGAGAGGTGGAAGGTGAGGTCAGGGAGAGGGGACGATGAGAGAGGGCCGTACAGGACATCGTAAGGGTTGCTTCTGCTTTTTATCCTGAGAGCAACAGGTCATCACGTGTGACTTTGGCTCAAGGGGTACAGACTACAGGGGTGAAGGGGAGCAGCAGGGGGGGCCAGGAAGAACCCAGGAGAGAGGTGAAGCTGGCTCCAACAGCGGCGGCTCAGGGGACGGTGGGGGAAGCTGTCGCATGTACTGGTTTCCGGGCAGAGCCACCCGGCCAGCGGGCTTGTTCTGGGCAAGGGGCGAGCTGGTTACACGGACCCTCTCGTACCGTCCCCCAGGTTCTTCCTCAGTGTCATCTCCTGCATGCCTCGCCCTGGAAGCCCACCGGGTCTGCTGTGACGGGGGAGGGATCTGTTCTCAGCCACACGCGGGGCCCCCCTGGGGAAGGGAACAGCCTTCCTCGCCCAGCCCACTCCTGGTCTCCTGCCAGGAAAGTTGTGGAAGGTGCAGGGCTGCTTCTCTGGCAAACAGGTACACTGAGGGCCCCTTATATCTCCGTCAGCCATGTTCCAACCCTGTGCCGAGCCTGCCTGGGAGCCTTGGGTGGGTGGGGGATGGGCCTGTGGCCCCACTGTCGCACCTGGCCAGACCTCAGGAACCCTCTGGTCATGCACAGAATGAAGCCCAGGGCTGCAGAGAAGTCAAAGTGTGAGGGCAGCCGCTGCTCCCAGCAGTGGGAATGGAAGCCCCTTGACCCCGGTGGCCCTACTGCCCCGCCTCTGTAGGTAGACACGACCCGTGACACAAGAGCCCCCGTCACCTGCAGAGACGCCCGGCACCAGCGCAATGCTGCGCCACCACCAGCCTCTCGCCTCCTCCAGGCTAACCCTCACGGGCCACCCAGGCTGATGGGGCCCCGAGGAACAGTCAACATCGCCGGGCTTTTGATTCTGTTTTGCAGACAGCTCCTCTGTGTGGGTGGCGGCCTGCGGGGGTCCTCGCCCCAGTCGGTCACCCCCACGTGCCTAGCAGCGCCTGCAGCAGAACTGAGGGGGGGGGGGCCCAGAGCCCAACAAGGGAGAGAGTCATGCTTCTTACCCTCCATCTGCAAAGCAAAACAAAAATAGCTGGAACGCCGGTTTTCTGCTTTATCGGCTCTGTGAATACGCATATCAATTTCGATGACATTTCTGGAGGCTTGCTGAAGGGGAAAAACGCTGTCCCCCAGGACGCGGCCAGCAGCGGCGGCAACATATGGCTTGCTGAGAGCAGAGGCAGAGCGCCTTGTGTCTCTCTGAACACCGCGAAAGGTGACTTTGCGGCTTCTATCAGACTCCAGGCTCGCCGGAGCCAAGGCAGCGGCCAGGACCAGGGAGTCCCGGGCAGGGAAGCACGAGGCCTTTCTGACCCTCGGCTGCCTCGGGATGCCACCCTCTCGGCCTCTGAGCAGGGAGAGGGCAACCCGGGACAAGCTCCCGGGGGAGAAAGGGACAAGCAGTCCGCAGCCCGCATGGAAAGCCTAAGACCACACGGGAGTCGGCTTTCTTTTCCTTGCTGTGGAGCTTGGTCCCTCCAAGTGAGAGCTCGGGCAGGAAGTTCAGAGAGGACATCACCAGCCCTGCAGGCAGGGACTGGCACTGGCACCCCGCTGACATCAGCCTGGCAGAGAGACAGGCTCCGCCCCTCCTGCCAGGAGGCAGAAAGCACGCAACCTACGTGCAGGTTCACAGCACAGGGGAAGGACCACGGATCTTCCTGCTCCTCCCATACTACGTCCTGTCAGCAAACTCAGTCTTTAAAAAATATATAGACTTATGTATTTATTTGAAAGGCAGAGTTAGAGAGAGAGAGAAAATCTTCCATCTGCTGGTTCACTCCCTAAACAGTTGCAATGGCCGGGGCTGGGCCAGGCTGAAGCCAGGAGCCAGGAGCTTCATCTAGGTCTCCCACGTGGGTACAGGGGCCCAAACACCTGGGCCGTTTTCTGCTGCTTTTCCTCAGTCATTAGCAGGGAGCTGGATCGAAAGTGGAGCAGCTGGGACTCGAACCAGCGCCCATATGGGATGCTGGTGCCAACTCCTAGACTCACTCTTATGCCTCAGACCAAACAAGGGTCTCGTCCTCTTTTAGATGGTAGGCTGCAGTTATGTTTTTCCATCAATGTGCATTAATACCTTGGTTTCTTATCAGTCATTTACACTTTGGTATAAATGAGTGTCTTTCAAGACTGCATTGCATGGGGGAAGAGAGAGAAAGGAAATCTGGGGGCGGGGTAGGGAGGACTGGTGAAGGAGAGGCTGAGAGGACCACACAATAGCAAAGGGAAAGGCAGCCCAGAGGCACACCTAGCCTTCTTCCGGTTCACCCAGGACCCCACTCTGCCGCAGGAGCCAGGCTACCCCAGGAAGAGAGTAGCTGAAATCCCTCAGAAACCGACATGGCGCTAGCAGAAGCACCGCGCTGTCGTTGTCTTTGCCGTCTCTCCATGAGCTTCCAGCAGACCGTGGGAGAGCAGCTCCCCTGTGCCCCTGCGTCGGCGCTCCACGGCAGGCAGCAGTGTGGGCCTGGGGCCCTGAAGACCCACACAACACAGGCAGGGCCTCTGCGGAGACAAGCGGAAGGTCTCACCTTGACCGCCAAGCCCATCTCAGTGTGTCTTCTGCCTGGTTCTCCAGCCTCTTCTGTGGACCACCCTGCCCCCCGCACCCCTGCTTTCTCCGTGTACCCTGCTTCCCAGTTTCCCTGCCATCGTCCCCCAGCTCTAACCTGCACACTCCCATCTCTCTCTGCTCACATTTCTGCTCCCCGCCCTTACCCCCTGCCCATCTCCACTTCCTGTCAAACTCCTACACTTCCTTCAAAACCCAGGGCAAATTACACCTCCTCCAAGAGGTCTTCTAAGATCTTTCTGTAGACCTCCTGCCCTCTCCTTCACTATCCCTTAGCAGATTATTTGAAGGCCGATTGAAACGTGCTGCCGGGAATCAATAGTTTTCGCCCCACCCCCACCCCACCCCGCAAAGCAAAAAGCTAAGACAAGGATCTGGGTGGCAACTGCTTATCTAGCAGGTGATCTCAGGAATACCAGTGAGGGAGTAAGAAGAGTGAGGCTGAAAAGTGAAGGAAACCAATAAGAGGAGCTTACCCCTGTAGGCAGCTGGGGCTCAGTGCCCCTGGGGAACCTCAGAGTGATGCACACCCCCCAATCCTCCCTGCAGGGTAAGGAGGCTGGAGGATTGAGCCCCAAGCCCATGCCTCCTTGGCCAACCATATGCCCAGGGCGTTAGCTCCCTGCACTTCCTAGTGGCTCTTGGCATTGGCCGCCTGCTACTCCACAGACTCTGTTCCATGGGGCTGAGAAACATGGCGCCTGAAAGAGAAACAGTTGATGTGCTGGACCCTGTGGCCCACAGCTGCCTGGAACTCAGCTGGGTCGGGTGGAAAGAGGGCGGAGAGTGTATAGCACAAGGTCCACGCGGCGGTGATTCCAGACACTTCCTGACTTATGAGGGGCTGCGTCCTGGGAAACCCATCGTAAGTCGAGACCATCGTAAGTAGAGAATGCATGGAATGCCCTAACCCAGGGCCCATCCCAGCTCGGCAGCACGGCGCACGGTAGAGTGGCCAGGGGTTCCCCTCGTGACCACTGCCACTGCCCAGCATCACCAGATGATAGGATAGAGCCACACGGGGCCAGCCCAAGGAAAGAGCCAAAGTCAACCTTCAGAGTAGCCTCTCCAACGAATGCCAATGGCTTTCGGGCCATTGTAAAGTCAGAACACCGTGAGCCTGAGAGCTGCGGAAGGTATGCAGAGATGTGACATCCACGGGACCTCGACACCAAGAAGTCCGCCTTGTGTCTTAGCACACATCACTGAGATGGCAGACAGCCAATCGGTGGCAAGCTGGGATGACCTTCACCATGCACTTTGATGACCTTCACTGTACACTTTGTGTTTGCCAGGTGCTGAGCTGGGGGTGGCGTTCTTTAAACACCTACGGCCCCAGCCTCGTGCCACCTGCCACCCTACAGCTCAGCAGCAGAAGTCACAGACCAGACACCTGGAACCCTCCACTTGAGCAGCCTGGAAGCGCCCATGAGCTCCCAGGAAAGCCCAGGCGAAGTTTCTGTGGGCAGCCAGAGAAGTCCTTGTCCTCCCTGGGTTCAGCACGCATGGATGCATGAAGACAGCCAGGAGGAGAGCCGGATTCCAGAACGCTGCACGAGGGTCTTCCCCACAAACCTCCGAGCCCCCCAGTCTCGCTGCTTCGGCTCTGTTCCTGGATCACTGCGCTCCAGGTGCACCGGTGTCGTGGGCTGAAGTGGGGGGCTGGTCCCCAAGGCCGTGCCCACATGTTAAGCCCCTGGCACCTGTGAATATGAGCCGCTTTGGAAAAGGGGTCAGCACAGATGTATTTCCGTTAGATCTTGAGATAAAATCACCCTGGGTTATCTGGGTGGGCCCTAAATTCAGAGACAGGTGTCCTTCTGAGACACAGGCTCAGAGAGAGAGAGAGAAAGAGAGGAGAGACACGAGGGGAGAGGAGAAAGCCAAGTGAAGCTACAGGGGCAGAGACTGGAGGAGGCAGCCAGAGCCCCGGAGCACCGGGAGCCATAGAAGCTGCAGGCAACAAGGACGCATCCGCCCCCAGTGCCTGCAGACGCAGTGGGGGCCCCGCCGACACCTTGGCTGCGGACTGCTGGCCGCCACAGCTGTGAGAGGAGAAATGCTGATTGCCACAGCCGCCCAGTCTGTGGGCAGCGGCGGCAGCAGCCCCAGGAAACCGACACAGCTGGCCTCCCACACACGCCCACCTGCAGGCAGCTACACCTGCCGCTCCCCGTACTGGAAGGCTCTTCCTTGACACCCCTACGTGGTTTGTTCCCCTCCTTCAGATCAGCGCAAATGTCAGCTTCTTACCCAGGCCTACGTGGACGCCCCCCACCCCCCGAGCACCCCTCCTGCCCCCATCACCTAAGTACACACCCCCTCTGCCTGACTCACTTCCCTGCCAGCTAGCCTTGGCCCTCCATGGCCTTCTCGCCTTCTAACATACTGGAAGGCGGGTCTGTTCACTTCGTGTGCCATCCGCAGCCTCTCCTGCTCGCGAAATGAAGCTGCCTGAAGACCCAGTGTGTTGGTTTGGGACCGTTTCATTCACAGTTGTTTCTGCAACGCGCAGAACAGTGTCCGGCTCACGAGCTGGGCATGTGATCAATATTCAGTAAATAAGGAGTGAGTGGAATGCAGTAAGGACGTTAAGGAAAACAATAATCCATAGTCCACGGCGCTTTATCCAGCGCTGACAGCTGCTGCCGACGTCAGCTCTTCAGAAACCCTCCAAGCGCTGCGAGATGACGTTGTGGCTTCACTGCCCAAAGGATGAGGTGCAGCGTGACTAAATAATGTCCCCGCGGTCCCGGGGAGCTGGAGGTAAGTTTCAAACTCAAGCCTCCTTGACAGCAAACCCCACGCTCCTCCCAGGCCACATGCACTGTCCTGCTGGGAGGTGGCCCAGAACGTGGGAGTGAACACGTGACATCACGCATCAGCAAAAGTGTAACACTCACTAGTGTGAGAGCGCCACCTGGGTACACCTGTGTGTGTGTGTGTGTGTGTGTGCACGTGTCTGAAGTCCAAAACAAGGAGGCCTGGTCCTGACAACTATAAACCTTACTAGGACCATTCTCCCTGGGTTATAAGGATCTGTATTGCATGCACATTCACTCCACAAGCATTCATTCGACCAACAGACTGCCCTCATCCTCTTGGCCCGCTCTGGAGGTCTCCAGCAATGGCTCCCTATCCCACACGCACATCACTCCTCTTCCAGGCTTTCTCGGGGTGCAGAGGTGCACCCAGCCCAGACCGATGGCAGCCGGAAAGTGCTGGCAGGCAGCACGCAAGGGACGACCCTCAGGCAAGACAGCCAGCTGCACCAGCCCCTCACCGTCCTGCAGGTGGCTCCCAGCATGGCTGAGTCTCACCTGCCCCTCCCCCACCCCGGCTCCTTAGCACACGGCTGAGCGGTTCTCCTTCCTTCCTGTTTACTCTGCACCCCCTTACTGGGCTCCGGGGCCTCTGCCCACTCGAACAACTTGCACCCACACTCTTGTCGGAACATCAACCAGGACATCGCCGAGGACCAAGCAGGTGCAGAATAGCTTGAGCCCTGCCTGGTGAGCTGCCCAGAGGCCCCAGATGATGGTCCCAATGATCGAACAATCTGGAAAGTGGGCCGCCTCTGAACTGTGGCCCTACCTGTGGCAGCACAGATCAGGTCCCCGAACGTTGAGATCAGACCAGAGGGTGACACATCCCTCTACTAAGTCAGTTTCTGAAAACCCCTGCCAGGGCTGTTGACAAGCCAAGCGAGAAACTCAAGTTCATCCGGCTGTTGTGATTCATCCCACCTCATTTCTGATCTTGCAAAAAGGTCTCCTCAGTCCTTCATCCCACGAATATCTCTTCAGCATCCTGCCAGCCTGGGGCAAGGTGCCACCAGCCAGACTGGCCCGGATTGCCCCGCAAGGGCTGCTGGTTCGGGAGCCACCCGGAGGCCCGTGGCCTGGGCTGCAAAAGGCAGATCCGCCAGATGTGTCCCCCCAAACATTTGTGAGTGACAGTAGCCACGTGGCAACAGGTAAATGCCTCCCCAGATGTCTCCCTCAGGGGAGTACACTCGTGAACAAGAACAGCTGTGCAAGGCTGGCTTCTAATTCAAGGTCTCATTACCGGAAAATTATATCAGATTTTAAAAATTCCTGATGGTAAACCAAACAGACAGACAAAAGATGGAGCACAAATCACCCACGTTCCCCCAGAAGGCTCCAGCAAAAGCCAAGCCAATCAGCCCACCAGGGTAGGCTCCCTCGACTCGGGCCCTCCACAAGGGTGCGACATTGCTCTGGGCTGCCATCCAGAAAAAAATGAAGCCCGGCCAAGGCAGCCATTGATCCGGTGGCCTCGGCGCCCCAGCCGCTCCTCCCGTGCGGCCTGGCACCCAGGGGTCCTGGAGCTGCCAGCACTGGAGGCCGGGTACGCTCCAACCCCTTTAGCTTTTGGCAAGGCACCCCAAGCTGAGTGCTGCGCAGGATTTGTTCTGGGCTTTTCCATGGATCCTTCCCTGGGCTAAATGTGGTTACTGCTAGGCGAGGTCCCACTCTGCCTTCCCCCCCGTGGCCTGCGCCCT
Organism: Oryctolagus cuniculus; assembly: GCF_051225735.1. Lineage (NCBI taxonomy): Eukaryota > Metazoa > Chordata > Mammalia > Lagomorpha > Leporidae > Oryctolagus > Oryctolagus cuniculus. The sequence continues at coordinate 25,153,646 of NC_142888.1, forward strand.
CCAAAGGGTCTCAGAGGACAAGGTGACCTTCAGATGCCCTCTAGCCCGAGACAGTTCCCAGGAAGAGGCCTGGAGGGGTTGGCGGCAAAGCTCCCGCCCGCTTGCTGCCAGCAGCCCCTCTGCACCCATTTTGGCCTGTTTGACTTTCTTCCTGCAGAATCCAGAGTGGCTTGCCTTTTGTTTAATTCATCAGGAGCCAGTGGCTGGTGGAGCGCGCTTAGAAGATCAAAGGGAGAGGGAAGGGTTCCCCAGAAGGCACAGCAGGCCGCTCTGGGAGGGAAACACTTTCCAATTCAGGAAATCAAAATCCTGCATTTTAGGCAATGATTAAAGATGGGAGATTTGGTGTCTCCGAGGAAGCCGGGGAGGAGGCAAGAAAGCCGCTGTTTTGGCCAACGCCATCCAGTGTGAAAGGGGCGATTCAGCAGCAAGGCTGGAGGACAGGCAGGTAGGGCAAGGGCAAGGGCAAGGCCCTCAGAGGGTGCCATCATGCAGCAACTCTGCTCCTTCCGCGAAAACGCATTCTGCAGAAAATCTGGGCCATGCAAGGCCTCAGGCCTGGCTCACGGGCTCAAGTCTCGCCAGGATTCTATAGGACACCAAAAGCAAAAGAATTGACTCGCTCACTCACTCAGTCATTCAACAAACACTCGCTGGGCAACAACTCCACGACAAGCATTGGAAAGACGATGGCAAGGAAAACAGGTGCAGCCTCCACCTTCCAGGGTCTTAGGATCAAGTGGGGTGGCCACACCTGCAGCGAAACAGCCTAAATAAAGGCGAAAGCTGTGTTGGAAACGTTACAGTGAGCATTTGTACTGACGCAGTGGGAGCTGGTCTAGAGGCGGATTCCCAGAGGAAGAGCTTTTGGAGTTCAGGTGTGAGGACTACGTAGGAGGTAGCTGGGGACAGAAGGTGTAAGAGCGTTCTGAGAACATCTGGTGACCTCTGACATAAGGCACAGCGAGAGTGATCACCAACATGAAAGACGCTATGTCCCTTCTGGTCCCGTTCTCAGCCCCACGGCCGAAGCGCTCACCCCCCAACCCCCACCCCTTGGCACCTGACTCTACATGAGGTCTAACTAGCCGATTTCCAGGAACTGCAGCTGACAGGGAAACATGTTATGACATTACAAGGACGTAATTGGGAAAAATCAGACGGAGCAACTCTACAAGACAAGTAGCCTGGTTTCCATCTGCAAAGAAATGGCAAGAGGAGAGAGATTGAGAGAGAGAGAGAGAGAGAGAGAATGTAGAGACCATGTGTGGTCCCTGTTTGGTTCTGCATTCACACAAACCAATGGGGGGAATATGAGGTATGTGAAGCAATCAGAAATCCCGACAGTCACTGGATGTTTGATGAGTATCGATAATCGGCGACATAGATGAGGGAGAACAGAGGTATCTTGGTGATCTTTTTAAAAATTCTCTGCCTTTTAGAGATAGATACCAAAATATTTACAGGTTGCTATGGTTTCAGTGCACTTTGTCCCCACCAAAAGTCACGTTGAGGCTTAATTCCCCAGGGGAACAGTACTGAGGTGGTGGAGTTTTTAAGGGCGATTATTAGGTCACGGGCACCACCCTCAGCAGGGAGGACTGTAGCTTTCGACTGGCAGGTTAGGTCCTGCAAGAACAGGTTGTTAGCAAAGAGTGAACCCGGCCCCTCCCCAGCCCCTGACTTTCCCTCCTAGGGCCAGGCTTGCCCGGGTGTGGCCATGTGATCTCGGAATTTCTTGCCTCCTAACTGGGAGCTCAACAAACCCCTTTGCTCTGTAGCTTACCCAGTCGTGGGTATTTTGCTATGGCAACAGAAAACAGACTAAGACACACGCGTAAAATGATGTCATAATGCCATTTGCTTCTGACTCATGGTTGGAGAGAGGGGAGTGGAGAAGGGTATAGAAGACACAGACTGCTCGTGAGTTGGCCATTGCTACAGCTAGCTGGTAGGTGTGTAGACGCATTATATTATTCCCATCTCCTTTTGTGCATGTTGGAAATTTCCATACATAAAAGTTGTCTTAAAGGCATATGCAAAGGGCTCTGGGTAGGAAGGAGCCTGCATATCACAGGTCCCAAAGAGCGAGGGTACAGCCAGAGGAAGAGGGGCCAAATCGTACAGGGCCTAAAACTTGCCCTGCTGGAGCTTATAGGGCCTCCTCTCACCCTCCGGGAGAATACAGCATGGGGCAGCCGACTCCCCCTTGACAAACTGGAGGAGGACGGTGGGAGCGGGTCCACGGGCACGTGGCATACAAACACCTCTTGAATAGTTGATGAAACAGTCCCTCTCAGATGTAGCCCCATCCCCCTGGGGGATTGGCCAGTTGGGAGGCCAGTGATCCAGCCAAATCAACCCAGTGCAGTGCGCAGGAGAGGAACGAGGAGAGTGGCCTTGCTGAAGCTGTGAATTCATTTCCTGTGGCTGTCATAACAGATTACCACCAACCGGGTGGCTTGAAGCAACTGAAATGGATTGTCGCACAGTCCCGGAGCCAAGTCCAAAATCAAGATGCCAGCAGGGCCACACTCCTTCTGATGGCTCCAGGGAAGAAGCCTACCTCGTCTCTTGGTCACATCTGGTGGTGGCCAGGAGTTCTTAGAACACCTTGACTTATAGACACATCCTTCCAATTTCCGCTTTGTCTTCACATGACTTACCCTCTGTGTGTCACAAAGGGTTTCTCTCCTCATAAGGGCACCTGTCATTGAATCCAGTCTCCCTCCCCCCATTTTAGTATGGCCTCTTTTTTTTTTTTTAATTTTATTTGTTGGGGCCAGTGTCTGCAGTGCTGGCATCCCATATGGGCGTCAGTTCGAGTCCTGGCTGCGCCTCTTCCAATCCAGCTCTCTGCTATGGCCTGGGAAAGCAGTAGAAGATGGCCCAAGTCCTTGGGCCCCTGCACCCATGTGGGAGAGCTCCTGCCTCCTGGCTTCGGATCAGCGTAGCTCAGACTATTGCAGCCATCTGGGGAGTAAACCATCAGATGGAAGACCTCTCTCTCTCTCCCTCTCCCTCTCCCTCTCCCTCTCCCTCTCCCTCTCCCTCTCTCTCTCTCTCCTTCTCCTCTCTGTGTGTAATTCTGAATTTCAAATAAATAAATGTCTTTTTAAAAAAGATTTTTTTTTATTTATTTGAAAGTTCAAAGCCCGTGGAGTGCAAGTTAAGGAGGCCTCGAGTTCATCTTCCGACTGCAAACCCAAGTCCTCCACAAACAGAGCCGGGCTCCAAGTCCTCCACAAACAGAGCCAGGCTCCAAGTCCTCACAGGGGGAGCGGAACGCTCCTCACCTGACAGCGGGACTGTTGCAGCCACAGCCTGGCTCTTGGCAGGCTCTCGGCTCACCCAGCAGCGCAGAGCGGGCCCCGGGGCGGGGGTGTCACCAGGGTGCGGGCAAGTGGCACTGATGGGGCTGCGGGGGGCCCAGGGCTCCTCCTTACGCTGATGTCCAGCCTCGTGGACTAAAGCTCACGGCACGGGGGGCCCAGGAGCCGCTGGCAGCCAGGCAGCAGCAACTGGCCGCAGGCAAGCACCATCTGGAAGGCTTCTTCCTTCTTTGCTAACTACAGCTTCTACCTGCTCGGGTGTCAGAGCCTGGGGAGGAAGAGCAAGAAAGGGCTGGAACAGTTCCGACCCTGCAGGCCCACTGCCAGGCGCCATCCAGGCCGGCCCGGGGCTTTCAGCCCCTTGCTGTCTCAGGGCAGCCTTTGCAGCCTCATCAGAGCCTGCAGTCACGTCTCCCGTGACAGGGCACACGGCCTCCCCTGACCCAGGGGCAGACACTCTTGCTGCCTGCAGCGCGCCGGTGCCCCTCACCCTCCAGCAAAGTCCCAGCCTCACTCTGCGCTCCCTCTGAGGAGGTCAGAGCAAGGGTCCCAGTGCAGGAGATTTATCTGGGAGAGTATCCCAGAGAGGGAGCAATGCGATGGGGAAGGCACACAGTGAGTGCCCGGATGCTGATGTGGGCAAGTGGCTGCCGTGGGCCACTGGGGACTTGGAGAGACTGTGTAGAGCGCAGAGCAGACTTGGCGCAGCTAGGAGAGGGAAATGGATGCCTTGCCCAGCAACTGTCCCCACACTGCTCTCTGCTGCTTCCCAGGGCATTCTGGGGACTCTCAGGCCAGGAGGTGGGTACATTTCTGAGTCAAAAGGGAGAGCCTACAGGCTTATAAGGGATAGATTGACGCTAAGGGGCTATGCAGGGACACCAAGAACCTGGCCACAGCTTTCTTGCCGCAATCCCTTCTGGGGATAAATCCAGGTTGTCCCAGCATCCTCACCACAGTTCACCTGGTGCCTGGCAGCCTGGCACTGATACGCCATCCAGGGGGAGTGATCTTCCATACAGAAGCAGCTCGCTCACTCTCTCTCCCTCTCCCCCCTCCTTGCACTGTCTCCCTTATTGCCTCAGGCAAACAGCCCTAGCCTCTCAGAGAAGAAAAAAATATGCATCACATCCCAGTCCATGTGCCCGGGTAACCACAGAGGTCAAGTGTAGTGCTTCCGTCATTCCTTCCAGGCTCTCAGGGAGCAGTCCCCTCCCCACCCACCCCCCAACACAGCTTAGCGCCCTGTTCTGGGTGGGGGATGGGGGGAGACTAGAGGCTCCCAGCAAGGCATCGGTTCTTGCCATAGAAATCTGCTCATGGGAAATCCAGCGTGTCCTCTCTCTAACCTTTTATATCCTCTTCTGGACTTCAAGTCCTTTAACTGGTTCTTTGATATTTCCTTTGAAAAAGAATCTGCATTGTGGTTTCCTGTTGGAATGTCTTAGCTACTGTCTGGCGCCCCAGGTGAAACTGGCAGTTTCCGGTCCTTGCCCAGAGATTCAGCTCTGGTGTGGGCGGAGCACAGCCTGCCCCCCCCACCCCCACACTCCGATATCCCACCCCCACACTACTCGTGCCCTCCTCCTCACCCAGGGCCCACTTCTGATGGGATACCAATGAGGCCCATCAGTGCCCCGCGTGGCAGAATGCGATCTGTCAGGAAGCCAGCATCGTGGAGCAGTGAATTAAACTGCCACCAGTGATGCTGGCATCCCGTATGAGCACTGGTACAAGTCCCGGCTGCTCCACTTCCCATCCAGCTCCCGCTACGGGGCCTAGGAAAGCAGCATCCCTGCAGGCACATGGGAGACCCAGATGGAGTTCCTGGCTCCTGGCTTCAACCTGAACCAGCCCCAGTCATTGCCATTTGGGAAGTAAATCAGCAGATATAAGATCTCTCTCTTTCTCTCTCAAACAAATAAGTCAATCTTTCAACACAAAAGGAGAAAAGACTGGATTCTGTCAGGAGACCAGCCAGCAACCCCTCGGTAAGCCTCAGTTCAAGTTTAAGGGATCTGAATGGTGGCCTCCAAAAGATATATCCCACCATGCACCTGTGAATATGGCCCCAGGGCAAGCTCATCCTGAATGAAGGTGAGCCCTAAAGCCAGTGACAGGGGTTCTTACAGGGAAAGGGGACAGGACACGCAGAGGAGGAGGTGCCGTTTAGATGGCGACAGTGGCCAAGTGACACAGCTATGAGACAAGAATGCCGAGGACCCCTGGCAGGCATCAGAAGCTAGGAAACAGATTTGGATGAGGATCCATTTCAGAGCCTCCAGGAGAAACCAACCCCGCCAAGGGACAGGCTAGCAGGACTCACTCCATCCAGCCCCTCCTGGTCTGCTATGTAGCCATCTGCAGCTCCAAACCGATCAGGAGCAAAGCGTGTCCACATTTTAACCCCGAAAGGCCCCCTGCCGCCTTGCTAGGGACTTCGGCTACATGCACACATCAGAGTAGCCCAATGCCATCGATACGTGACCTTCCTGGTGCGGTGGGAGTAAGACAACCATTTTAAACACATCATGTGCAGAAGGAAACCAAGAGCCCCTGTGCAGGACACGGAGCCAAGTGCAAACCGCAGTGCTGTGTGCGGAGGGGGATGAGCCAGAACTCTGGGCTGGGTGCAGATCAAAGTGCCGTGTGCGAGGGGGAACCACCACACAGACACCCCCCCCCCAAGCCCATGACAGTGCCCGTTCAGCTCCCTCCAGCCGGGCAGTCCCTGGAAGCTCTTGTGTTCAAGCAGAAATCCCCAGCGAAATTCGTCTGGGTTGCACAGTTGGCCTCTTGTGCATTTCTATTTGCAAATGAGCCAAAGAACCTGGGGTGGGTTACACCATCACCTTGGTCTCAGGAACTGTGAGAGCCGCTCCATTTGTGGTCATTTGTTTACATAGTCCTGCAAAAATAATAAAAGGCCAACTGCCGCTGGCTGCTTTCCCTCTGGTCCACATTCCTTCCTTTCCTTTTCTCCTGGGGAGGAGGGGGAGTTCCTTCCCCCTGACCCTGATCTTTGTTTACCAGGCAGAACAGCTGCCAATGCCATGGGCATGCCCCAACCACCCCAGTGCTGACACAACGGTGGCCATGGCCCCACATGGACTCTGTTCTTCAGCATCTCCAGGGCTCCATCCCCAACCTCATCTGCTGCTCAGACACCCCGGGTGTCTGTGGCTGCACCCAGTGGTCAAAGGCCCATTGTCCATTTAAGCAGAGACTCAGCGGGGCATAGCTATGGGCC